>NC_133651.1:172035113-172360382 GCF_009905375.1 Apium graveolens
CTCTTCTCAGAAGGATGATGATATTCGGAGTTCTAGGCCTCTAAAAAGGCTTAGAAAGCATAATACTTATGATACATCTCCTAAGGTCACCTTAAAAGCTAAAAGATTCAAAACATTGGCAAAAAGGCCTGAAGATTCTGGTAAAGGAATAGAAGCAGCAGCTAAGGAAGGAGATCATGAATCTCTGATCTCACAAGACCCTGTTGAAGCTCATAATTCTCCTAGTGCTGATTCAGACCCTCATGTCACTCATCACTCACCATTACATGAGCTAGAATCTACTCACATTCCTACACCTCCAGTATCTCCAGTAAATGCTGATACCCAGGGGCCAAGTGATGAAATTGACATTCATAACTTGGAAGTGCCTCAAGTTTTGCATCTAGCAGCTCCAACTCAAGTCACTCCACCAACAACACCAATTCCTGATGCTGATGTTAATCCAGAATTGCCTACAACACCTTCTCTGTATCTAGATACTGAAGATCAAATTTTAGGTGAGCATCAGAATATGGATGTTAATCAGAACTTAGTTGGAGATCAGCCCTTAGAAGATGATGTTGAAGCCTCCATAGCTTCTCATACTGTTCTTTTATCAGAAGATGCTTAAGCTGTTGACTCTGTAAGTTCTGATGCTGCAAATGTTGATGCTACAAGTAATGCTGCTACAAATTTAGATGCTGATGCAGCTGGTCCTTCTGGACATGCACCTCTGCAAGCTCCTTTAAAGGCTGAGATAGTCAAAAAGTTTGTTACAGGGAAAGCACCGGTGTAACATCCGGGAAATATCGTGTAATTATTTGTATCAATATATGATAATTATGTGAATATTATATGATTTTTTGGTGAATTATCTGATGATTGATAATAATATTTGGATGTTTGTATGTAATAAAATGTGAGTATGTTAATTTTAATATGTTCAGAATAAAATTTAGATAATTAATGTATTTTTCTGGAAATTTATAGAGTGTTATATGATTTTATAACTATTTATGAAATTATTAATTATTTTCTGAATAATTACAAAATTATTTTATAAGCCGGGAATCGTCCGACTTCAACCGTTTTTACGTTTTTACAACCCGAAACTCTTCCGAAAACTCCTTCCTAATCTAATCTGGTAATTCCGGACATTTTCCGTGTTTTGACTTTTTCGATCCGGATTACGGTTTGATCCGTGCGCGGCCCGACGCAAAATTTTCGATACGACAATCATTTCGGTAGATCAACGAAACCCGTATTTTCAAAAGACGGGATATTATTACGTTATATTCGTATAAAGTATTTTATAAAAAGCCCGGTTGGGATAATTATCCAACACTGATATCAAATCGGATCGTTATTGCAGTTACTTAGCGGCTAAGCAACTAATTTAACGATCCAAAACGATCCAGAATGAACCAATATTCCGTAAATATAAATAGCTTATTTCTTATTTTATTTTATTCGTTTATTCATTTGCAACCCGAAAAATACCGCAAATACAGAGAAAACCCTAGAAACTGATACGTTCCTGAGAATCAAACGCACGAACGAAGGCGTTATCGAACTCCGATTCGGGCGTGCAACATATCAAAACGAAGCTCTCGAAATCTTCTTTCTGAATCAATCATCAGTTTCTTCCCAGAAATCATGGTAATTTTCTTATTTATTTATTTATATTTGAATTATTTAATAATTAAAATAAGAAAATTTGTTCTTGATGTTGTTGATGTGTTTTGATGATTCCATGTTATAGAGCATGTTTTTCTGGTCAATTTGGTATATTATACTTCAGAAATAGAGCTCAGTATCATGTAGAAATTAAGGTTTGATTCTCTGAAAATTCTTTGAATATGTGTTCTTGGTGTTCTTGAAGAATTCTGAGAATCAAACCCATATTTGAGGGCGATGCAGATTTCAGAATTCAAAGTATGAGTAACCAAAATGTTCAAATTTTCATGCTCTACCTATATCTGCCATCAAATCATACCAACGATTAGTAATTTGTAAATTCATAATTTTAGGGTTTACGTTCGATTTGGGGGTTTCTTGTTCATGAATCGTTTGTTGATTTTGATACTTAAATAAGCTTTATCATTAAAATTTTAATCTATTGGTGTATAAATTGTAGTTGTTTAACCCCCAGAGGTGTTAAGTCGATGCATGTGTTTTCTCCAAGTTTTAATTCGATTTTTCCAATTGTTGAATGATTGTTTGATAATATAGATGGTTGCTATAGATTTTAAATTTTCCCAGCTTTAATTTAAGCTATTATTCGCTAAGTTTCATTTTGATTCTGTTAAAGTTGAATTTTCCGATCATGTCACCGGATTTTCGCCTTTAGTTGATCGGAACTGGGATTGATGAGTTGTTATGGCATGATTTTGGGCAGTATGGTGTTGTAGAATCGATGGGGATTGTATCAGTGTCAAAATCGGGACTGAAAGATGAGTGTGGAGCAGATTTCGGGGTTCGCCGGAACGGGTTGGGGCGTCGCCGGATTCTGCCATCGTTTCCGGCGGTTCCTTCCCTGTTCTTGGTCGACCCATCACCCGATTTACCGACCCGTTAACCCGACTGTCTGACCCGCTTTTGATTCCCAAAACCCCAATTGCCTTTCCTCAAATTTGTTTCTAGATTTTCCTATTAAAAATAAATCAAAAATCCTATTCAAATTCTAAAATCAATATTTTTAATTCTAAAATTATTTTAAATTTGAAATTAAATTTTAATTATTTATTTAATTAATTTTAAATGGTAATTAATTATTTAATTAATCAATTAATTTAATTGTTAATTGGTTAATTGATTTAATTAATTATTAGTTAATCTTAATTGATTTAATAATGAGATTTAATTATTTATTTTTGATTTAAAAATTCCGAAAAATAATTTCGATCTTTAAAATATTATTTTAAATTATTTTCAAGGCTCGATAAATATTATAAAATTATTTTAAAGTTATATTTAGGTATTCGACCCCTATTATTTAATTATTAAATGATTCGAAGGCCGTTTTAATTCCGAAAAATGTTCAAAAATTCATAATAAATCAACCGTTCGTCCGTTTAATACGAAACGAACGCCTCTAGACTCAGAAAAATATTCTGCTTCTATTAAAAATATTTTTGAGACTTAAATTCTTTTGTGTCAAAAGGGCGTTTATTTTAGAAATCATTCTGAGTCAATTCTTGATCGATAAAATATTCTTTTTGACTCGATTTCAATTCTAAACATATTAAGACCTATCTTTTGTCAATTAAACTTATGTGCTACATGAATTACGTGATTGTGTGTTTTGTGGATAATATGATTACCTGCCCTATGTGTACGTATTATGTGAATAATGAGCCAGCATGTCTTGTAAACGTTATCTGAATGAGAGGTGATTCTTGTATATTATTATCGGGCGGGTAGACGGTAGGGATAAGTGTATAGACTAGACAATTATATATTGTCAGTTCATTGAATAGCATTATTTATGATAGATGCACATAGTGTGAGACGCTCAAAGCCAGATAGAAATTGTAGTAGTAAAGCCTGATTGCGTGTAGTAATGAAATGAGTGGATTCAGAGTAAAGATAAACCTAAGAAGGTAGATGATAAGAAAGGTCAAGAAGCCTGTCAAGGGAAATACAAATGCAACATGACTAAGTGGTACGACAGCTAGTTAAAGATCAGATGATTATCAAGTGAGGCAAGTATTCCTAACCTTTCTCCTTAAATACTGCAAATATTTATTCGCTCATATTCTAAGTTCAGAGTAGTTAATTGTTTTATATTTCGCTGTAATTACTCTTATTATGCCCGTTCTTTCCATTATTGTTCCTATAATTCGATTGCTTTCTTGAGCAGATACCCATTCTTTCGGGTTATTTGCGAACCCTGAATTGGGAAGTTTTGACTTCAAAACGGTTTGACATCAAAACACTCTACGAGCTGGATAGTGATACTTTGGGGATTAAGTTTTACTTAATCCTAAGGACCGAAACATAATCGGTGCCTTGAGATGGGCCGTAGTGCCTGGAGACCCGACTGGATCTATACGGGTAGGTATAGACCTGCACTGTATCCTGACTGATCAGCAGGATATAAGTGTGAACTAGTGTCCAGTCTAATTTATTGTTGATCGCCCTTAATGGTATTCCTTCTTGAAATAAAATGTGATTATGGATTAAAGTTATTCTTTCTTAACACTCAGTTTCGGGAAATTACAATGTTTCTAAATAAATTCGAGGTTCAGATTGTTGCTGCAGCATTAGTTGCTCAGTAATAATTAGAATCTTGAATGAATTGAGATCTTCTTAATTATTCAACCCGTCTTTATCAGGCTGGTTTCGCAGGCTAAGTCTATGGAAACTTAGTCGATAATGATGGATACTGAATAGTTAGGGATTTCTTGAACATCATTTTATGAATAGTTATTGCATTCGTTGTTCAAGTATGAAGTGTGACCAGAAGATATTTTGAAAACACGCAATTCTGAAACTCTTACAAAAATGTCATTATTTCCTATGTGATTTATATCAATGCAAATCAAATTGATTTTAAGATAATGAAGTATATCCTTTAAATGATTTCGTGTTTCGCTCTTCGAAATATTTCAGAGATTTTATCCGGAAGTTTTCTTTGATTTTAATGCTTGAAACTCAAAATATATACTTGCTGGGCATTTTTGGCTCACTCTTGCTTTGTCAATTCTTATTTCTGCTAGAAACAGATAAGGATTAAAGTGAATAGCTTTGATAGATAGCAGAAGTTAGAGAAGTTTTCATTGCGAGAGGTTGAAGGTGTTCGAAGAATGTGACAAGAGCATTAGTTCAAAGGTATTTACACTTATATTATAGTTGAAGTGAGTTGTAGAAGGTTAGATTCTTGTTTCATACCATAACCTGGAAAAGATCCGGACTCAAGGGGTTATTTATTTATTTCTTTACTTTATGTAATAATGGTTTAGTAACACCAAATCTTAACCCCGGATTTGGGGTGTTACAACCGGTACCTTGGAGTGAAACTCCTAGAGGACAGGAGTGGACTAAGGAGTGGAACTCAGTTACCTTTGTTCCTACTAAAAAGATTCTTGCTGATCACTTGGCAAAAGCTGATGAGTTGTTAGTCAATGAAGATTTCAAGACACAGCTAAGAGTTACCGCACTTACTACACGGCACCTTCAAGGTCAACAGTCTGTAACTCAGGCCAAGGTGGATAAGATTCAAGAAACCTTAATGCAGCAAGATACAATTGTCAAGCTGGACAAGAAAAGGTTTTTCAAACCTTCCTGTGACCAAATTACCAGCATTGAGAAAACTCAAGAGAAGCAACAGTCTCAGATTGATGAAATTTTGAAAAATTAAGCTTCTCAGCTATCTCAACTCAATGAGATCTAATCCTCAGTGGAATTGCTTCTCTCTCTTCTTTTACCTGCTGATGCCAAAAAGGGGGAGAACGTAATTAAGTCCAAATGCAAACCTGAGAAGACACTGAAGAAAAGGGATGATGGTAATAACCCGGGAAACTCTGGAATGGGTAGAGGTCGTGGTCAAGGTGGAGGTCTCTCATCAAGTAGAACTGGAACTACAAGTCATAGAACAAGTTCTGATACTGGGAGAAGAATAACTTCTGATACTGGTAAAAGGATAAGTTCTGATGAGCTTTTGGAACTTGATGAAGAAATTTCAAGACAGTTATTTCTAAAAGAAAATCCAGGAATAGACTTTGAGAGTCTAATAGAAGAAGAAGCTAGACTAAAGATAGAAAAGGTCAACTCCAAATCTGAAGCTTCTGTTGATAAAAAGAAACTTCCTACGGCTAAAGGCATTGTGATAAAAGAAAGGAAAAATCCTATGGCAACCAAGGCCAAATCACAATTGCAGATAGATCCAAGGTCCAAGGGCAAAGAAAAAGTTGGTGAACCTATAAAGGTTTATGTGGCTCCTATGGATGAAGAAATTTTTGTTAAAGTTGCTGATCTTACTCTGACTTCAAGGAAAAATAACCTCTGACATGGCTCAAGTTGTTCAGAGTCAAGATATGGTTAGTTCTGATATAACAATGAAGCAAGCAACCTCTGACATAGCTCAAGTTGACTTGATATCAGAAGATAAGTCAAAGGAAACCTCTGACATTGCTCATGTTAAATCCTCAAAGTTACTCCTACCAGGATTCACTAAAGCCAAACAGACTCAACCTTTGAAGACTGTAGCAAGTGGTTTTGAAGCAAAAGTGGTTACTGGAAAGGAAGCAAGAGATAAATCTGGATTGGGTAGTGCTAATGAAAGAAGAGTGCAAAACACAACCAATGATCCAACTTCCTTAAGTGAACTAGGTATTGGAGCAACTCCTGAAAGATTGAATCAACTTGAATCTGTACAGATGGTCTATCATACCTTCTTGAAAGAACACATCTTGTTATATTTCATGACAGATGGAAGGGTTTACCATATAAGGGAAAATGCTATACCACTGAAGTATTTTGAGGAACTAGAACATGTTTTTATTCTTACTTCAAGTGAATGACATAATAACAGAAAGTGCTATAAATTATTTGAAGACTCAAATTCAGAGACAGAAAAGGCTTTATTCTATAAAGTCTGACAGCACATACTGTCCCAAGTACAGAGATCACAAGGGTGATATTGTTGATATGAAGCCTAATACTGCAAAAATCATAATATATATTGGTATTAAGGGACTTGAATTCAATCTAGAGTCTGACAAAGCCTATGTCATAAGACTGGATCAGGAGTTGAGAAAAGCAAAAATTAATGATCTCAGATATGCTATCTTTCAAACTGGTGAAGATACTGTAGAAGTCAAAGATGCTAAAATGAGGATGATTGATGAACTCAGATATGCTGAGAAATGTTTGTTAAAGAACTATCTCAGAACAACTCCTGACATTGAAGAGATCAGAAAGTGAAGCCAAGTCAAGATCTACAATTACTCAAATTCTGATGTGTATACAGACTGAAGTTGTTATCAAAAGTTAAAATTGGTAAAGCTTTAAGGACTGTAAGTTGTAGTTATCTAGTCAAATTCTCATGTATTTGTACTTAATGTTTTTGACATCATCAAATATCTGTTAAACTTGTATATTATGCTAATTTACAAGTTGGGGGAGATTTTTAGATATATTTGATAATGTCATGTCTAATATGATATGTGTTTAGTTTTCATATCTTACTTAAAAAGGACAAATCAATACTTAACTGAAATCAGCACTTATACTAAAGTCATAACTTAAGTTATCCGTACTTAAGGTTCAGGAGATATTTATCAGGAGATAATATCAGGACTTAAAGGAAACTTTCAGATAAGGAAGGCAGCTGATTTAAAGGAAAGAAGATCAAGACAAACGTAAGAAGAGATATGCATGAAGAAGGAATTCTATAAAGAATGGAATACTTGGAAGAAAAGATAACTGATTGATATATTTTAGAAAGAAGAATTATATTCCATATCAATTAGCGATTATCTTGTAACTGTATAGTATATAAACACAGACATAGGGTTTACACTATAAGTGTTATCATTATCGAGAATACTATTCATTGTAACCCTAGCAGCTCTCGTGATATTTGTTCATCACTGAGAGAGGACAGTTCTACATTGTAACAGAGTTTAATAAAGTTTGTTTTCTGTTACTTGTGTTCTTTAAATTCAATTTGATTGTGTTATACACTGTATTCAACCCCCTTCTACAGTGTGTTTGACCTAACAGACGTTTTCAGACTTTGTAATAGACTTTGGATGTTTTTACTCATTTTGTCTTATAATCCAATCTCAAGTATTATCATAGTTCAACCTTTCGAGTTTCGGAACTCAAGTTTATAAATTGTTTTTATCTTTCAGAATCTAACAATTCAACAAACTAGATCAAATTGAATGTTTTTATTATAACTTAGGTATTTTCGACACCTTACATGAGATGGGTTCAACCCTGATAAAACTTAAAACATATCTTCTATCGAATTTATAAAAATCCTAAAGCAAGCAAACCTTTAAGGTGCTTTTAAACCTACACATAGTAAACCTTCAGGTTCTGTGTGTGTCAGGTTCCGGGGACTTCAAAACCATCCATAGTCTCCAGCTTGTAGGGTCCTCTTCCTTGAACACTTTTGACCTTGTATGGCCCTTCCCAATTTGGGGCAAGTTTTCCTTTCTGCCCCACACTGGAAGCTTCCACCTTCCTCAGAACCAAGTCACCTTGCTTGAAGAACCTTTCTTTAACCCTTAGGTTGTAGTAGAATGAAGCCTTTTTATGGTATTCTACTATCTTCGCATGTGCCTCATCTCGCACTTCATCAATTAGATCCAGGGCTAATCTTTGCCCCTCCTTATTTTCCTCAGCATTAAAAGCTTGGATCCTGGGAGACGAATGTGATATCTCTACAGGAACAACCGCTTCTGCCCCATATGCTAATATGAAGGGAGTTGCTCAAGTTGTGACTCTACAAGTAGTTCTATAGGCCCATAGTATTAGGAGTATTTCATCCACCCAGTTATTCCTCGACTTCTCGATCCTCTTCTTTAGTCCATCCAGGATTATACGATTCGCCACTTCTGCTTGCCCATTGGCTTGCAGGTGAGCTACAGATGTAAAACGCAACTCAATCTCACTCTCCTCGCAATACTTCTTGAATTCCTCATTATTGAACTGTGTTCCATTACCAGTAACTAGGATACGGGGAATTCCATATCGGCACATGATGTTTTCCCACAGGAATTGTGCAACTTGCTTAGTTGTGATGTTGGCCAAAGGCTTGGCTTCAATCCACTTAGTAAAATAATAAATAGCCACAATCAGGAACTTCCTTTGTGTCATGGCCATGGGGAAAGGCCTAAGTATATCCATTCCCCACATGGAAAAGGGGGTGGGAGAGTTGATAGAAGTTAACATCTCGGGGGGTTATCGAACAACCGATGCATGTTTCTGACAACGATCACACTTCTTTACATATTTTTTGGCATCAGCCATTATTTCTGGCCAATAAAAGCCTAAACGGGGTATCTTATGAGCTAGTGCCCTGCCCCCAGGTGTTGCCCACAGATACCTTAGTGTACCTCTTCAAGAGCCAAGCGTGCCTCATCGGTCCTGAGACATCTTAAGTAAGGAACCACATAAGATCTTTTGTACAAAATCCCATCGATCAAGGATTATCTTAGTGCTCGAACAGCCAACTTCCGTGCTTCACTCACGTTATTTGGCATCCATCCAGTTTAAATATGGGCCTTAATGGGATCTATCCATGATGTCCCCGACCCTATAGGAACTACAAGCTTAACATCAATGCTTCGTGTCTTCAAAATTCGAAAGTATACGCTTCATGAACTTTCCTCTATCTCAGATGAAGCAAACTTTGACAATACATCTGCCTTAACATTTTCCTCTCTTAGGATGTGCTCAACATGGCACTCATCGAATTGAGTCATCACAGCTCTAACTAGGCGGACATACTTAGCCATTGTATCATCCCTTTCCTCAAACTCTTCCTTCACCTAGGATATGACCAACTTTGAGTCTCCACGGACTTTTAAGTTTTGACTCTCAATGTCCCTGCTAAGCCGAGGCCAGCTATCAGAGCTTCATATTCTGCTTCATTGTTTGTGGTTGGGAAGTCTAACTTCATAGCATATTCAATCAAGAATCCATCGGGGCTTTGTAAAACTAGGCCTGCTCCACTTGAATTTGTTTTTGATGCTCCATCAAAATAGAGAACCCAATATTCCTTCTCCTTAACATCATTTTCTTTGTCTCCTTTATCACCTTCTGTATTTGGAGGTATAGTATCTTTCTCACCCCCGACTTCTTGGTTGGGTATGGTACATTCCACCACGAAGTGAGCCAATTCCTGGGCTTTAATTGCCGTTCGTGGCTTGTACTTGATCTCAAATTCCTTGCAACTCTATTGCCCAGTTAATCAGCCTCCCACTAGCCTTGGGACTATGAATAATATTTCTCAAGGGTTGATTTGTTAGCACCTCAATTTGATGAGCCTGAAAGTAAGGACACAGCTTCCTTGAAGCCATTACCAAGGCTAAAGCAAACTTCTCGATAGTTGAATAATTCAACTCAGCTCCATGTAGAATTTTGCTAATATAGTATATGGGTTTCTGGATTTTATGTTTATCTTTAACCAATACAACGCTCAAGGCATTTTCTGAATCAATCAGGTACAAGTATAAAGTTTCATTCAGAGCTAGCTTGGCCAACAATGGGGCCTGGGCCATAAATTTCTTTAATTCTTCGAATGCCTTCTGGCTTTCCTCAGTCCATAAGAAATCCTTAACCTTCTTCAAGGACTTGAAGAATGACAAGCACTTGTCCCCAGATTTGGAGATAAACTGCCCTAATGCAGTAACCCTTCCAGTGAGCTTTTGAATATCTTTGATAGTCTTTGGTGGCTCCATGTCCAAGATTGCCTTTATTTTATCGAGATTGGCCTCGATTCCTCTTTTGGAGACCATCGGTCCTAATAAATTTCCAAATCCTACTCCGAAAGCACACTTTGCAGGATTTAACATCATCTTGTGGTATCTCAGAACCTCAAAAGCTTCCCTCAAATGGGTTATATGGTCAGTATTTATTAGACTCTAGACTAACATGTCATCGATATAAACTTCCATGGTCTTGCCAATAAGATCCTTGAAAATCTTATTTACCAACCTTTGATAGGTGGCTCCTGCATTCTTGAGACCAAACGCCATAACAAGATAACAATAAACACCAAAGTCAGTGATGAATGATACCTTTGGGATGTCGTCCTTGTGCATCTTGATCTGATTGTATCCATAGAATCCATCCATGAAGCTCAGCATCTCATGTCCAGTAGTAACATCTATTAATGTATCTATCCTTGGCAATGGGAAACAGTCCTTGGGGCATGTGTCATTCAAATCGGTGAAATCCACACACATCCTCCATTTTACATTAGCCTTCTTTACCATCACAGGGTTTGTTAGCCATTCAAGAAATTGTATCTCGTCAATGAAACCAGCCTCTAAGAGCTTCTCTACTTCTTGCTAAATAGCTTTTTGCCTCTCTGGAGCAAAGCTTCTTTTCTTTTGCTTCACAGTCTTTCGATTTGGATCCACATTCAGCTTGTGAGTGATCAGTTCCGGGTCTATTCCTGCCATATCAGCTGCCGACCATGCAAACACATCACTTTTTTCTTGCAAAAATTTTACCAACTTCCCTCTAAGGGGTTCCTCTATTGTTGCTCCAATGAAAGTCACTTTCTCAGGATCCTCGAGAACCAAAGGAATCGAAACCAAGTCTTCTGCTGGCTTCCCCCTTTTCTTATCATTCTCACGGATATCCATATCTTCAATAGGCAGAACTTCCCCCCAACTCCATCTACCCTAAGAGAGGCCACATAATAACTCCTTGCCATCTTTTGATCTCCTCTCTCTTCTCCAATCCCATTCCAGGTGGGAAACTTCATCACTAAATGGTAGGAGGAAGGGACTGCCTTGAAGGCATGCATTCATCAGAATCGTGTCCCTTTTTCTTGCATTTTAAACACATACAATTTGGCTTATTACAAATCCATGTATGTTTCCATCCACATGTCTTGTAATCGGGTAGTGGTGGTTTGGGGATTCTTTGTTGGTTTAGGACTTGGAACCGGTTACCCGTTCTCTGATTACCTTGCTATGTTCTTTTAAAAAAATTATTTTTCTGGGCTTAAAATCCCGGCTTTCTTTTGAAGCGGTTCCAGAAAACTTCCTTGTACCTTTTCCTTTTGGGATGTTTCACTTTCCCTTTCAATAATCATAGCTTTCTGAACCATGGCCGTATAGGTTGTCAGCTCAAATACTGCCACTCTGCTATGAATCCATGGCTGCAATCCCTACTGGAGCCTTTTAGCACGTTTCTCATCAGTATCAACCTGTTCTGGAACAAACCTAGCCAATTCAGTAAACTTGGCCTCGTATTCAGTCACCGACATATTTCCCTGTTTCAATTCTAGAACTTGATTTCCATTTAATTTTTTGTATAACGAGGAAAGTAATTTTCCAGAAATAGCTCTGTAAACATATCCCAAGTCACGACACCTTCATCTTCTAACGCCTTCTTGGACTCCGCCATTAATTAACTTCTCCTTTTAGGAAATAAGTAGAAAAAACGGCCTTTTGATCTTCTTCCACTTTTACCAGTGCGAACGCTTTCTCTATCTCCTTCAACCATGCTCTTGCCTTAGTGGGATCCGCTGTACCCTCAAATTCTGGATGTTTTACCGACTGAAACTGTTTAAAGGTAACAACGGGTACAACTGGTGGTACTTGTGGCTTAGGAAGGGGTGGTTGTTGTAACATTTGATATTGGAACTGTTGTTGATATTGCTGCATCTGCTGCTGCATCATTATCATCTGCTGTTGCATCAGGTGAAATATTTGGTCCATGTGATGGTTATTGTTTTTCCCTTCAGTATTATCATTGGATGACTTAGTTCTGGTCTTTTTTTTATGCCATTTTTCTGATAATAAAACAAACAGTTCTTTTTAATAATTTTGTTAAACAGTTGAGAATAAATAAGAAATAGTTTAACTTGTATCAAAACGGAAAATTTAAATAATTTTAAAAATCTTAACAATTCATTTGAAATAGTTTAGAATTTTAAATAAATAGTCCAAACGATATCATTTTAAATATTTCATTCATCTTTTTAAAATTAAACAGAATTTTAAAATTATAAGAAGACTGTAAAATAGTAAAATAAAAGTGATACTGTAAAGACTAGAAATTAAATAAATAAAAGAAAAGAGATTGAAAAAGGTTTATTTTATAAAACAAACATCAGCCTCAGGTGTTAATGCTTGCTACAAAAGGTCTATCATAACTACTGCCGATACACATCAAAACTGGGTACTACACATAATCTAGTCTCGTTATAACTATAGCTGCCTATATGCACATATATCACATATAATACAGAATCTCTGTCTAACTGGTCCTCCTTAGAAGCCCGGTGGAATACGACCTAACTCCTGATGGATCGTATCCAAAACTGACTCAACCAATCTCATTGCTCGGTAATACTCTGTATCTGTATGGGTGTCCTAATTACTCAACTCCCCCAACTCCTGAGAAGCTGCCCGGTAAACCTGTCTGAGTCTCTCTCTCATCACATAGTCTCGTTATAAAGCTGCTATAGGGCCATACTCTCGTCGCTCAAATAACCCAAGGATCTAACTCCACTGAGCTCTCCAAGTCTGCATGTCCTCCCGCATCCTCGCAAACTCATGATATGGAGCTGTCTGAGGCTCTTTAAAGTCTCCCTGTGATCCTCTAGAAGTTAAGGGCATCACAGGCTGATTTATCACCTGCTCATCCATGAACTCAGCTGTTGGAAACTGATAAATCCCAGGTACAGGAGCATATATCGCTAAAGGAGCTTGAAATAGTACTGGTGGCATCTAGGGCTCAACCAACTGAGGGTTAGTGTGTACAACTGGCTGCTGAGGTGGTATCTCTGGCCCATCGAACTGCGGAAAATTAATCAAATCAGGGATCTCAAACATCGGAAACTCAAGGGGTGGTAGCAGAGGTATCTTTGGCTCAAAATATGGAAAATATTCTATAGGATCCGGTACCTCAGGGACTGGTGGATCAACAGGTGCTACTGGAAGTATCGAGACTGGTGGTCCTGCAGCTGCTGCCCCTCTTTCTCTACGAGCTGATGAAGTCTCCATCTGATAAAATAACCATAACACAAGAAAATGTCAACTTCCCATTACTAGAACTTACAAATTCCTAATCTTAGAAACTAACAGAACCCTAATGCTTCTATTCCTATCTTATGTGATCTCCTTATCTTATCTTAATCTTAATTTTCTTGTTTCAGGTACCAAAATCTAGGCTCTGATGCCAACTGTAACACCCTCCAATCCGCGGTCTAGATCTGGGGTTACTTGCCACTAATAACATTATTAGCCCTATACAATAATTATAAAAACATACAACCAACCCCTTTCTACTACTATTCAGGATTTTTAAGGTTAAGGTATGAAAGCAAGAATAATTTACTACTCTTATTAGAACCAAAATTAATAAACTTACAAGTTCTCTTTATTATAAACCAACTATCTACACAAGTTTTTATACTAAGTTTCTTTTATTCAAATAATATCTACATTTATCCACACTACACCTGCTCGTGTAACTCAAAGCTCTCTTCTTGAATTGGGGTTAGCACCCTTTGTGCCAGAGGATCTCGCCTTTTGACCCGCTTCTTCACCACTCGGGTACGAATGGGTTTCATTCTCGGCCTTAACTGAAAAACAAGGTGAATAACAATAATAGGGGTGAGCTATAATTGCTCAACAAGTCCACAACATATATATATATATATATGTACAGTATAAAGAGAATGTTAAATGAACCGATAATCTGGTTGTTCGAGTAACCATGTATTTCTGCAAGAAATAAGGAAGACCGCTATCGGCGATTACCAATGAACTAGACTGGACACAAAAACCAACATATGCACTATAACCAGCTGATCAGTCAGGGTATAGTGTGAATCTATACCTATATGTATAGAGCCACCAACATATAGGGTACCAGGCAATATGGCCTAATAATCAAGGGTCTGGTTCATACCCGACCCACATCTTAGCCATCTAGTCCATGGATCAGCATCCGGAACAATCGGTATGCTTTAATATATCTCAATATCAAAATATTTCAGGATATATAAAGTGTGTAATCTATTAGAATATGAATAGAGTATTCGGTGGATGAAGGGAAATCAGGAATCAAATTGAAAATCAACAAAAGAGCAGTAATTATGTATCAGTGTACATGAATAGGAGTTATCAGTGCTTACTAAGTTGAGAATTGGGAAAGAAGAAAGCAATTCACTATTCTGAATTTAGAATAGGGGAAAAACTTGCCCGATTTCTGATTTAGTTCAGGTATATCATAGTTCCTAAACAAGGGTTGGATCCGCCTTGTTGGAGTTGTATCTATCAAAGAAAGATACTCATTTTGTTGGTTTATATCATAATCACATATCAATCCAACTTTACGCTGCTCCTATCGTATACCCGTACGATTCTAACTGACTCGTATAATATTTACCTAGCAATTAGGACTCGATTAACCACGTAAATCACATAACACTTAAGTCACGTAGTTATTTTAGGCTTAAAAATATTTTTAGAATCGAAATTGGATCTATACCCGTCTTAATAGACAATATCCGACTCGTTTTCCTAATTTCCGGGATTTATTAGACATGTATTTATAATTAATAGAGTCTATAAATAAATAAATATCCAAAGCCGACTCGTTCCCAGAAGTAATTAAGATTTAAAACTATTTTTATTAAAAACAATTCATTTTTGTAAGTTGAAGGGCTTTCGTTTCGATTAAATCGGATAAACGGTTCAATTATTATTTAATATATAAGGATAAATCAATTTATTAATCAATATAATCAATTATTCAAAATAATTGAACCACAAATATATTTTTTAATAAATATTTAGGAAAAATCAGAACTAAAAATAATTTTTCCATAATTTTTGGAATTAAAGATGAATTTAAAATGAATTATTGAGAATAAACTGATTTATTATCAAAATACCTAATCATTTGTAAATTATTAATAAATAATAAATAAATAAATAGAGAAATAGATAATTTTTGAATTCTTAGAAAATATTTTTGATTTATTTATAAAATAAATCAATTAATTATTATGTAAATTAATTAATTAATTAATTTTATTTAAATAAAATTGATTTCTGATTTATTTTTAAAATAAAATTCTGAAACATTTTTAGGAAATAGGATTAGGTTGTTAGAGAATCGAAACCTGGTCAAACGGGTCAGTAAAACGGGTCAAACGGGTTGCCAGGAATGTTCAAAAACTTCGCCGGATTTTTGCAGATTCTAACGAAGTCATAAAAATCCGGCAAGCTCCGTTGAAGCCCGATCACTGCTCCTTTGTGCCTGATTTCTATGCCAAAAAACCAACCAGTAAGACAGCCATAGGCTTAACTACAACAGCCAACGTCATTCTCGTCTTCTCCGATGAAGAAGACGATCGAACCCGTCGTCAAACCGGCGACCGGAAAAATGACGACCTCGTTTTTGATCCAAACCCATGAAAACATACCACGACTTCATCCTCACACCTACACCTAGCTACTCTAATCCACGAAACTCACCAACGATCGTGACAGAGGCCGAAAATTCAAGGAACTCCGATGGCGGCGCCGGTTTCAGGCGGCCCCAAATCGAAATCTAAATTCAACGAAACCGGCGTGAATCGACTATAAATTACACGATTTATAAATCTATATCATTCAATTACATCCAAACAATCTTAAACTTAATTACCCAAATCTGAATTAAACCCTAAAATTAAAAATTTAAAAACTAAGCATCTACATATGAAATTGATGATAAAATTAGAAAATAGGATTCACGAGCTTCAGTTTGATTATTTACAAGTTCGATTTGGACAAAAGAATCACTGTGAAATTGATGATTGATTCCCAAGAACTCAAAAACCCTAATTGCAGAGAAATTGGGGAATTTTCTGATTTTTTGAATTTTTTATAATTATTATATAATTAGTTAATAGAAATTAAGCTATTTATAATTATAAAAATAATACCTCTGCTTAAAATTTAGGCCCTAACTATATCCCTAAATAAAATTAATTGGCTCTTAAATAATGATTTTTGGGTATTAATTTTTAATTTTTTAAATATCCAATAAATACAAAATATATGCCAAAAATTCCCAAAAATTGTGAATAATTCAAAAATGTAAAGAAATGAAATACTTGATAGTCCCATCATTCTATAAAAATAATAATGTGATTTTTGTGGGGCTTTTGACACCTGAAGGGGCCCGAAAAAGTCATTTTTCGGGAAACGAGAAAATTTATAAAATGACTGGATGTTCAGAATATCGACATGGTATAAGCCATACTAGGAGAAATAAGGCCAATAATTTTATATTAATTATCATCTATTAAAACACTTTTTGGGACGTACAACTTTTGATATAAAAGCATTTGACTCATAATAAAACAACCGATAATTATCCGGAAAATATCCTGACAATACATAATACACATAGCATAGAACAGCTAGGGTTTTATAACTCAGTACACTTAACGACATAATAAAACACATAATTCATCTTTATTAGGATATAATACAGGCATAATTTCTCATTCATTACACTATGAACCACATTTGCTAAACCTTTACTTCTTAGATGAAACTAATGATTTGTTCTACCTTCGAGCTCTAAAAAGACAAACAGTTTATCATATCCTATGAACACAAACCCTATGATACGGTACCACTTCAAAATCACCAGATACCTTTCATTCAACAAATACACACCCTTTTATACCTGATTTCATTTTATAAATACCAAACCCTTGTTATTACAAGGTTAAAACTCTTGACATATGGGATTTAATTATCAAATGTAATTGTTGTTTATAGTAAAATGTTTTATAACAGTTGGTTAAGATTCTATATATAAAAATGACTATTTTATTTGAATGAGATTGTTTTATAAAATATGTGGACCAGATTCGTGGTTAACTGTAGGTCGTTCCTTGGATCCAGTATAGAGAACATGGTTGTGTGCCATGTTCGGGGTTAGTGCTTGATTGATCAGCAGCCTGACCTTTGATTTTTAGTTAAAATGAGATAATTCCAATTAAATCATTCTTTTGAATGATTGAATTTCCTATTTTTCAATTGATACAAATATTGATGAATCCTTTTATATACTACCATGAGCTTATGAATTCTTGATAAACAATTTCAGATTATTATTGCTATATTGGTACTTGCTGAGCATTGTTTCTCACCCTTGTTTTTCTTTTAACCATTTCAGAATGGTGCAAAGATGAGTTGCTCGAGTACGATAGCATTTAAGGTTAATGCTAGACGAAAATCATGAGTGGTTAAGTTATCCAAAGGTCAAAGAAGGTATCCAAAGAATTTGATGAGGAAGGTTCGAGTTAGAGTTGTTTATTGAGATTCAGTTGTAAATCAGGTTTATAAATAAAATAGTAGTGATTCTTTATATCGAAGATGACTTGATGTTGTAAAAGATGTTTTTATTAATATTAGTGGTTGATTCTAATTTCAATGTTGTAACCTGTATGTGATCCTCTTTTAAGGGGGTTAAACTTTTATCTGTTAAATCTTTTACTAAAGCTTTCAAGTTTTAAATTCTTTGATTTTTATTATCTTTTAAAAAATTCAGGATTTCAAAAGTGTTTTAAAAAGTGTTTTCATGTGGTGACATCAAATCCAGACCCTCGGATTTGAGGGGCGTCATAGTTGGTATCAAAGCTACAGGTTATAAGTTATTGAAATTAGAATATAGGGTGTAGTAATAGGTTTAATAGAAAAGAAGAATAATGTGTAACCTCACATAGATGTACAGTAAGACTATATGGGAATAGTCTATAGGGTGAGAGTAATAAAATCAAGTTAGATGGTTAAGTTGAGAATATTAGATAGTTAAGTTGAGAATGTCAAATATTTAAGTTGAGAACATTAGATGGTTAAGTTGATAATGTTAGTTGGTTAAGTTGATGTAACGAATGAGAAATTATGCTAGTAGTATATCATAATAAAGATGAATTATGTGTTTTATTATGTCATTAAGAGTATTTAGTCAAAAAAACCTAGCTGGTATGTGCTACATGTGTTCTGTATCGGGTATTTTCAAATCAAGGTATTTTCCGGGTATTTATCGGGTATTTTATTTTATGTTAAAAGCTTTCTTATCAAAAGTTATATGACCCAAACTTTGATTTAATAGTTGATATTTCAAATAAAATAATTGGCCTTAATTTTTCCCAGTATGGCTTGTACCATATCGTTATTATGAACATCGAGTTAATTTAGGAATTTTCTCATTTCGCGAAAAATGACTTTTTCGGGCCCCTTCGGGTGTCAAAACCCCACAAAAATCATATTTTTATTTTTATTAAATTATAGGACTTTCAATTATACAATTTCTTTGTATTTCTGAATTATTTACAATTTTTGGGAAATTTTGGCATATATATTGTATATATTAAATATTTAAAAATTAAAAACTTAATACTCAAAATTATAAAATTAAGGGCCAATTAATTTTAATAGATGTATGTTATGGATAAAAACTTAGGGTATATTTAATGCTAGGGTTCCTGAGCTTCGAGGCTCGATTTGACTGCTCTTGTGTTTCGTGACTCAATCTGTCTTAATAAGATGCCTACGTACCTTGCTGTTCGCCAAGGATCAAGTCAAAAACGTAGTTCTGATTTTTGGGGTGAGACCCCTTATACAGGCATGGGATGCCTTCGAATTAGGTTAGGATTAGGAGACTTGGTGGACAAGTCTCACAATTAGAATGGACTTTGGAGTCATATTATGCAGGAAGTTGATTCCTTATCCAATGGGATTTCTTGGAGGCCAATCTCCAAGGAATTATGTCCTTATCAGACTTTACTAATCAACTGATTTATCCCTTATTAATTAATCACAAAATTAATTAATATTCAAGGTTATTTGGCCTTCTTTGTCCCATCAAGCCTGATCAATGTGTTAACCTTCTTGGGCCTGATCAATGTGTTAACGTTCTTGGTCTGAATGTCATACATATGGCCTTCTTTAATGGGTCTTGCAGTCCTAGATGTAACTAATGCAATATTAATGACGTAATTAAGGTTTATTTTATCCCCTATCATTTGCCCCCCAACTTATGAGAAACTATAAAAGATTTCGTAGAAGTTAAGTTTATTTGTTCCTTTACAGGGTATCATTTCTTGCGTAAAGTATGGAACGACCTACACATCTACAATGATTTGCCTTGTACGTGGCTTCAGGGTTGTTTTGGAACCTCCCTATTACTTTCCTTACCTTATTCCTATTATTTAGGAATTTTATGGTATTTTTCCTTAATTTCCGGGAATTTTCCCTTAATTTCTGGGATCTTTCTCTAATTTCAGGAATTTTCCCTTAATTTCTGAGATCTTTCCTTAATTTCTATGATTTTCCTTAATTTTTGGGAATTTTCCTTTAATTTATGGGATCCTTCTCTAATTTTCAGGAATTTTCCCTTAATTTATGAGATCTTTCCTTAATTTCTGGGATCTTTCTCTAATTTTCAGGAATTTTTCCTTAATTTTTAGGATCTTTCCTTAATTTTCGGGAATTGTCCCTTAATTTTGGGGAATTTTACTATTTTCAGGAATTTTCCTTGATTTTCTAGGATTTTTTCCTTAATTTTTGGAAATTTTCCCTTAATTTCTGGGATCTTTCTCTAATTTTCAGGAATTTTCCCTTAATTTCTGGGATCTTTCTCTAAGTTTCAGGATGTTTCCCTTAATTTATGGGATCTTTCCTTAATTTTTGGGAATTTTATAATTTTCTAATATTTTCTTGAATTTTTCAGGAAATTATCTTAAGAATTATAATTTTTCTGAATTTCCTGAATATTTCTCCTCTCCTTTTTTATACATATTTTCGACCAGGAATCCGTTCGACTAGGATCCTGGTCGAATTATTCTCCCCATGGCTATGGTCGACACTCCATTCGATCAGGACCGTTCGATCAGGATCCTGATCGAATTCAGTTAGGATTTTGACCCTGGTCTTACAGTTCTGACGGGATTAAGCCCCCCAAATTCCTGGTCGTGCCCCATTTCGATCAGGGCTGTTCGATCAGAATTTCAGACTGAAATTTATTTTGTTGACCTATGTTTTGACCGAATTAAGGATCCTTAACTCCCGATCGAAGCTTCATTCGACCAAGACCTTTCGATCAGGATCTTGGTTGTAGTTCTAGGTAAGAATTCCTTATTTCTGACCGAATTATTAGCCAATAATTTCTGATCCAAGGTAAAATTGACTGGGATTATTCAATCATAATTCCTGACCGAAATTAGGTCAGGATATTTATATTTTTATATAATTTTTTTGAAGATTTTCATATCTTTTTGGCCCACCCCTTTTATCTGGGTTTCATAATTGGGCTTTGTGGGCCTTTCTTTTAGGTCCAATTTTTTCACCCAGAATACCATTCATACTTTTTGGGCCTTTCGGATTTTTTGGGCCTTTTTCTTTGGGCTCAATGATATAAGTCTTGTCTCCCTTGAATCTTTTTTCATGGGCTTCCAAGCCCAGAATCCAGAATGTTCTGGAGTTGTCATAGTAAATATATAAATTTCTACCAGGCATTCTCTAGATCCTTTTAGAGTTCCCCAGATTTGGGCCAAATGGGCTTTTAACCGGTTATAACCGGTTGAAATTCTGGTTTTACCGGCCCATTGACCGGATAAATGGGTTATATAAAGGGGGGAGAGTGAAGTGAGAACTCACATTTCACTTTCTCATTTCTCACTTCACAAACTCTCCTCCTCCATCTCAACCTCAAAAAATTTTCCGGTTAGAAACCAGCTTTTTTGGCCTCCTTTCTCCTCCTCCCTCAGCCTCAAGTTTTCATCTACCTCCATTAATGGCGGATAAGAGTTCTGAGAGGGCAGCTAAGATCGTTTCTGCTTCCAAACGAGGTAACGACATCGAAATTCGCTCATCTTATATGTCGTTAATAGACATGATTAACACTAGGGGGGATGAATACCCATATAATGCTCATTTAGATCAATTTGACTATTGTAATAAATGGTACAATGTAGATGCTATCAATAAACTTAACACAATCTATAATGTTCGCCCCCCACTTAGGATAGTTCCTGCTGAAGGTGGTGATCACACATGCCGCTGGAAGCCTGACACTTTATTTGTTTATACTGATGCCCTTACTGCGGGGCTATGTTTTCCTTTTCACGAGTTCATTCCTACTTTATTAGCAGACTTACAAATTAGTCCTTGTCAGCTTCCTCCTAATGCCTGGAGAAACATTTTATGTTTCATGGTCTTGTGTCTTAGAAGTGGTTTCCCTCTTTCGGTAGTTGTGTTTAGGAAAATTTTCCAGTGTTACAACAGTTCCCAGAATTCTTGTGGCTGGGTTTACATTAGACAAAGGCCCAAATGTAAACAAATTTTTAACAGTGCTTCAATTCCCGATAATAACCAACATTGGAGGGTTAGCATTGTCGGGCTTTAGTGGGAGAATGGAGACTGGGGCACACTCTTTAGATCCTCCTTCGGGAAGGTCATCGATGGTAGCCCCAAATCCATTCATCTGACTCTCAAAAAGACTATCATATATAATGAGCTCATAAAGGATAACGGCGAAACTCCCAGTTGGACTTTATTAGAGGAGTTTTCTCTGATCCATGTGGGGCTTTCCTCAGTCTCTGTGCATGGTATTTTTCTTCCCTTCTTATTTTCAATTTCTTTCATGCATTATTGACACCACTTATTTTTGTTTCTCCTTTGTTTTGGCAGCCACTAAGGAAATCAATGAAAATAACTTTCATGTCGTTGGAGAAACAACGAGGATGAAAATGGTCAGGCTTACGGGGTTGGATACACGGGGCAACGCACTGGAGCCCAGTTTTTTGAGGATGCATAAGGAGCCGATGGTGGAGACTTCTTCCGGGGGATCGAAAACCCCAGCTGGAATCCCAACTGCTCCTGCTTCTATAGCTACAGGCGCTTTCCAAGCTCTCTAGGCACTACGCCATAAGTGCTCATGCAATGCTCTTCCGGTGTTCCCTTATGACCGAAAAGCATTGCATTTTCAATAATGCAACACAAAGGGGCATTACATCTGCGGCCGTTGCATTAGAGGCCTAATGCAACGCTTTTTGGGTGTCTAAAGCAACACCAATAAGCACAGTAGAACATAATTTAAGGCACCACTTAAATAGTTAATACAACACCACAATTTCTGGTAAAAACAGTAGTATTAATTTATAATGCAAAACCCAAATATCAAATGCAACGCTTTAATTAAAAATATTACAAGATACTGTTTGATAATTACATAAGCCCATTAAAATCATCCAACAACCATTCAACAATTTAACAACAACCATTCAACAATTCAACTAGCCATCCAACAACCATCATCCAACCCCAGTACAAGCCCATCCACAAAATACATCTAACCCCAACATCATACTAACTATTAAATTCATTACAAGTTGTCCAATGTGCCGAAAAGCACACAAAATTAAGTCTAACATATAAAAGAAACGATAATCTCTATATATTAGGTCCAGTGACATAAGGATAGTCTAAATTTTGGTGCCGCCTTGAGTAATAGGAGTACCGTTGTCATCTTGATCACTTCATGCAGTGGCACACACGTCTCTAATGTCAAACTTAAGACTTGGATTAGCTTCACCTAGCTTTTTCAACATCCACGACATATTCTCCTGTACTTTTGAGTTCACCTTGGCCTCCAAATCAGATTCTAGGTCTTGCTTTATTTTGCAGACAACTTCTGCACATACTGGTCTGAAGGAGCAGCATAAGTCGTGTCATTTGTAGGTTTTTTACCCTTTCTTCGTACTAACCAATTTCGTCCATGAGGTTTACCACCATGGACAAGTGCATTGGCCTCAACAATGTTTCTAGCATTCACCAATTCCTGAACTTGCCTCTAGAAGAAATGACTATATTAATATTTGAAGCCTAGCATGCACTCAAATGACAGCAGTATAATATAATATTATACTTACATATTTTGTTCTCAGTTCTTCAGTATTTGTCTTGTAACTTCTCCCTGGTTCTCGTTTATAGGTTTCCAAGTAGATTTCAGCATCAGATGGCTTGGCAATATTCAGGTCCTTTCTCTATCATGTATCAATACAAGAAAATTTAAGTACATAAACGATGGACCAATTAATATTCGACCGAACAAAAATGTACTTTAAACTAACAGTGAAAACAAGAAAATCATAGCAGCTTTTCTTTAGCTTGTGCATGAGTTCTGGGCCCCATGGTATGTGTCTCAGTTATTGTATTACGACGTGCGGCATTATCCTCAGCTAGGGACTTAAAATTAAAAAGTGATAAAAAATATATCAACAAATGTATACAACCATTATTATTTAAATCTCATTAATTTAATTTACATTGAATTATATTATTATCATGAATTTTCCTCATTTCAACTTTTATGTTCCACATGAAATAATATTAACATTATATAAATTGGGCATAGTACCTGAACTGATTCATTTCCCCAGTACTTCAAAAGCATTTTAAAATCTTCAAGCGGAATTGTTTCGGGCCTGTTCTCAATCATTTCCTCATCAGTACTATATTTCCTATCATGTGCCTTTTTCACCATAGATTTATACCGCCTCCAAGACTCATTAAGTGTGTGCATGACCCACTTGTGCCCTTCTTCCGGAATAACATACCTAGCCTATCACATACATATATGAAGAAATAAATCAGTTAATTTAAAAGTAGAAATTTATATCTACCCAAGTTTTGATAATAAGTTCTGATGATGCAATAATAAATCAGTTAATTTAAAAGTAGAAATTAATATCTACCCAAGTTTTGATAATAAGTTCTGATGATGCAATAAGTTCTGATGATGCAATAATAAATCAGTTAATTTAAAAGCAGAAATTAATATCTACCCAAGTTTTGATAATAAGTTCTGATGATGCAATAAGTTCCGATGATGCAATAATAAATCAGTTAATTTAAAAGAAAAAATTAATATCTACCAAAGTTTTGATAATAAGTTCTGATGATGCAATAAGTTCTGATGATGCAATAATAAATCAGTTAATTTAAAAGCAGAAATTTATATGCTCGACCTTCATAGTAACAGCAAATTCACAAGTAAGTCTAAAATATATGCCTACTAAAATGGTAACTGAACTATATGTGATGTAGGGTGATAGAGATTTACCAAAGTATATTCCAACATTTGGTTCTTTAATTGCACAGGAACAACATGCCAGTTGATATAAGTGAGAGATACATTATCCTTGGATAGTGTTCCAAGAAAATTACTCAACTCCGTCGCAGTTTTCTGCTCATCAGAAATTGGCTGACCCTCTTCATTCACATCAATGACTACTTTTTCATTAGGACCTCTGGCATGAACTACACTCATTTTTGACCGCCCTCTAGGCTTTCTTGGAGCTTGTACTTTGCATAAATACCAGGTTTATAGAAAATGAATACAAGTCAATGTATAACCTTACAAAAACTAACAGTGCAAAACATGTAAATAATCCAAACACATGTACCTGTTTCAACTTCTTCGGTTTCCATCCTTTCTTGGCCTAGTTCAGGAACATTTATCATTATTGGAGCAACAAGATTCTGCTTTTGACTCTCACGCATTGCTAAATAAGCAACAACCGAACCAGATTCTTCATGATTGCCAGATTGTTTAAACATTTTGCTACATGTTGGCTTTAGAATTGGTGGATTAAATGAGCTAGTCACTTTCTTGTTATTCCCAGCTTTGTTGGGCTACTTCTTTGTTGCAGTGACAATGACATCACTTTGAACTACTGCATTAGCTCGCGACCGAGTTGTCGGTCTAGCTTCCTGTTAGTTCTAGCTTTCTTTGACTTGACAATTTCTTTTCTCTAAAATAAAAAATGATTTAGTAATACAAAAGCACTAAAAAGCACTAAAAAGCACTAAAAAAAATCTTTCCGAAAGATTTAGTAATGATCCAGTACCTTTAATGAATCATCGCTGACATCTTCACTCTCATTTTCTGGAAAATATTCATCTCCTTCCTCTGGATATCAATCTTTATTTTTTGTTTTTTAATCTCTTCAGCTTTCTTTCCCTTATCAGCAACTAAAGTGGGCAACCCAAGTGATATATAAACTGCATCATTTTCTTTCATACGTTGTATTCTCCCCATTTCATAGTCTGTCACTGGTAGTGGTGGCGGGGGAGGCAACTGCAACCATAGTTATAAGGTGTAAAATAATTAAACCATAGAAATTAAATCACCTGAAGAGAACAAAAAATCAAAAGTACCTCAACATCAAGGTCATTCTCTGCGGTGTCTTCATCATCATCTAGTTCAGTTGCTAACTGTAATTTCCTCCTTGCTGATCCTTTTTCTTTCAGACTTGCTTCTTGTTTACTTGAACTCATCTCAGGCACGGGGGAAATTTTTGTCCTCTTACTCCTTCTTTGTTATTGAAGCAAATGAGTTGTAGTGTACTTACGCTTCGGTTGGTTTTTAGCAGAACCTAGTTCTTTCTTAGCAGAACTTGGTTGTTTCTTAGCAGAACCTGGTTCTTTCTTAGCAGAACCTGGATTAGCTACACAAAAATATAAATTAAGGAGGGTTAGCATCAGTATACACAAAATGGGACTGCTTCACAAAGATTGCAAAGAAATGCAATTAATTACCTTCAATTATGTTTTTCCTTGCTCGTATTTTAACATGTGGCTGCATCTGGCAAGTGGGCTCAATGTCCAGGTCAACAGTGTTGTCAATGTAAAAATGAATTTCTTCGTCATTCTCACAGCCAAGTACATGTTGATTTACATCCTTATCATCCAAAAAACGATTCAAGCCACCCCTCTTTCCTTTACTTATATAGATTCCTCCAATTTCTGAGAAATTGAGGTAACCTTTCACAAACTCAATAAGGACAGTGTAGGAAAATCTTTCCATGTCCACGCGTGTTACCAACATCGACTTTCCACCAACATAACTTGCCTTCTGAAACTGTCCTTCATAGTGCAGCCTCATATTTATCATTTTATCCATTTCGGTAGAAAAAAAACATTCGAACTCTACGACCAGCATACAAATGGACATGAAGGTAATTAAATAAAGAACAGAGAACAAATGTACAAAAAAGACAAAAAAAGAAGCAATAAAAGTAGACTAAAACAAATGGACATGAAGGTAATTAAATAAAGAAAAGAAACTAATATAGTTCGACAGATATAAACTACACTTCAAACACATAATTAAAGGCCTTACATAAAAACAGAGAACAACATGAAAATACATAGTTAACCACTATTATGTTATACAAATACACAATCTAAGGAGATCGAACACGAATAGTCAAGTTTGAATATTTCTTTGATTGATCTATAGTAATTGACAGGCCCAACTACTGGATTCTGGTCTTTCAAACTTGCAAAGGTAGTGGTCTCGGCTGTTAAAAATACCCCAATATTTTTTGTGCTACATCGGGAATCTCTAAATTTGGTATGGAATCTGTATCCATTTATTACATAACCCGTAAACTTCCTAGCTAGTCGATTAGGCCCCAAAGCAAACACCTCTAAATCCCTTGAAATATTTTCTTTTTTCAGAACCTTATCTTTTAACCATTTCCAAAAGTCTTCCATGTGTGCTTGTTCCCTTTTGTAGTTTTGCTGACTTGCAAGACCATCCATGAAAGCTCGATGCTCCCTGAATAGTTAATAAGGTCAAATAATATATATAGATATCAATACTTAACTGGTGAGTAAACTAACAGGGACATTAGAACTTACTTGATTAAACTTTTTATTTCCTTATTATCAGAATTAAAAAGAATATAACGATGCGCTGCCCTCCAATCTGCCTCTTTCATTTTGAATATCCTGCCATCCTTATTCTTTTTTGTTCCGATGTGATATTTCATATTTGTTCCATATTTTCAAAAATCAGTTGAATTATTTTCTACTACTCCATCGACGTCCAAAAACCTTGAACAAAATGTGACACACTCTTCAGCCAAGTACCCTTCTGCAATGGAACCTTCTGGCCTACTTCTATTTCTAACATAGCCTTCAACTTTCCTAGATATCGCTCAATTGTAAACATGCAACGTAGGTGCTCAGGTCCACCGTATTCTACTTCTCTGCATAGATGTACAGGCAAGTGGACCATAATATCGAAAAATGGCTTTGTGAAAATCATTTCAAATTCACAAAGTATTACCATAATTTCTCTTCGCAACTTCTTGATATCATCTAATTCTACCACCTTGCTCCACAAACCGCGAAGAAATGAACCCAACCTGATCATCGATAATGCGACCTCAGGTTTTAATGTATTTTTTATGGCAAATTGCAATAAATAGTGGAGTATGAAATGAGCATCATGGCTTTTATACCCCACCACCTTTCTCTGTTTTATGTGCACATATCGACTTACATTTGAGGCACAACCATAAGGAAGTTTGGCATTTTTCAATAGGCTGCAGAAATTCTCTTTTTCCTTATTTGTCATGTCAAATATCGCTGCCATAATTTCAATATACTTTCCATCGTCACTTTTAATAGGATGAAGAGGCTTTCTTATGCCCCGATCCTGTAAATCATAACGAGCATTTAGGTGATCCTTCGACTTGCCACTTATATTAAGCAAAGTACCTAATATTTTATCGCATATGTTCTTCTCTATATGCATGGCGTCCAAGTTATGTCGAAGCGGATTATGACACCAGTAGGGCAGATTAAAAAATATTGATTTTTTTTGAAAGGGCCAACCTTTTTACGCTTCCTCCGGGTCTTATCTCCAAACTTATTTTCATACCCCCGTAATAACTCTTCAATTTATGTTCCTGTTAATGGCACTGGACTATTCCCCATTTCCATTTCACCATTAAATCTCTTCTTATCTAGCCTCCACTCGTGTGTCGGATCAAGAAACTTTCTATAATTCATGTAGATAGTTTTTTTTCTATATTTCAAATAAACAGAAGAAGTCTCGTAATGGCACTTTGGATATGCTAGTTTCCCCTTCGTACTCCAGCCTGATAACATAGCGTACCCCAAAAAATCGCTTATTGTCCACAACGTGCTTGCTCGTAAATTAAAATTCTCGCTGGTCAGGGAATCATAAGTTTCGACACCATCTTTCCACAATGCTTTCAACTCCGAAATTAAGGGCTGCATATAAACATTAATATTGTTCTTGGGAGAATCTGGACCAGATATTAACGTGGACAAAATTAGATTTTCTTGTTTCATACATAGCCAGGGGGAAGGTTATAATTTACGAACACGATTGGCCATGTACTATGACTTAAATTCATTGAACGATATGGGTTAAAACCATCAGATGCTACACCCAATCTAACATTTTGATTTTCCGCTGCAAAATCAGGATAACGAGCATCCATCGCCTTCCAAGCTAAAGCATCAGCCGGATGTCTTAATTTTCCATCTTTTGTTCATCCTAATGCGTGCCATCTCATAAGTCTGGAAATTTCTTTGCACAGGAACATCCTCTGTAACCTTGGTCGTAGTGGGAAGTACCTCATCACGTTTGCTGCTACTTTATGAATCAACTTCGGTGGATCATTATTTTCAACGATGCCATCTTTTTCATGTACAACCCACCTCGACACACCACATGTTTCACATTCATTTTTTTCTTTATTTTTACCCCAAGACAACATGCAGCTATTGGGGCACACATGTATTTTCTCGTAGTCAAGGCCTAATCCCTAATGGCACTCTTTGCAGCATTAAAAGACAAAGGGAGATTGGCATCAGGAAACACTTCTTTGATCAGCTTTAGTAATTCTCCAATTGCAGACTCACTAATTCCGTAAACGCATTTTAAATGATAAAATCTGATCAGAAAACTTAATCGAGAAAATGTAGTACAACCGGGATATAATGGTTGTTTTCCTTCTTCAACATGCTGAAAAAATTTCTTAGCGTCTGCATTTGGTTCGTCTTCACAACCTCCTTGATTTTCAAAATTCTTATGCGTATAATTGAACATTGCATCTAAATTATCTTCAAATTCAATACCCATTTCAGAATCTTCAAAGTCATTAGTACCTCATAATTTTGTCTGTGAAACCTCACATATCCAATCGGCATGTAACGGAGGAGGGCCATTGCAAACAAGATGATCGTAGATGACATCTTGACAGTACCAATTACGTTCAGTACATTTTTTGCACGGACACTTCATTTGATCGCCATTTTTGTAGATGGGAAATGCATTTTTCAAAAATGCTTTTATCCCTCTTATATACTCTGGACTGGATCTTGGAAAACCTATCAAAATGTAATACTCGTCCATTTTTACGAACCTGTGACCTATTAATAAAGTCGATAGGAGATTCAACATTTTTGTAATTCTTAGTACATGTTTTACCTAAACTAGTCATGTTCATACAGTGTTACCTACTCATTAATACTATTTTAAATCATACAATGTACTATAATTAGAGGAAAGTACGCTAATTATACAGTGTTACCTATCATACTATCATACTATAATTATAGGAAAGTACTATCATACTATTTATACAGTGTTACTTATTCATTTTATCTAAACAGGTTCAGTACGCTAATTCTACCATCCGAATTCGTAATTCCAAATCAAAAGTACGTTAATTCTACCATCAAGAATTACACTCCCTCACCGTCATTCTTATCAGTTTAACGGTTTACACACAATCTTGAAAGAACAAGACTGGATACAATATAACATAATAACAAGTAATATAAATCCTCAAACTAAACTACATGGCGCAAAAAATATAAATTACTTATAAACCATAATATAACAAGTAACATAAATCCTCAACCTACAAAACTTTCCCATATATAATCAATTATGCATACATTCACATACAGACAATAACTAACAAATAATCTCAGAAAAAGCAGGAGCAATGAGTGCAGCTGCAAGAAACATAATAGAAAAAACATAAAAAATTAATATAAAAAAAACAGAATGCAGACTAAATTGAACCCAATAAAGACATGCAGTGATAAAAACATGAAAAAAGCCCAAAATCAAAATCAAACATCAACCACAAACATCAAACACAAACATATCATAATCAAACCCTAAATTGAATTCCCCTAAATCAACAAAAACCCTAAATCAAAAATTAGAAGCTTTTTAGAAATTACCTGCAAAAGCTTTTTAGAGCACGCAAATCCAAAAGCCCCTAAATGAAAGCAAAACCAAAATCCACAAAGCGACAATGGTGTAGAAATTGAGAGTTTGAGAGAAGTCACTGAGAGTTTGAGCAGAAATTGCGACAATGGTACAAATTACGAAACTACAAATTGAGAGAGGTTTTCACTGAGAGAGTTTGAGAAATTGAAATTAAAGACTAAAATGGTACTTTTTCACTGAGAGAGTTGAAAAAAGGGGGAAATTTTGAGAAGGGTGGAAATTTTGGCCGCCCAAAATTTTAGCCTCAGTACTATAAACGTATATCTATGTCTGAGTGACTTTTCATTAAATTTATTTATTTACTGTATAGTTAAAGTAAAAGTTATGCAAATAAAAAAATACCAACTAAGTTGGTGCAGTGGTTGTGAACATCTTTGTTTAAGTTGGAGGTCTTGGGTTCAATTCCCTTGGATAGCAAACCTTCTTGACAATTTTTTTTAAATATTATTATTAATATTAAGTGAGGTCACGTGAACTCACATTATACGAAAGCACTCTCTGACCGATCAGAGAGTGTTTCTAACCTATCAGAGAGTGCTTCCAGATAAAATGGGTACCCACATATTGGCCCAACACCCCCTTTTTTGCATTTTATATTTTATTAAAAAATAAATATTAAAATATAATTTTATTAAATAAAATATTTTATATCTTAATTTATTTTTTTCTTTAAGTGCGTCGAAGGTCTTGAATTCGATTCTCCGGTCCCACAACAGGGCACCGCCACGTCAGCACTGTGGGTCCCACATGTGGGCCCCACTATGCCATATCAGCACTAGATGTGGGCCCATAGTGCCACGTCATCATTTTCTGTCCATGTCAGCATTTTTTTTATTTTTTTTAAATGTGTAATGCAACACCAATAACTCTAGTGTTGCTTGTTGCATAACACTGTCAATAACTAGCAACAGTAACTTAACTATAATGCAATGCTTATTCTACTCTTTTGCAAAAAACCAAAATATTTGTAGATAATGAAACGCTTTTGGTGCAACACTTCTTAAAAGGCATTGCCTTTAAGCACTTATGGCGTAGTGGGGGATTCCGTCGAGGGGATACCGTGGTCGGATCCATGAAACATGCATGGGATTGGTCCTACCACTCTGTAATCCCTAAGGACTTCACCGATATTGTGGCGAGTCCAGATTTGGAGAGGATAAAGCTTATGTGTGCTCAATCTTTGGTCTCGGTATGGTCTTTTCTCTTAAACTATTTTTTCCTTTACATATACTCGTAGCATTCTCTTGCCTTACACTCTTTATTTATCATTTTGTTTCAGTCCAATGCTTATTTCGAAGCGGCTGTGAGGAAAGCCGAGTCGTGGAAGAAGGCCTCGGATAATGTGAAAAATGCCCTCAAGAGGCAACAGAGAAAGTATGCTGCGCTAGAGAAGAAGATGAAGCGCAAGGAGGAGGAGCTAGGAGAGGAAAATGCCGAGCTGTCACTTTGAGGGCCGAGAAGGATAGAGTGATTGATTCTTATTTTGACACAAAGAAGTTTACTCAATCCATGAGGGTTAAGGATAACACGGTGTTCCCTGGGTTTTTTAGGACTGGTTAGGACACGGCCCTTGGGACCGTGAATGAGCCTTGTCCAGATATTAAATTGGCGGACTACGTGTGCCCCAATGATGAGACTCTACCACAGAGGTTTTGTACCCGTGTAGTTGTCTCGGATGATATCCCTCAGGACCAGCTTCTCCCTCCTCCAGAGTCGTCTTCTAGGCCTGCAGCAGCGGATCTCAACTCTTCTTCTTCCGAGACCGGCACTACCGAGACGTCGAGTGAGAGTGGAGGGGATGACGATATGGATGCCGAGGGCATCTCTGCTCCTTAGAGTTTTTATTAGCCCTGCGTGGCTTTATTATTTATTGTTTGGAACTTACATTAGTCTATTTTATTTTTTGAACTTTATGCTTTTCATTTGAATTCATGCACTTAGTTTATTTACCATAACTTTGTGTGTTGTAGGAACTTAACACCACATTTTTGGAAATTTTATAAATTTCATAAAGTTTTGGGATTCATCCCCTACACAAGTCTTGGTAAAACTAAAACATGAATATAATAGTCTTATAAAACATAAAATCCTAAGCAAGCAAAACTTCCAGGTGCTTTTAAACCTATTTGCCCTTTCGACAAATGAACATCTTTCCCACCAGACTTACACATAATAGACTTTCAGGTTTTGAGCATGCCAAGTTCTTGGGACTTCAAAGCCATCCATAGTCTCCAGCTTGTGGGATACTCTTCCTTGAACACTTTTGATCTTGTATGGCCCTTCCCAATTTAGGGCAAGCCTTACCTTCTGTCCAACACCAAAATCTTCCACCTTCCTCAGAACCAAGTCACCTTGCTTGAAAAACCTTTCTTTCACTCTTAAGTTATAGTAAAAAGAAGCCTTTTTTCTGGTATTCCACTATCTTGACATGTGCCTCATCTCGTACTTCATCAATTAGGTCCAGGGCTAGCCTTTTCCCTTCCTCATTTTCTTCAGCATTATATGCTTGGATTCTGGGAGACGAGTGTGATATTTCCACATGAACAACCTCCTCTGCTCCATACGCCAACATAAAGGGTGTTGCTCCGGTTGTGACTCTACAAGTAGTCCGATAAGCCTAAAGTATTGGGATTATTTCATCCACCCAATTATTCCTGGATTTCTCAATCCTCTTCTTCAGCCCATCTAGAATTATACGATTCACCACTTCCGCTTGCCCATTGGCTTGTAGATGAGCTACGGAGGTAACCATCAACTTGATCTCATTCTCCTCATAATACTTCCCGAACTCTTCATTGTTGAACTGTGTTCCATTATCGGAGACCAGGATACGGGGAATTTCATACCTGCACATGATATCTCCCAAAAGAATTGTGCAACCTACTTAGTTGTGATCTTGGCTAAAGGTTTAGCTTCAATCCACTTGGTAAAATAATCTATAGCTACAATCAGGAACTTCCTTTGAGCTGTGGCCATGGGAAAAGGCCTAAGTATATCCATTCCCCACATAGCAAAAGGGATGGGAGAATTGATTGAAGTCAGCATCTTAGGAGGCTGTCGAACAACTAGTGCATATTTCTGATAATGATCACACTTCTTCACATAGTCTCTGGCATCGAACATCATCTATGGCCAATAAAAGCCTAAACAGGTTATCTTATGTGTCAGCGCTCTACTTTCAAGTGTTGCCCACAAATAGCTTCGTGTACTTCTTCAAGAGCCAAACGCACCTCATCAGGTTGGAGACATCCTATGTAAGGAACTATATAAGATATTTCATATAAAATCCCATCGATCAAGGAGTATCTCAGTGCTCGAACAACCAATTTTCGTGCTTTAATCACATCATTTGGCAGCCAGCCAGTTTGAATACAGGTTTAATGGGATCTATCCATGACGTCCCCAGCCGTATAGGGGCTACAAGCTTAACATCAATGCTCCGTGTTTTCAAAATGGGGAAGTACACACTTCCCGAACTCTTCTGTATCTCTAATGAAGCGAACTTAGACAACGCATCTGCCTTAGCATTTTCCTCTCTTAGAATGTACTCAATATGGCATTCATCGAATTGAATCACCACAACTCTTACTAGGCAAACATACTTAGCCATTATTTCATCTCTTGCCTCAAACTCTCCCTTGACCTGGGATATGACAAGCTTCGAATCCCTACAGAATATCAAGTTCTTGACCCTCAATGTTCCTGCTAGGCCGAGCCCAACTATCAGAGCTTCATACTCACCTTCGTTATTTGTAGTTGGCATGTCTAACTTCATGGCATATTCAATCAAGAACCCATCCGGGCTTTGTAAAATAAGCCCTGCTCCACTCGAATTTGTTTTTGTGCTTCATTAAAATAGAGAACCCAGTATTCCTTCTCTTTAACGCCCTCCTCTTTGTCTCCTTTATTACCTTCCATGACTTGAGGTATAGTATCTTCCTTTCACCCGACTTCTTGGTTGGGTATGGTACATTCCACCACGAAGTCAGCCAATGTCTGGGCTTTTATTGCCGTTCGCGGCTTGTACTGGATATCGAATTCTCCCAATTCTATTGCCCATTTAATCTGTCTCCCACTAGCTTTGGGACTATGAATGAAGTTTCTCAAGGGCTGATTTGTTAGCACTTTAATTTTATGAGCTTGGAAGTAAGGACGCGACTTCCTTAAAGCCATCACTAGGGCTAAAGCAAACTTTTTAATAGTCGAATAATTCAACTCAGCTTCGTGCAGGATCTTACTAACATAATATATGGATTTCTGGACTTTAAGTTCCTCCACAACCAATATAACGCTTAAGGCATTTTCAGAAATGACTAAATATAAGTACAAAATTAATTCAGAGCTGGTTTGGCCAGCAATAGAGCTTGAACCATATACATCTTTAATCCCTCAAACACTTCTTGACTTTCCTCAGTCCATATATAATCTTTTACTTTCTTCAAGGATTTGAAGAATGGCAAGCACTTGTCTCCAGATTTAGAGATGAATCGTCCTAGAGCCGCACCTCTTCCAGTGAGTTTCTGAATGTCCTTTATGGAACGCGATGGTTCCATATCCAGGATAGATTTTATTTTATCGATATTGGCCTCGATTCCTCTCGTGGAGACCATCAATCCCAGAAACTTTCCAAATCCCACTTCGAAAGCACATTTCGCAGGATTTATTATCATTTTGTGATATCTCAGGACCTCAAAAGCTTCCCTCAAATGGGATATGTGGTCAGTTTTCACCAGACTTTTGACTAACATGTCATCGATATAAACTTCCATAGTTTTGCCAATAAGATCCTTCAAAGTCTTATTTACCAACCTTTGAAGGTAGCTCCTACATTCTTAAGGCTAAACTCCATAACAAGATAACAAAGAACACCAAAGTCAGTGATGAATGATACCTTCGGGATGTCATCCTTATGCATCTTAATCTAATTGTATCCACTGAATCCATCCATAAAAGTCAGCATCTCGTGACAGCGGTCGCATCTAACAATGTATCTATTCTTGGTAGTGGGAAATAATCCTTCGGGCATGCGTCATTCAGATCAATGAAATCCACGCACATTCTCCATTTTCTATTAGCCTTCTTTACCATTATAAGAGTTGCTAACCATTCCGGAAATTGTATCTCTTCTATAAAAGCAACCTCCAAGAGCTTTTCTACTTCTTGCGATTGCCTCTTGTCTCTCATGGGCAAAACTCCTTTTCATTTGCTTCACGCTATTTCGATTCAGCTCTACATTCAGCTTGTGAGTGATCAGTTCGGGGTCTATGCCAGGAATATCAATTGCTGACCTTACAAATACATCGCTATTCTCTTGTAAAAATATCACCAACTCCCCATTAAGGGGCCCCTCTAGTGACGATCTAATGAAAGTTACTTTCTCAGGATCCTTGGGAGCCAAAAAATTGGAACCAAGTCTTCTGCTGGCTTCCCTCTTTTCTCATCATTCTCGCAGATATCTAGATCTTCAATAGGAAAAATTTGCCCCACCAACTCCATCAGCCCTAAGAGAGGCTACATAACAACCCCTTGCCATCTTTTGATCTCCTCACTCTTCTCCAATCCCGTTCCGGGTGGGAAACTTCATCACTGAATGGTAAGAAGAAGGGACTGCCTTGAAAGCATGTATGCCCGTTCATCCCATGATTGCATTGTAAGTTGATCATACCTTTACCATTATAAAGTCCAACATCTATGTTGCTTATATTGGTTCTTGACCTATAGTTGGAGGCAACTTAATTATTCCCTCCATAAACCATTCGATTCCAGCAAAACCAGATATTGGCATATCAGTTGGGGTTAATTGAGAATTATTATAACCCATCCTTATAAAGGTATCATAGAGCAAGATGTCCACCGAAGCTCCATTGTCTACCAGGACTCTCTTCACCGGGTTGTTCCCTATTATCGGTGTTATGACTAGAGGATCGTTATGAGGAAATTTGACACCCTTTAAATCAAAATCATCGAATGTCATTGTTACTCATGTCCTGGGCCTCTTTGGGGCTTCTTCGACAATATGCATAACTTTTCTGGTATATGCTTTCCTCGAATTCTTAGATGAACCAGCAGCAGTTGGTCCTCCAAAGATCGTATATATCACTGGCCCTCGGGGTTGTGGTCTTCCAAAGACTGCATTTATCACAGGTCCCCTGGGTTGGGGATTTCGCCCCTGATCATCCTGATCTCTTTTGCTCCATCTCCAGTATATTTGCTCAGCCTTCCTTTTTGAATGAGGAACTCTATTTCATCCTTCAATTGCCTACACTCATCGGTGTCATGACCAACATCCTTGTGAAGTCTGCAATATTTGCCCTTATCTAGCTTGGTAAGATCAGCCTTCAGGGGCTTATGCCAACAAACATCTCTATCTTTCTCGATTTCCATCAATATATGACTTATAGGAGCGTTCAACTTAGCATATTCAGTGAACTTTTGTCCAGGTCCTCCCTTCTTCGGGGTTGAATCAGTGTTTTGCTCAGTTCTAGGATACTTGTCCTTATCATTTTATTCTAGATCAGTCTTTTGCTTCTTGCCACCAGCAGACTCGTTATTCACTACCGTCTTCCTCATGCTTTCCTCCACTTTGATGTACTTCCTGGCCCTGTCCTGGAGCTGTAACATGCTTTCAGGGGGGTGCTTGGCTAATGATATCTTGAATAACTCGTCCCTAGTTCCCTGCTGCAATATTATCATAGCTACCTTATCGTCAAGGTCTGGGACCTTCAAGGCTTCCTTGGTGAAACGGTTCAGATAGTCTCTCAATGACTCTTTTTCTCCCTACATAATGCTAATGAGGGATGCTGAACTTTTCTCATGCACTCTCCCACTGATGAATTGCTTAATAAAAGCTTGACTTAGATTTTTGAAGGACCCAACAGAATTTGGAGGCAAGCAACTATACCATTTTTGAGCCATTCCCGATATGGTTTGAGGATAGGCCTGACACTTAATAGCATTGTTCACGGGCTGCAATAACAGTGAATTAGAGAATGTCCTAACATGATTAGCGGGATCGCTAGTGCCACCATAAGCTTTGATGGTGGGCATCTTAAATTTCCTTGAGATGTGGGCATTCATTATCTCTTCAATGAATGGTGGAGTTGGATCATCAGGATCTCCTAGAGGCAGAAGATCACTTGGATCAGTCCTTGGGACAACAGTCCTTCTTTGCAGAAGACCATCCATGTGGCGCCCTCCAAATCCGGGTCAGAAGTTTGGGGTCCACAACACACACACACACCATATATAAACCTGCTTATGACAATAATAATGAAGATAATAATAATATGCAGTGACCCTACTTACCTTTATCCATGGATCGCAACAGGTTAAAGTATGCACACAAACACACACTTATATTACAAATGTTCCAAACCCCAGTTATTCAAACTTACATCTGAATATTAAACATTCTTATAAACTTCCAAACTTAGAATATCACAAAATTCTTCAGCTAGCTTATTCCGCTAAACCTAGAATCCTAGTTCGTGCACTTGGTTGGGGATCCACGCTACCAATGGTTTCCTTCTTAACTGAAAAAGAACATAAACAGAATCGCACAAATGAGCTAACTAGCTCAGCAAATCACATTGACAATACCGAGATTAAACAATGATCAAATGAAATGATTTAAGGTAACAACTTTGTGGATAAGTAATGATTAGAATTGGATATTCATTTTTAATTTAAAAACCAATGTTAGGTTGTTTTTTAGTCACGCACTAACCCTGAGCAAGGCACACGACAATGCTCTAATTACTAGATCCAAGGCACACATTGGCCTAACATTACCACCAATCTGGTCTGACCACGAATATTGTCTACCTTTTATAAATAATCCAATTCTATAATAATAATAGAATAAACAATGTAAAATAGTAAAACAGAATCATAAACAAAATTGGTTTTCAAGCATAAGGGGACAATATGGTAATTACAAGGATTGGCTATAAGCCGGTAAAAGAATCAGATAACAGAAGAATCAAGGTCTCATGGTTATCAGGATTAGTCTTTTAATATACAAGGTATGAACATTTATATGTTAAAAAATTTCGGTTCAGTGATCGGTATTTAGTTTGTATGTATTTTTTGAGTAGTATCATATATCAGTGGTTCGTATCTGGGTATTCAACAATCAATGGTTTACAAAGAATAAGGCTTATGACTCAAAGATCAATAACTGGAATCAGGGTTTAGGGTTCAGTGATTCAAAGCACTTGCAATATAAAATTGAACTAATTAATTACTCGTAATATATCACAAGAAAGATCGAGAATACTTGCATCATATTAGGAAGGTTCGGAAATACTTGCCTTATCTTGTCTCGCTAACTCTTCACTTGCTTTCATCTACCGATTCTTATTCACCGACTACTTGCTTCCTTCTCCTATGCCTCGCTTCTTCTGCTCAGACATCACATGTTCATCAATACTTATTTGAACTTGCTTCTATTCGTTATAAGCTTCTATCTACCCTTCGTTTCACCCAAATCTAATTTACGGATTGAAAGTTACGATTAAAACAATCAAACAATACACATATACACATATAACACATCAATCTGATCACATATAGCACATAACACGTAAGATATTCTATGATAATAATTTTTAAAGAAGATTCGGAGTTAAAATGATATTTTGGATATTTAATATGAATTTTTAAATATTTTTCAGAATTAAAACGGGCCGTTGAATCATTTTAAAATAATAAACAGGGTTTGATTTCCCGAATCTGGCTTTAAAATCATTTTATATTAATTATCGAGCTTTAAAAACAATTTAAAATAATAATTTTTGGAATTTTTATTAATTAAAATCAAATTTCTGAAATTAAAATAAATAGAAAATATGATTGTTATAAATTTTTGAAGCAGGAATCCAAAATATGGAAATTATGGAAACTACAGGGACCTAACTGTTTCTTTCCCAAAAGTTCAGGGACTAAACTGCAAAAATGACAGACCCGCCGTTGATTCGCCGGAGCACACGATTCCGGAATTCTCACACCACCATCTCCTCCATATTTACTCTGTGATTCACAAGGAATACAACCATGCAATCAAATCATCCTAATAACCCCAGAGTTGGTCGGAAAATCCCGAAGAAAACTCGCCAGACGGCGAGTTTTTCTTTTCTCCGGCCAGCTCGATTCCAGTATCATTTGCACATGAAACCACCACCAATCAATTCCTCTTTTTAAGCTCTACAAATACCTGCCAACCAATCAATCTAATAACCCCTAGAACAGAAACACCCAAATTCAATTGAAAGCATTCATACGAACTATAAACCCTAATTTCATATTTTGAAATTAAAACACAGATTTGAATATGTTATTGAACTCCAAATCAGTCATATAATATACCAAAATGACCAGGAAGAAAATATCTACAACATGCAAGCATCAAAACACACAAACAACATCATGAACAAAAATTCATATTTTAAATCAAAATAATTTAAAATTAAATAAAAATATAAAAAAATAACCTTTGATTCTGCAGAAAAACAAGTCCTGATCCTGATAATAGGTTTCAATAGCTTCGTTTTGGTTACTCGAGCTTCAAAATCGGATGTCGGTAACGCCTTCAAATTAAGGTTTGATTCTCAAAAACTATTACGAATATATCGATTTTCTCTGAAAATTATATAATTTACTGACTGCAAATGATTTTCTGTAAAAAACAAAATACGGTAAAGGCTATTTATATTTACGAAATATTGGTACCCCGTTGGATCATACCGGATATAAAATATTACGTTTATTTGAGAAAACAGATCCAAATCGGTACAGGTTTTAGGATAATTATCCAAATCCATACATTTTGTAACTACAGACTTGGTCTCAGCACTTTGGTTACACGTATTACGAGAAGATAATATATTAGTTTAATCAAAAGATCCCGTTTCTCGAAAGTATGGGTTTTTATCGATTTACCGAAACGAATATTATATCAAAAATTTTGCGCCGGGACCCACACGGGGAAAACCGTACTCCAGATCGAAAAAGTCAAAACATGGAAAATGCTCGGAATATTACAATTAGGTTAGGAAAGAGTTTTCCCAAGACTTCCGGGTTGCAAAAACGTAAAAACGGTTGGAGTCGGTTGATTCCCGATTATACAAAATAGTTTATAAATACTCTGAAAAATAATTTATTAAATCCATAAATCTTTTATAAAATCAAATAACAACATAAAAATTAATAGAAAAATATGAAAATTATCTACACTTTATTTTGGATATATAAAAATTAAAATACTCAGATTTTATCATATTTAAATATCCAAACACATATACCACTTAACAAATAATTCACAGAATAATCACGGAATAAATACAGAATATTTATTTATGGACAAAAATAATTACACAATATATCTAGGATATTACATCCTTCCCCCCTTAAAAGGATTTTCTCGCATATTGCTTTCTAGCTCCCAGGTTGATTCTTCAACCTTTGGGTTTTGCCACAATACTCTTACTAACTTTAGAACTTTATTCTTTAACAATTTCTCTCTATCTTCTAGAATCTCTATTGGAGTCTCTACATACGACAAATCTGCCTGAATTTCTATTGGCCCATATTCAATTACATGCCTGGAATCTAGATTATACTTCTTAAGCATCGATATGTGAAAAATATTATGAATATGTTCCATATGCGGAGGTAATGCCAATTCGTAGGCCACTTTTCCGATGCGCTACAAAATCTCAAAATGGCTGACGTATCTAGGACTCAGTTTTCCTTTCTTTCCAAATCTCGTCAATCCTTTCCACGGCGACACTTTCAACAACACTAAATCTCCCTCTTCAAATTCCATATCCTTTCTTGATTGATCTGCATACTTTCTTTGACGGTCTTGGGCTGCAATTAACCTTTTCTGAATAACTTCAACAACTTCTTTCTCTGTTGCACCAATTCGGGTCCAAGTATCTTACGTCCTCCTACTTCATCCCAATATACTAGTGATCGACATTTACATCCGTAAAGAGCTTCATAGGGTGGCATCCCAATGCTGGCATGGTAATTGTTGTTGTAAGCAAATTCTACTAAAGGTAAATGCTCGTCCCAACTTCCTTTGAAATCAATAGCACAAACGCGTAACATGTCCTCAATTGTCTGAATCGTTCTTTCACTTTGGCCATCTTTTTGTGGATGATACGTTGTACTCATATTCAATCTAGTTCCTAAACATTCCTGAAAACTTCTCCAAAATCTCAAATTAAATCTTGGATCTTGATCGGATATGATAGACACAGGGACTCCATGACGAACTACTATCTCCTTCTGATATATGTGAACCAATTTATCTAGTAAAAACCTTTTATTTATAGGCAGAAAATGAGCTGATTTAGTAAGTCTGCCAACTATAACCCAAAAGACATCGTGGTTCGCTTTTGTTCTTGGTAATCCAACTATAAAATCCATGTCAATATGCTCCCACTTCCATTCTAGAATCTCTAAAGGTTGTAATAGTCCACTTGGTCTCCGGTGCTCTGCCTTGACCCTCTAACATGTATAACATTTGCTGACCCATTCCGCAATTTCTCTCTTCATATCTGGCCACCAATAATTTTCCTTTAAATCTCTGTACATCTTGGTACTTCCTGGATGGATTGAGTACCTAGAATTGTGAGCTTCCTGTAGAATTCCATTCTTCAACTCTGTCACTGGTGGAATCCAACATCTGGAAGAAAATCTAAGAATACCTTGATCATCCTTTTGAGTACACAATTCTTCACCTACCAAATGATTGATGTCCTGATCCATTACTTCCTCTTGACACTTCTTTATCTTCTCTAACAATTCTTGCAGAAAGGTCATACTATACATCTTTGCCTCATCAGACTTGCAAGCTCTGATTTCTAATTCCAATTTCTGAAATTCCTTGTATAATTCCTCGGGTATTGTCAACACATTCAACTTCTGTTTTTGACTTAATACGTCTTCCATAACATTTGTTTTACCTGGTGATAGTTAATCGTATAGTCGTAGTCCTTGATCAATTCCAAACATCTTCTATGTCTCATGATTAAGGTCCTTTTGCGTGAATATGTACTTCAAACTTTTATAATATGTGTAAATCTCACATCTTTCTCCATATAAATAATGTCTCCAGATCTTCCAAGCGAATACTATGGCCGCTAGCTCCAAGTTATGAGTATGATACTTCTGCTCATGAGGTTTCAGTTGTCTTGATGCATATGCAATAACCTTGTCATGCTGCATCAAAACACAACCTAATCCCTTATGAGAAGCATCACTATAGATTACAAAATTTCTTTGATCATCTGGAAGTGACAAAATAGGTGTCGTGATTAGGCTCCTCTTCAATTCTTGAAAACTTTCTTCACATTTATCGTTCCATACAAACTTTTCATTCTTCCGGGTAAGCTTCGTCAAAGGCATCACAATCTTCGAGAAATCTTGAACAAATCGTCGATAATATCCCGCTAATCCAAAGAAACTTCTCACTTCTGTTGGTGTTTTTGGCCTTTCCCAATTTTTAATAGCTTCAATCTTTGCTGGGTCCACTTTGATTCCTTCATTATTGACTATGTACCCTAAAAATTGAACTTCCTCTAATCGATGCATAATCTCATGCTTCCGTCTTTCTTCTTAACAAATAGTACCGGTGTACCCCATGGGGATACATTGGGTCTAATTACTCCTTTATCTTACAATTCTTGCAACTGCTTTGCTAACTCCTTATTTTAACGGGCGCCATTCTATACGGGGCCTTGGATACTGGTTCCGTTCTAGGTGCTACGTTGATTGCAAACTCAATTTCTCTGTCTGAAGAGAGTCCTGGTAATTCATCGGGGAATATGTCTGGAAACTCATAGACTACTGGAATATTTTCAAGTTTTTTTGCTCCTAACTTCGATCAATTACATAGGAAATGAAATGCTCGCATCCCTGTCGCAGTAACTTCTTAGCTTGAATCATCATTAAGAACTTCATTGCTTGCTTCTAACCTTTAAACGTTACTACTTTCTCATCTAGAGTCTTCAAAATTACCTTCTTATTATGACAGTCTATATGAGCATCATGCTTAGAAAACCAGTCCATTCCTAAAATGACGTCAAACTCTCCTAATTTAAATGGTATCAAATCTAAACAAAACTTATTACCAGAAATCTCAATCTCACAGTTCACACAAACTTGATTAACATATATATGTTCTTGATTTTCTAATTCCACAGTCATTATTTCATTTAACCATTCAACTGGACAATTTAACTTATTAACAGAATCTTGAGAAATAAACGATCGAGTTGCTCCCGAATCTACTAACATTTTGGCACATAAAGAATTCATAATAAGCGTACCTGCCACAACATCAGTATCTTGGATAATGTCCTTTATAGACATGTCAAAAATTCTGGCCCTTGGAGTCTCATTCACTACTGTTGTGGATCCCATAATTCTCAATGCATTAATAACTAGGGTTGGTGTCTTGCAATCCCTTGCTATGTGTCATGGCTTTCCGCATTTAAAACATGTAAATCCAACCACTGGAACTTTAACTGCTGGATTCCAGGTAGGCTGATCCTTATTCACTGGCTCTCTGGCTGGCTAGTTACGACATTCCCTCGAATAGTGCCATTTCTGATTACACTTATAGCAAACCACATTCAACTTGTTACAAACTCCTTCATGCTTCTTCCCACATACCTGACAATCTGGTAACATTAGCCTCAGTTGATTTGGCTGGTTCCTAGTGGCTGGACGGTTGCCTTGACCTCCGTCGCCTGCATTTTTCTTCTTGAAATTAAAATTTCTCCCTGGCTAAAAATTGCCTTTCTTCTGGTTGAAATTTGGAAACTTCCCTGCTTGTGACTAACCTTTAGTTCCCTCAAACTTTCTTTTCTTACTCTCTTTCTCATTCTGTGACATTTCACTTTCTGTTTCTGCAATCTTGGCCTTCTGTACAACTCCTTAATAGGTATCCAATTCAAAGATGGCTACATTCCCTCTGATCCATGGCTTAAGGCCTTATTGAAATCTCTTAGCTTTCTTTCTGTCAGTGTCCACATACGACAGTGCAAACCTTAATAATTCTTTAAACTTACTTTCATAGTCCGCTACTGTCATATTTCCTTGCTTTAGCTCTAGGAACTTCAATTCCATTTGATCTTGAACAAACTGGGGAAAATACTTCTCTAAAAACAATTCCTTGAACCTCTCCCAAGTAATAACATTTGTACCTTCCAATGTCTTAACAGTTTCCCACCAGTAGATGGCTTCATTCTTCAAATAATAACTTGCAAACTCCACTTTCTGTTCTCTCTCACCTTAACCAAAGCAAAAGACTTCTCTATCTCCTTTAACCAAACGCTTTCTTCAATTGGATCTAAAGAACCCTTGAATTCCGGTGGATTCACCGCCTGAAAAGTCTTAAAAGTTACCTGAGGATTGGCCTATCTCTACTGCTGTTGAGTCAGGTGAACTATTTGTTGAGCCAAGATCTAAAGAATCTGGGCTACTGTTGGGTGTATGGGACCTGGGTTTGTATTCTAGTTATTGTTATCTTGGTTGTTATTGTTATTGTTTTCTTCATTCTGATTGGTAGAACGGGTATTTCTTCTGGGAGACATTTTCTGTAAAGAATCAAAACAACTTGATTAGCCTTTAAATCAAATCCTTTTTATGAAAAGTTTTTTATAAAATAGCAATATCTCTTTTTAAAAACATTTGTAAAAATTGAACTAAGTAAACTGCATGCTTCTTTACAGAATGTAAACAGTTATGGGGATAGGGTACATGGTATCACAAGAGTTTATAATTGGTGCAATAAATAAAGTAAGATAAATAAGTGCAATAATGTAAATGACAATGCTGGAAAAAAAAAGGTACTGATATATATATATATATATATCAAAGTTTTGGTAGTACAAGCATGAAAATGCTTTAAAAGCAAAAGGTACAACAAGACTAAACATTACTCAACAAGTGTAGTCGATAATATAAACCAAAAGTCTGCTGATACACACTACACACTAATGTACATATAGAAACTACCATAACAACTCTGGCTCAGGATCTATGTCTCTGCATCTCTGTCTCTAGCTCCAGGGGAACTTTGGTCCCCCAAGCCTCGCAAGATCCTCCATCACCTCTCTGGCCCATCCCATAAGAGCATCAGGGCCTACATACTCACATGTAGCTCCATGCAATCTAGCCTCAAGAACTCTCTGAGTCACATGAATCTCCTCCTGAAGCTCCCTCACACTCCTGTCAACATCTATAGTCCTTACTATATGCTGTAGCTCTCGTATCTGTGCCAAAAGAGCCTCTCGCTCCAAAAAAAGAGCCTCATACCGAAAATAAGGAACATGGTGTGGAGTAGACTGAAATTGTGAACCCGCAACTGAATGCCCAGTAAAATCAGAATTAGCAGGTGGGGGTCCTCGGATAGGTGGCCTCATACCAGGAGGTGGAATAGCTCGCAGTTGTACCGCCGTCACAATAAGAGGTAGTATAGCCAACACCGGTGGAAGAGCAGGATGTGGATCAGATGACGGTCCTCCGACTGAAGGCTCAGAATGATCAGCTGGCACTGGAATAAGGGAATCTGCCACCGATGCTATCCGAAAATCATATCGCAAGATAAGAATCTCGAACCACAACGAAAATCATACTAACACCTATTATTCAGTCACACTCAACCTCTTGACGTTCTATCTTTCTATTCCTTACTTCTAATCATAACCCTCTATTCATTCCCGATAATCTAGGCTTGTGTCAGTGACTTATAACCTGTAGCTCTGATACCAAACCTGTGGCGTCCTCCAAACCCGAGTCAGAAGTTTGGGGTCCACAATACACACACACACACCATATATATACCTGTTTATGGAAATAATAATGAATATAATAATAATATACAGTGACCCTACTTACCTTTATCTACGGATCGCAACAGGTTAAAGTATGCACACAAGCCACAAACACACACTTATATTACAAACGTTCCAAACCCCAACTATTCAAACTTACACCTAAATATTAAACATTCTTACAAACTTCCAAACTTAGACTATCACAAAAGTCTTCCCCTAGCTTATTCCGCTCAACCTAGAATCCTAGCTCGTGCACTTGGTTATGGATCCTCGCTACCAATGGTTTCCTTCTTAACTGGAAAAGAACATAAACAGAATCGCAAAAATGAGCTAACTAGCTCAACAAGTCACATTGACAATATTGAGATTAAGCAATGATCAAATGAAATGATTTAAGGTATCAAGTTTGTGGATAAGCAATGATTAGAATTGGATATTCATTTTTAATTTAAAAACCAAGTTTAGGCTGCTGATCAGTCACGCACTAACCCCGAGCAAGGCACATGGCTCTGCTCTAATTATTGGAACCAAGGAACACATTGGCCTAACATGACCACCAATCTAGTCTGACCACGAATCCGGTCTACCTTTTATAAAATAATCCAATTCTATAACAATAACAGAATAAACAATGTAAAAGAGTAAAAGAATCAAATAACAGAAGAATCAAGGTCTCGTGGTTAACAAGATTAATCTTTTAATATACAAGGTATGAAGATTTTATGTTAAACAATTTCGATTTAGTGATCGGTATTTAGTTTGTATGTATTTTTGGAGTAGTATCATATATCAGTGGTTCGTATCTGGGTATTCAACAATCAACGGTTTACAAAGAATAAGGCTTACGCCTCAAAGATCAATAACTGGAATTAGGGTTTAGGGTTCAGTGCTTCAAAGCACTTGCAATATAAAATAGAACTAATCAATTACTCACAATATATCACAAGAAAGATCGAGTATACTTGCAACATATCAGGAAGGTTCAGAAATACTTGCCTTATCTTGTCTCGCTAACTCTTCACTTGCTTTCGTCTACCGATTCTTATTCACCAACTACTTGATTCCCTTTCCTATGCCACGCTTCTTCTAATCAGACATCACAAGTCCATCAATACTTATTCGCACTTGATTCTATTCGTTATAAGCTTCTATCTACCCTTTGTTTCACCCAAATCCGATTTACAGATTGAAAAGTTATGATTAAAATAGTCAAACAATACACATATTCGCATATAACACATCAATCATATCACATATAGCACATAACACGTAAGATATTCGATGAAAATACTTTTTCAAAGAAGATTCGGTGCTAAAATTATTTTTCGGATATTCAATACGAATTTTTAAACATTTTTCGGAATTAAAACGGGCCGTTGAATCATTTTAAAACAATAAACATGGTTTGATTGCCCGAATCTGGATTTAAAAATTATTTTATAGTAATTATCGAGCCTTGAAACTAATTTATAATAATATTTAAAAGCACGAAACTATTTTTTGGAATTTCTTAAATCATAATAAATAATTAAATCTAATTAATTAATTAATAATTAATTAAATCAATTAATCAATTAATATTTGAACTAATTGACCAATTAACTAATTAATTATCAACTAAAATTAATTAACTAATTAATTCAGTTTTATTTTTAAATTAAAATTAATATTTGGAATTAAAATAATAATATTTGGAATTTTTAATAATTAAAATCGATTTTCTGAAATTAAAATAAATAGAAAATATGATTTTTATAAATTTTTAAAATAGGAATCCAAAATATGCAAATTCTGAAAACTACAGGAACCTAACTGTTTCTTCCCCAAAACTTCAGGGACTAAACTGCAAAAATGATAGCCCCGCCGTCGATTTGCCGGTGCTTCGCCGGAGAACACGATTCTTGCATCCTCACACAACCATCTCCTGCAGATTTACTCTATAATTCACAAGGAATACAACCATGCAATCAAATCATCCTAATAACCCCTGAGTTGGCCAGAAAATCCCAAAGAAAACTCGCCGGACGACAAGTTCTTCTTTTCTCCGGCCAGCTCGATTCCGGTATCGTTTGCACATGAAACCACCACCAATCGATTCCTCTTTTCAAGCTCTACAAATCCCTTCCAACCAATCAATCTAATAACCCCTATAACAGAAACCCCCAAATTCAATTGAAAATATTCATCTGAACTATAATCCCTAATTTCATAATTCAAAATTAAAACACAGATTTGAACATGTTATTGAACTCCAATCCAGTCATATAATATACCAAAATGATCAGAAAGAAAAGATCTACAACATGCAAGCATTGAATCACACAAACAACATCAGGAACAAAAATTCATATTTTGAATCAAAATAATTCAAAATTAAATAAAAATATATAAAAATAACTTTTGATTCTGCAGAAAAAACGCCCTTGATTATGATAGTAGGTTTCAAGAGCTTCGTTTTCGTTACTCGAGCTTCACAATCGGATATCGGTAACGCCGTTAAATTAGGGTTTGATTCTCAGAAACTATTATGAATATATCGATTTTAGAGAAAATCATATAATTTACTGGCTGCAAATGATTTTTTGTACAAAATAAAATACGGTAAAGGCTATTTATATTTACGAAATCTTGGTACCCCGTTGGATCATATCGGATATCAAATATTACATTTATTTGACAAAACAGATCCAAATCGGTACCGATTTTAGGATAATCATCCAAATCTATACATTCTGTAACTACAGACTTGGTCTCAGTGCTTTGGTTACACGTATTATGAGAAGATAATATAATAGTTTAATCACAAGATCCCGTTTCTCGAAAGTACGGGTTTTATCGATTTACCGAAATGAATTGTATCGAAAATTTTACACCGGGACCCGCACGGGGAAAACCGTACTCCGGATCAAAAAAGTCAAAACATAGACAATGCTCGAAATATTGCAATTAGGTTAGGAAAGAGTTTTCCCGAGACTTCCGGGTTGCAAAAATGTAAAAACAGTTGGAGTCGGTTGATTCCCGATGATACAAAATAGTTTATAAATACTTGGAAAAATAATTTTATTAAATTAATAAATCTTTTATAAAATCATATAACAAGATAAAAATTAATTTAAAAATATGACAATTATCTACACTTTATTTTGGACATATAAAAATTAAAATACTCAGATTTTATCATATTTAAATATCCAAACACATATACCACTTAACAAATAATTCACAGAATAATCACGGAATAAGTACATAATATTTATTTATTGACAAAAATAATTACACCGATATATCCCGGATATTATAATTCAGGTCTATGATTGGAGGAGGATTCTCCTCCTTGGAGGTAGTGGGGGGTCTTGGGGTCAGGTGTGCCTCCAAGTCGCGCTTCAGTCTTTGGATCTCAGCTTCATGAGCCCTGATCCTCTCCTGTACTTCTTGGGGATTCGTCCCTCGGGTGCTTTTGGGGCATTGGATAACATCAGGCATTGGTTCTTTACCAGCATGCCTCCTCCTTGGTGCCACATCATCATCCGAAGATTTGAAGTCTCTCTTAGTGTAGGGTCCATAGAACTCTTGGTCCTCCGCAATGGGAGCCAAGCCGCGTATATAAAGGGTCGTCTGCCCTTGTGCTTCACTCCGGTTATCATGTCCACTTTCTCCAACATCGGGGTATAAGGGTATCCCACAAGGGGGGTTAGTGGTCACAATAGTGGAATACTCATACCCAACGGGTCGAGGATTCACATGTGAATGTAGCTGCTGAAGTTGGGAATTCGTCCCTTGAGAAGTCGGGGGATTCGTCCCTTGTGGCTGAGACTCAGTTGCCCCATTCTGGGTTCCTCCTTGGGTGGTGTCATAAGTCGAATACGGGGGTATATCCACCATTGACGAAATATTTTAAGTCGTCCCAGCTAGTGTTCCTTCGGGGGCGTTGCTCCCGCTCTGTATTCTCACCATGGTAATTGTTATGCTTACCCACAGACGGTGCCAAATGTTATGGATAAAAACTTAGGGAATATTTAATGCTAGGGTTCGTGAGCTTCGAGGCTCGATTTGTCTGCTCTTGTGTTTCGTGACTCAATCTGCCTTAACAAGATGCCTACGTACCTTGCTGTTCTCCAAGGATCAAGTAAAAAATGTAGTTCTGATTTATGGGGTGAGACCCCTTATATAGGCATGGGATGCCTTCGAATTAGGTTAGGGTTAGGAGACTTGGTGGACAAGTCTCAGAATTAGAATGGACTTTGGAGTCCTATAATGAAGGAAGTTGATTCCTTATCCTATGCGATTTCTTGGAGGCCAATCTCCAAGGTATTGTGCCCTTATCAGACTTTACTAGTTAGCTGATTTATCCCTTATTAATTAATTACGAAATTAATTAATATTCAGGGCTATTGGGTCTTCTTTGTTCCATCACGCCTGATCAATGTGTTAACCTTCTTGGGCCAGATCGATCAATGTGTAAACTTTCTTGGTCTGGATGTAATACATATGGCCTTCTTTAATGGGCCTTGCAGTCTTAGATGTAATTAATGAAATATTAATAACGTAATTAACTTATTTTATCCCCTATCATTTGCCCCCCAACTTCTGGGAAACCGTAAAAGATTTCGCAGAAGTTAAGTTCATTTGTTCCCTTACGGGGTATCGTTTCTTGTGTAAAGTGTGGAGCGACCTACACATTTACAACGAATTGCCTTGTGCGTGGCTTCAGCGTTGTTTTGAAACCTCCCTATTACTTTCCTTACCTTATTCCTATTATTTGGCTTGAAAATGGGACACCGGAATCCTGGCCGGTGCCGGATTTTGGGAATAATCCTGTCATGTTCTTCATGACCCATACGATGACCTGTTGACCCATTTAAACGACCCGGTTTTGATCCACTTTGTCAGAAATTTATTTTCTGACAAATGTTTCTGGAATTTTATTTTATTTTTATTTTTATAAATTATAAAAATCAGTTTTGTTTATTTTATAAATTGATTAATTAATTATTTAATTAATTGATTTGTTTTATAAATAAATTTGAAATATTTTCTATAAATCCAAATTAATTTTTTCTTTAATTATTAATTATTTATTAAATATTTATTAAATATTTAAAAATGATTAATTATTTTGATAATTAATCAATTTATTTTCAATAAATCATAATCAATTCGTTTTAATCCCAAAAATTATGGTAAAATCATTTCTAATTCTGATTTTTCCTAAATAATTATTTAAAAATAATTTTGAGGTTCAATTATTTTGAATAATTAATTAAATTGAATAATAAATAGATTTATTCTTATTTAAGGAACAATAATTGAACCGTTTATCCGATTTAAACGAAACAAAAGCCCTTCGACTCTGAAAAATGATTTATTTTCATTAAAAATAGTTTCAAACCTTAGTTTGTTTTGGAAACGAGTCTGCTTTCGATAATTATTTACTTAAAGACCCTATTACTTATAGAGACGAGTCCAATAAATCCCAAAAATTAGGAAACGAGCTAGAAGTTGTTCCATAATGTGAGTATTGATCCGGTTTCGATTCTAAAAATATTTTTAAAACTAAAATGACTATGTGCATTATGTGCTATGTGAATTATGTGGTTAATCAAGTCCAACTTGTTAAGTACTCGATATATAAATCAATTATAAGCGTACGGGTAGAAAATAAGGGCTACGTGAAGTCGGTTTGAGACGCGATACATGTCGACTAAATGGGTATCTTTCTTTGATAGAGATGAAGCCAACAAGGCGGACTAATCCAATGTTAGAGAATGGTGATATAATTGCAGTAAATTGAGTAACAGGCCAGTTTTTCCCTATTCTTAATTCTGAACAGTGAATCACTTTTTCTATTCAGATTTTCAACTCGATAAACACTGATAATTCCTGTTCACATACACTGACATACAATTATTGTTCCTTTGTTTATATTTCATTTCCATTGCTGATTTCTATTGATTATCTGAATACTCTATTCATATTTCAATAGATTATACATATATATATATATCCCCATATATTCTGATGTTGGGATACATTAAAGCGTATCGATTGTTCTGGTTGCTCATCCGTGGACTGGATGGTGATGATGGAGATCAGGTATACATTTGATCCTATGGACCGGGAACTAACCGGATCCATATTTTGGGGCGTAGAGGCTGGGTACCCGAATGGATCTATACATAGAGGTATAGATCAGCAGAATATAGGTGCGGACATGTGTCCAATCTAGTTTATTGATACTCGCCGATAGTGGCCTTCGTTCTTTTCTTGCAAGGTTACATCTTTATAGATATAGCCAGATTATGAGTTCATTTAACTTTAGTATAATGTTGTTCATATAATGTGGACTTGTTGAGCAAATTTGTCTCACCCTTTTTTTTGTTATCCACCTTTTTTTATTTTCAGTCAAGAAAAAGAATAAAACCTATCCGGACTCACGTGGTTAAGAAGCGTGTCAAGCAGCGGGACCCTCTAATACCAAGAGTACTAATCCTGATTCAGGTGGAGAACTTTGAGTTACCTGAGCAGGTGTAGTGTAGATAGTTGTGGTGTGAGTTTGAATAAAATGAATTTAGTTTAAAACTTGTTTAGATAACGGTTTGTAATAAAAAAAGTTCTGTGAAATTTTATATTTGAGTTTGTAATAAAGTTAGTGTGTTGTTCTTGTTTTCATACCTCAACCTTAAAAAATCCTGGATAGTTGTAATGGGGTTAGATATATGTTTATATAATTATCATACAGGTTTGTATTGATTTGGAGATTAGAATGTAACCCCCAGGTCTAGACCCCGGATTTGGAGGGCATTATAATTTGGCATCAAAGCTATAGGTTTTGGTCCCTGAAACAAAAATATTAGGATTAAGATAAGATAGGAAGATCACATAAGATAGTAATAGAGTTGTTAGGGTTAGATAATTTTAAGATTAGGAATTTATAAGTTCTAGAAATGCTAAGTGATACTCTCTTATTTTGTGTTTGATTATATTATCAGATGGCATCATCATCTTTTGAGAGGACCGTCACAGGACCAGTAGCCCCGGTGATACCACCAGTACCTGTAGAGGCCCCATCACAGGTACCACCAGCACAGATACCTCAGGAGCCAGTACCAGCCCCAGAGCAGTTACTAGATCATGAGATGTTTGATCCGATGGAGTTTTTCGAGCCTTTGATACCACCCCTATTACTTCCGGAGTATCAGTTTATACCCGAGGTAGAGCCAGAAGTTCCACCAGTTGCAGCTCCACTTCCTTTACCAGTGTATTCTCCAGTTTCGAAGGTATTTCAGATGGCCCCGGTTGAGGGGATGGGAGAGCATGATATAGGGTTACAGTTGGGGTTTCCATAACAGGGTGTTGTTGGGATGCCCAGAGTTCCGTCCTAGGAGTCAGTTGGGTAGGTAAGAGAGCCGCACATGGTGCCTTATCACGAGTACAGTAGCATGAGGGAGGATGTGCATTATTGGAGATCCCAGTGCAGGGAGATTATGGGACTGTTTGATTGGAGGGATAGAGGACCTTTATCAACACTCCATCCAGATTATCTTTATCTGTTAAGACAGAGGTTACAACAGACAGTTTATAGCGCTTCTCATGAGTTGGATGCATTGATGCATGATGGGACTCATACCTATGCAGAGTTTCATAGAGCCGCTCATCTTGCTCAGTCAGTTATTGAGACCCTTCGACAGGAGTTAGACCGTATTCCACTAGGGTTCTGATTTGCGATAGTTGAATCGGATTATTGTAGTATATGTGATATATGTAGATAGAGGAAGTTATAGTATATTGAGACTAGATGTATGTGTGGTACCCAGTTTTAATGTGTATCGGCAGCGATTATGATGGACTTATTGTATCAAGCACTAACACCTAATGCTGGTGTCTGTTATATAGAATAAACTTTTTTTCAACCTTTCTCTTTCATTAATTTAAATTTTCAGTCTTTATAGCATTTATATTTACTTTATAGTTTTACAGTCTATCCATATTTTTAAATTCTGTTTAATTTTGAAAAGATAATTGAAATGTTTAAAACAATGTTGTTTAGTCTATTTATTTAAAATTTTAAATGAATTGTTTAAATCCTAAAGTGTTTAAATTTCTTGTTTTACAAGTCAAATTGTTTCTTTATCTACTATCAATTGTTTAATAAAATTATTAAAAGAACTGCTTATTTTATTATCTGAAAAATGGCACCAAAAAGAAAGACCAGAATTGAGACCTCCATCAGCAATTCTGAGGAACATAATAATAATAGCATGTTAGGTCACACACACTGTAGAAGGGGGTTGAATATAGTGTATAGCACAATCAAATCGAATATAAGAACTCAAGTAACAGAAAACATATTTTATTCAACACAATAAACTCTGTTACAATATGGAACTGTCCTCTCTCAGTGATGAACAAATTATCATGAGAGCTGCTAGGGTTACAAAAAATAATAACACTTATAGTGTAAACCCTATGTCTGTGTTTATATACTACACAGTTGCAAGATAATGTTCTAATTGATATGGAATATAATTCTGCTTCCTAAAATATATCAACTAGTTATCTTTTCTTCCAAGTATTCTATTCTTTATAGAATTCTTTCTTCATGCATATTTCTTTCTATCTTAGTCTCGATCTTCTTTCCTTTCAATCAGCCGCCTGCCTTATCTAAAAGTCATCTTAAGTCCTGATATTATCTCCTGATAAATATCTTCTGATAACTTAAGTTCTGATCACTTAAGTTCTGATATCTTAAGTTCTGTCTTCAGTATAAGTGCTGATTTCCAGTTAAGTACTGATTTATCCTGTTAGGTAAGATCTAAAAACTAAACATAAATCATATTACACATGACATTATCAAATATATCTAACAATCTCCCCCAACTTATAAATTAGCATAATATACAAGTTTAACAGATATTTGATGATGTCAAAAACATTAAGTACAAATGCATGAGAATTTGACTAGATAACTATAACTTACATTCCTTTCAGCTTTACCATCTTTAACTTCTGATAACAACTTCAGTCTGTATATACTTCAGAATTTAAGCAGTTGTAGATCTTTGACTTGGCTTCAATTTCTGATCTCTTTGATATCAGGAGTTGTTCTGAGATAGTTCTTCAACAAATATCTCTCAGCATATTCAAGTTCATTGACCATCCTCCTTTTAGCATTTATCAATTCAGCTGTATCTTTACCAGTTTAAAAAATAGCTGCTCTGAGATCATTTATCTTAGCTTTTCTTATCACCTGATCTAGTCTAATCAGATATGCCTTGTCAGAGTCTAGATTGAATTCCACGACCTTATAACCCAAAAAAGTAGTTATAATCTTAGCAGAGTTAGGCTTCATTTCGACAATATCACCTTTGTGATCTCTGTACTTGGGACAGTATGTGCTGTCAGACTTTACAGAATAAAGCTTCTTCTGTCTTTGAATTTGAGACTTTAAATAACCTGCAGCACTATCTGTTAATCTGTCTTTCACTTGAAGTAGGAATAAAACATTTTCCAGTTCCTCAAAATACTTCACTGGTATAGCATTCTGCCTAATCTGGTATACCCTTCCATCTGTCATAAAATATAACAAGATATGTTCTTTCAAAAAGGTATGGTAAACCATTTACACAGATTCAAGTCGATTCAATCTTCCAGGAGTTGCTCCAACACCTAGTTCACTTAAGGAAGTTGGATCATTGGTAGTGTTGTGTACTCTTCTTTCATCGGAACTACCCAATCCAGATTTATCTCTTGCTTCCTTTCCTATAACAACTCTTGCTTTAAAACCACTTGTTGCAGTCTTCAAAGGTTGAGCCTGTTTAGCTTTGGTGAATTCTGGTAGGAGTATCTTTGAAGGTTTAACATGAACAATGTCAGAGGTTTCCTTTTCCTTATCTTATGATATCAAGACAACTTGAGCTATGTCAGAGGTTGCTTGCTTCACTGTCATATCGGAACTTACTACATCTTGACTCTGAACAACATGAGCCATGTCAGAGGTTGTTTGAAAAATCTTCTTATGCATCAGAGTAAGATTAGCATCTTCTTCATCATTAGTTATTTCTTCATCCATGACTGGCATATAAACCTTTACAGGTTCATTAACTTTTTCTTTGCCCTTGGACCTTGGATCAATTTCCATTTGTGATTTAGCTTTGGTTGCCTCAAAATTTGTTCTTTACTTTATCACAATACCCTTAGGTTTTGGAAATTTCTTTTCAACAACAGAAGCTTTAGATTTTGTCTTGACACCTTCTGCTTTGAGTCTAGCTTCTTCTTCCTTTAGACTCTCAAAGTCCATTCCTGGATTTTCTTTAAGAAATAACTGCTTTGAAATTTCTTCATCAAGTTCCAGATGTTCACCAGAACTTATCCTTTTACCAGTATCAGAACTTATTCTTCTCCTAGTATCAGAACTTGTTCCTTGACTTGTAATTCTTGCTTTACTTGATGAATATCCTTTTCCTTGACCTTGACCTCTACCCTTGTTAGAGTTTCCCTGGTCATCATTTTCATCACTTTCTCCCCCTTTTTGGCATCAGCTGGCAAAAGAAGAGAGACAAGCAATTCCACTCAGGATTGGATCTCATTGAGTTGATTTTGGTGAGAAGCTTGATTCTTCAGAATTTCTTCAATTTGAGTTTGTTGCTTCTCCTGAGTTTTCTCAATGTAGGCCATTTTGTCAAAGGCTGGCTTGAAAAATCTGTTCTTTTCAAGTTTTACATTCATATCTTGCTGGATCAAAGTTTCTTGAATTTTATTCACCTTGGCATGAGTCGTTGAGTGTTGACCTTGAAGGTGCCTAGTACTCAATGCAGTAACTCTCAGCTGTGCCTTGAAATCATCATTTATCAGCATTTCATCAGCTTTTGCCAGATGCTCAGCAAGAATCTTTTCAGAAGGAATAAAACTAACTGTGTTTCATTCCTTAGTCCACTCCTTTCCTCTAGGAGTTTCACTCCAAGATACTGGTGCTTCCCCTGTAACAAACTTCTTGTCTAAATCAGCTTTATTAACTGTTTGTTGAGGTTCATGTCCTGATGGACCAGCTACATCAGCATCTAAATTAGCAGCAGCTTCACCAGTAGTTTCTTCATTGGCAGCATCAGAACTTATAGATCCTGCAGTATCAGCATCCTCTGATAAAATAGCAGTATGTGAGGCTATAGATGCTTCAACATCATCCTCTAAATTCTGATCTGCAGCCATGTTCTGATCAACATCCAAAATTGATGTTGTTGGTGGAGTGAGTTGAATTGGTGGAGCTTCCAAGTACAAAATCTCTGGCACAATAAAGTTATGAATATCAATTTCAGCACTTGTACCTGGTTCGTCAGTATGTACTGGATCAACTATATGTGACATAGGAGGTGTAGGTATTCTGTCTTGAACAGTTTCTGGTTGTGCAGAAGGAAGTGATTCAATAACAATTGGTTCTGTTGAGATCAGAGATTCCTGATCCCCTTCCTTAGCTGCTTCCACTACATCCTCCGAATCTGACTCAACTATGTCCCTGTGAGCTCTCTATTTCTTTAACTTCTTCAAAGGTGGAGACACTGTAGGAGCTTCATCATCAAAATTTAACTTTCTAAGCCTTTTGAGGGGCCTAGAACTCCTAGTTACAGTATCTTTCTGAGAAGTAACCTTCTCAGCTTCTATAACAATAGGTTCTGATATGGGAACCTGTTTCTCAGTTGTTTCCTCAAATCAACAGAATTTAATCAATGTAACGACCGGGAAATTTACGTTGTACTATATCATATTTATAATAAAATATGTGTATTAATATGTCATTTATATGTGATTAAATGTGTTGAGTCATTAAACCCTAAATGCTACGTGTTACGTGTTACCTGTTTTGATCCAAACGTGTTTTGGATATTTATTGAGTGTTTTTTTGCAAGTTAGATATCTTATATCAAAACCCGTACAGCTCAAAACCATGTTTTAAAAACCCGTATTTCAAACAAAATCATTGGCCCTATTTTTTCAAAAATGCCCTATACCATATCGCTATTATAAACCCCTATACGTTTTACAAATTGACCTTTTTCGCGAAAAACGACTTTTCAGGGCCCCTTCGAGTACCAAAAACCCCACAAAAATAACATTTTTATTTTTATATGATCATGAAATTATCATATATCATTTTTCTTTGTATTTTTGTAATATTCACAATTTTTGGGAATTTTTAGCATTTATTTTGTATTTATTGGATATTTAAAAATTCAATATTAATACCCAAAAATTATAAAAATTGGGGCCAAATATTTTTATTAGGAGTGTAATTAGACCCTTAATTTTTCAGTTAATTATAATTAAAAAATCAGAAAAATAAAAAGAAAATTCAGAAGAGGAATTAGGGTTTGTGTTGGTGAAGAACAAGCAGAGAATCAAAGCTAATTTTGAAGGTGATTCCGGAGTCCAAATTGTTAGTGTAAGTACTCGTTTTGAAGCTTATGATCTCTAGTTTTCGATTATGTAGTTGTTTTTCGTGTTTGATTGATCGAATAGAAATTTATATTTTCGGGTTTAAGTTCTTGAATTCGGGTTTCATTTTTGGTTGTTTGTTTGATGATTCTGTTAGTATAGATGTATAGATCGTCGTTTTGTGAGTCGATTGGCACCGGTTTTGTCGAGGTTGGTTCCGGGTTTGTGTTCGCCGGAAAACCGCCGTCGATGGCGGCTGTTCTTCGTGGTTGTGGCGTCGGGGACGATGAAACGAAGGGGAAATAGCAGAGGGAACGTCGTTGTGTTGCTATGCCTCAGAAACGCTGAAAAACGAGCTTGGAATCGCGATTATTGCCTCGTCGTCGTTTCGCCGGTTCCGACCGCCGTCGTCGGAGAATTGCCAAATTCCGACTGTTCTTCGCGACCCGGGTTCGATCCGGTTTGCAACCCGGAAACGACCCGGGTTTAATCCTAAAAACCCAAACCCTATTAATGTTTTTGTATTTTTTTAATTAATTAATTGTTTATATTTTAGTATATTAAAATCAGTTTTTAATAATTCTAATAATTATATAAAAATTAGTTTTAAACTCTGAAAAAAGTATTATTAATTTCTGAGTTATTTTATTAATTTAGAAATTTGAATTTAATTTTTTATTTAATTACTTAATTATTTATCTAATTATTTATAAGTTATCTAATTAATTCATAAATAGGTAATTAATTAGTAATTAGGTAATTAATTAAAGATTAAATAATACGATTAATAATCTAATAATTAGTTAATATTGCGAATAGTAATTCGATAATGAGAATTATTATTCGAGAGTTAGTTATTCGAATAATATTGCAGTAATTGTTCGTATCGTATAATTAAATACCGATAATTAATTGATTAACGAATCGTTTAAATTCCAATAATAATATATTAGTTCGGTAGTATTCGAGAATAGTGCTAGCTCGTTTTCATACGAGCGATTAATCATTGAGTTGGTTTATAATTCGAGTAATTCGTAGTTATTCGATAAATAGCGTATCAGTTAAATTAAATCGATTGATTATTTGTAAATAATCGATCTAATCAAATAAATAACGATGAGTTGTAAATATTTATAATAAATTGTGATTAATCCTAATAATTAGGGATTAATTATTTTAAATTAGTAAATAATTATCTATTAATTATTTATTAGTTATTTATTTATTAAATATTTAAAAAGTGATTGATTATTTTGATAATTAGTCACATAATTTTCAATAAATCATAACTTCATTTTAACTCCAAAAATTATAAAAAAATTATTTTTGACTTTGATTTTCTTAAATAATTATTTAAAAATTATTTTGGGATTTAAAAATTAGCAATAATTATTTATATTGAATAATAAATTGAATTATCAATGTTTAATTGATAATAATTCAACCGTTAGTCCGATTTGAGCGAAACTCAAGCCTCTTAACTCAGAAAAATGAATTCTTTTCACTAAAAATAATATGAAGACCTAATGTCTTCTCGAAATTAGTTGATTTTATTGATTGCTTGATTATCAGTCGAAATGCGTGCCGAGACGAGTTCGAAAAATTCCGGAAAAATGGGAAATGAAGCAGAAGGTGATCAACGGAGCAATCAACAAGTCGATTTTGATTCTAAAAATTATTTTAACTATAAAAATGATTATGTGCTTATGTGCTAATGTGTATTATGTGGTTAATCGAGTCTTACTTGCTTATATGTAATATTCGAGTTGGTTATAAGCGTATGGGTAGATAGTAGGAACAAAATGAAGTCGATTTAAGGTGCAACAGAAGTACAAAATGGCTTAACCAATCTATTTTGCTAACAGAAACTAAGCCAGCAAGGCAGGTCAAGTAGGGGATAGACGGAGGTGATTTAACTGCAGTAAGTCACACAGAAGGCAAGTTTCTCCTCTATTCTATTTTCCAGAATAGTGATATTCTCTTCAGATTCTTATTACATTCGCATTACTTTAATTCATTTATTCATATCTCAGTTCGATTCTTAAATTATTCTTTTCATTTGAATTTATTATTCATATTTCAATTGTTACTCACAATTATTGATATATTCTGGTGATTAGAATATATCAAAGTATACCGATTGTTCCGGTTGCTATTCCAGGGACTGGATAACATTACTTTTGGAGATTAAGTTTACTTAATCCTAAGGACCGGGACATAACCGGATCCTTGAAACGGGCCGTAGTGCCTGGGTGCCCGACGGGATCTATATAGTGAGATATAGATCTGCACTGTATCCTGGCTGATCAGCAGGGTATAGCTGCGAACTTGAGTCTAGTGTAGTTCATTTGTATTCGCCATCAATGGCCTTCTTTTTATTCTTATGAGGTTATATCTTTGCAGATAAACCTGGGTTACGGATTCAGTTATATTGCTTTAACATTGTGTATATTTTGTAGACTTGTTGAGCAATTTTGGCTCAACCCTTTTTGTTGTTATTCACCTTATTGTTTCAGTTAAGAAGGAATATGAAACCCGTCAGGACACTGATAAGTGGCATTTTATACCACTTAGAACGTCTTAAAATGGCTTAAATTGGTGTCTTGAAATCAAGTATTTTGTGTATTTGATGCGTTTTTCTAGTGTTTATGCATTTCAGGGTTTTAGTTGCATTTCGGGGGAGGAATCATCAAGAATAAGCCTTGGCATGTGTTCACCATTGCGAGAGGAAAGAAACGGGCAGATTACGGTGAAGAAACGGAGCGAAATCAGAATTTTTCCAGTAGAGGTCTGAGCGCCCGCTCAGCATTGCTGAGCGGCCGCGCAGCAAGCTGAGCGCCCGCTCAGCTATGCTGAGCGGTCGCGCAGGGTCGGGAAAAAAAACAATTATTTTAGGACTTCTACTTCTGTTTGGTTTCCACTTCTATGTAATCTGAGTTTTATGGGACTATTATATAAGTAGATTTGAGACGTTTTCACAAGTGTGGAGTGAAGAAGATTGTGATTTTACGCAAGGAGCGAAGGAGATAAGGAAGAAGACCGATTTAGCACACCGCAATGAAGAGGAAGCATATTTTCTTGTGATTCTTGTTTCGTTATAATGTTGGATGCTAGTTTTCTTGCTTTGAACTTATTTACTCTTGTGACGTACTCTATTTTAATATAATTAGTTTAGTTATTATTTTCTTGTGTTTGTTTATCATGATTTCATATGAACCCATGATGACGATAAGTGCTATTATGGGCTAATCGTGATCATGGGGTTGTAACGGATTTATTGTGGAATTCTTTAGTTAATTGTTTAATACTTTAGTATGTGATGATTGCATGATATCTAGTATTGGTTGTGCGTATTCGTCTTATGTGCGTCGCGAACATATAAGATAGGGTGTTAATCTCTTGTGCAGCGACGGTGGATCTTGAGATTTAGAACTTGCCATGCTAGCATAGGTTCATGTACGTTGTGCATGATTAGTGGGTAACTCTAACAATTTTATTTGCCCTATGTAATCAAAAGGAATAACTTGTGCTTAAATCGTTGTGTTGTCAATTTCTGTAGACATATGGGAACTCAACATAATTGATGACTATTCAACTTCTATCTTAATTGTGGATGCTTGGTAGAATGGTATTAGTACAATGAAAGTTGGCTTTTATTAGTTTCGTGTTATTCGATTAATATCATCACTGTTACATGCTAAAGGTAATAACAATGGCTATAGAAGGAAGTAATAATGAAGTTGTGATCTCATGAGTGTTTTATTATTGATAAATTGAAGTGTTAGTTAAGTGATTAATTAAGTAGTTAATTATAGTTAATATTTAATCAACAATTTTAAGTGTTGTTGTCTTAACATTGAGAAGTAATCATACATTGGTAAGTGAGTTTAATTAGACAATAATTTAGTCTGAGTCTCTGAGGGAACGAACTAGAAAGTATTCTATATTACTTGCGAACGCGTATACTTGCGTGAATATTAGCGCGTGTTTTCGCCCTAACAAGTTTTTGGCGCCGCTGCCGGGGACTCGGCGTATTTGTTTAGTTTATGTACTTACCATCATTGGTCATTAGGACTCAGTGATTAGGACGTAGTAGTTACTTATTTTTTCCGGTTGTGTTTCAGGTACTTTAACAAGCGTTTATGCAAACTCGTTCTCGTGCTCGCAAGAGGACTTTAGATACAGCTGAGGAGACAGACGAAGTTCTTGATATTTCGGAGAAGTTAGATTTTGAGGATTCAGATTTAGGAACTGAGCAGAAAGAACCAGTAAATATGGGAGATCGTATTGTTCAAGCTGATCCAGCTCTTATGGATTTTTCTCGGCCTAAAATTGATGACATTCAGTCAAGCATCCTTCATCCGGCTATTCAAGCTAACACCTTTGAAATCAAGCCGGGCACTATTCAGATGGTGCAGAATTCTGTTTCTTTTGGAGGAGTGGCAACTGAAGACCCCAACATGCACATAAGGAACTTTGTCGAGATCTGCAGCACTTTTAAGTATAATGGCGTGACTAATGAGGCTATCAAGTTGAGGCTTTTCCCATTCTCACTGAGGGACAAGGCTAAAGACTGGTTACATTCTGAACCAGCTGGGTCCATCACTACGTGGCAATATCTTGCGCAAAAGTTTCTGGTGAAGTTTTATCCGATGGCAAAGACTGCTGCTATGAGGAGTGCTCTTACTCAGTTTGCGCAACAACCTACAGAATCTATGTGCGAGGCTTGAGAACGCTACAAGGAAATGTTGAGAAAATTTCCACATCATTGAATGCCGGATTGGATGGTGATCACTGGTTTCTATAATGGTTTGGGGGCCCAATCTCGGCCCATGCTCGATGCAACAGCTGGAGGCGCCTTATGGGCTAAAAGCTATACTGAGGCGTATAATCTTATAGAGACGATGGCTGCAAATGAGCATCAAAACCCAACTCAGAGGATGACGTCAGGCAAGGTAGCAGGTATTCTGGAAGTTGATGCAGCCACCGCTATTGCAGCCCAGCTCCAAGCGCTATCAATGAAGGTTGATTCTCTGGCTACGTATGGAGTTAATCAAATAGCTATGGTTTGTGAGCTTTGTGCAGGTTCTCATGCTACGGATCAGTGTTCTCTTGTCAACGAATCTGTTCAGTATGTGAATAATTATCAGCGACAACAGCAGCCTGTGCCAGCGACCTATTATCCTAACAACAGAAATCATCCAAATTTCAGCTGGGGGAATAATCAGAATGCTATTCAGCCACCATATCAGCAAGGAGTGAGTAAACAGTTTAACCCACCTGGATTCCAGCAACCACAGCAGTATGCTACAAGGCAATCATATCCTCAATAGGGAAGTGCAGCTGCACCTACTAGTGCTGATTTTGAGGAACTTAAGCTGTTGTGCAAGAGTCAGGCGGTTTCTATCAAGACCTTGGAAAATCAAATCGGTCAATTAGCCAATGCAGTGCTCAATCGTCAACCTGGCACTCTTCCCAGTGACACGGAAGTACCAGGCAGGAAGGAAGCTAAAGAGCAAGTCAAGGCTATTACCTTAAGGTCTGGAAAAGTAGCTGATGCTGAAAAGGCAAAAGAAGTAGAAGCTGAAATTAGAGGTGAAGAATCTAAGCAAAAGGAGAAAGCGGCGGAACCAAGGAAGACTACTGTTGAACACACTCTGCCTGAGGCTAATACAGGGGAGAAACAGCTCTATCCTCCACCACCTTTTCCTAAGAGATTGCAGCAACAAAAGCTGGATAGACAGTCCGGGAAGTTTCTGGAGGTGTTCAAGAAACTTCACATCAATATACCTTTCGCTGAGGCTCTGGAACAAATGCCCAGTTATGCGAAGTTTATGAAGACTATTCTTTCAAGGAAGGTGAAACTGGATGACCTTGAAACCGTTGCTCTCACGGAAGAATGCAGCGCTGTTCTGCAGCAAAAGTTACCACCAAAACTGAAAGATCCAGGAAGCTTCACCATTCCTTGCACCATTGGCAATCTGACTTTTGACAAGTGCCTTTGTGATTTGGGAGTGAGCATTAATCTGATGCCGTTGTCGATCTTTAAAAAGCTGGATCTGCCTGATCCAAAACCCACACACATGTCGCTACAATTGGCTGACCGTTCCATTACTTACCCAAGGGGCATAGTTGAGGATGTGCTCGTCAAGGTGGATAAGCTCTTCTTTCCAGCAGATTTTGTTATTTTGGATTTTAAGGAAGATAAGAAGATTCCCATAATCTTGGGAAGGCCTTTCTTGGCTACTGGCCGTACCTTGATAGATGTGCAAAAAGGGGAACTTACTATGCGGGTCCAAGATCAGGATGTGACCTTCAACGTATTCAAGGCAATGAAATTCCCTACAAAAGATGAGGAGTGCTTAAAATTGGATGTAATTGATTCTGCGGTTACTTCGGAACTCGATCACATGCTAATGTCTGATGCATTGAAAAAGGCCTTAGTGGGGGATTTTGACAGCGATGATGAAGATAGCAACGAGCAATTACAATATCTGAACGCTTCTCCCTGGAAGCGAAAGCTGGACATACCATTTGAATCTCTTGGTACTTCTGACCTTAAGAACGCTGAAGGGAAGCTCAAACCATCAATAGAGGAAGCGCCTACCTTGGAGCTCAAGCCATTACCTGAGCACTTGAGGTATGTTTTTTTAGGTGATTCATCTACGTTACCTGTTATTATTTCATCTGACCTTTCAGGTAGTGAGGAAGACAAGCTCTTAAGGATTTTGAGAGAATTCAAATCGGCTATAGGATGGACCATAGCAGACATCAAGGGGATAAGTCCTTCATATTGTATGCATAAAATTCTGCTAGAGGAAGGTAGTAAGCCAACTGTGGAACAGCAGCGAAGACTGAATCCCATCATGAAGGAGGTGGTGAAGAAAGAAATTCTGAAATGGCTAGATGCAGGCATCATTTATCCTATTTCTGACAGCTCGTGGGTGAGCCCCGTACAATGTGTACCTAAGAAGGGAGGTATCACTGTGGTCGCAAATGAAAAGAATGAGCTCATCCCTACTCGAACAGTTACAGGATGGAGAGTATGCACGGATTATAGAAAATTGAACAAAGCCACAGGGAAGGATCACTTCCCTCTTCCATTTATTGATCAGATGGTTGACAGATTGGTGGGACATGAGTATTTTTGTCTTCTGGATGGTTATTCCGGTTATAATCAGATTTGTATTGCACCAGAGGATCAGGAAAAGACTGCCTTCACTTGTCCATTTGGCACGTTTGCTTTTCGCAGAGTTTCGTTTGGGTTATGTGGCGCCCCGGCCACCTTTCAGAGATGTATGATGGCTATATTCTCTGACATGATTGGAAATAACGTCGAAGTGTTCATGGATGACTTCTCCGTCTTTGGACACTCATATGATGAATGTTTGAATAATCTACGCACCGTACTCAAAAGATGCGTGGAAACTAATTTGGTGCTCAATTGGGAGAAATGTCATTTTATGGTGCGTGAAGGCATTATCCTTGGGCATAAGGTCTCTAGCAAGGGTCTGGAGGTGGACAAGGCCAAGGTGGGAGTCATTGAAAATCTTCCCCCACCTAATTCTTGTGAAAGGAATCCGTAGTTTTCTTGGTCATGCGGGTTTTTATCGGCGATTCATCAAGGACTTTTCAAAGATATCTAAGCCGTTGTGCAATTTGCTTGAGAAAGATGTGCCTTTCAAATTTGATGATGAATGTTTGGCAGCATTCGAGACTCTCAAGAAGAGTTTGATCACTGCACCAGTTATTACAGCACCAGATTGGACAGAACCGTTTGAGATGATGTGTGATGCAAGTGATTATGCGGTAGGTGCAATTCTGGGACAGCGCAAGAAAAATCTCTTCCATGTGGTCTACTATGCGAGTAAGACTTTAAATGGTGCCCAATTGAACTACACCACTACTGAGAAGGAGCTTTTGGATATAGTCTTTGGTTTTGAGAAATTTTGATCTTATCTGCTCGGTACGAAAGTAACAGTATTCACTGATCATGCAGCTATTCGCTATCTGGTTTCCAAGAAGGATTCGAAGCCGAGACTTATTCGTTGGGTGCTTTTACTTCAGGAATTTGAGTTAGAGATCAAAGATAGAAAAGGTACTGAGAATCAAGTAGCTGACCATCTCTCTAGGTTGGAGAATCCCAATTCTACTTCACAAGATAGGACGTTAATCAATGAATCTTTTCCGGATGAGCAGTTGTTTGCAATTCAGGAGGAAGAACCATGGTTTGCAGATATTGTAAACTATCTCGTCAGCAATATAATGCCTCCTAATTTGACATCCGCTCAAAAGAAGAAGTTTCTGCATGAGGTGAAGTGGTATATGTGGGATGAACCATATTTGTTTAGACAGGGAGCTGACCAGATCATCAGGAGATGTATCCCGTTCTGTGAGACGGAGGGGATATTACGAGACTGCCATTTCACGGTTTATGGTGGACACTATGGTGGTGAGAAGACGGCAGCTCGTATTCTATAAGCAAGTTTTTTCTGGCCTACTTTGTTCAAGGATGCTCATCAGTTTGTTTTAAGGTGTGATCGTTGCCAAAGAGTGGGAAATTTGTCAAGGAAGGATGAGATGCCATTAAATGTGATGCTTGAAGTCGAGGTCTTTGATGTGTGGGGAATCGATTTCATGGGGCCTTTTATCTCGTCTTGCAATAATCAGTACATCTTGCTGGCAGTCGATTATGTCTCAAAATGGGTCGAAGTTAAAGCTTTACCGACAAATGATGCAAAGGCAGTGCTAAATTTTCTTCATAAGCAATTTTTCACAAGGTTTGGCACACCTCGGGTAATCATAAGTGATGAAGGATCGCATTTTTGCAACCGTAAGTTCACTTCTATGATGCAGTGTTATAATGTGAATCATCGAGTAGCTACTGCCTATCATCCGCAAACAAATGGTCAAGCGGAAGTGTCTAACAGAGAGATAAAGCGCATTCTAGAGAAGGTTGTTTGTCCGTCAAGGAAGGATTGGTCTTTAAAGCTCGATGAAGCTGTTTGGGCTTACAGAACAGCATACAAAACTCCACTTGGGATGTCACCATTTCAGTTGGTGTACGGTAAGGGATGTCATCTACCTGCGGAGCTTGAGCATAAGGCCTACTGGGCATTGAAGAAGTTGAACCTGGATTTAGATGCAGTTGGTAAGAAAAGAATGCTTCAGCTTAATGAACTTGATGAATTTCGACTTCAAGCGTACGAAAATAACAAAATGTATAAGGAAAAGGTGAAGAGGTGGCACGATAGGAAGCTACATCCAAAGTTATTTGTGCCAGGGTAACAAGTTCTCTTATTCAACTCTCGGCTCCGACTTTTTCCTGGGAAGTTAAAATCAAGGTGGTCTGGACCTTTTATTGTCAAAACTGTGTTTCCACATGGAGCGGTGGAAATTTTTGAGAATGATCCGGACCAAGCATTCAAGGTTAACGGTCAGCGGTTGAAGCACTACTATGGGGACATGGCAAACCGAGAAGTGGTTAGTGCCATTTTGTTGACTACTTGAGAAGGGTACGAAAGGTCAAGCTAATGACGAAAAAGAAGCGCTGCGTGGGAGGCAACCCATGAATTGTTGTTACAGGAACCCTTAGAAGTTAATAACCTATCCAAAAACACAAAAAAATCAGAAAACAGGGGCTGAAATTTTTTTTTCCAGTGACCCCCTGAGCACCCGCTCAGCTTTGCTGAGCGCCCGCTCAGCTTTGCTGAGCGACCGCGCAGCAAGCTGAGCGCCCGCTCAGTTTTCCTGAGCGACCGCTCAGTTTTGCTGAGCGACCGCTCAGGGGTCGAGTACCAGAATTTTTTTTTTCAGTTCAGAAAAAAAAAACAAAACACAAAAAAAACAGTTTTAGCCCATAAACCCACAATTTGTTCCCACTACCCCATCACTTTACTCCTTAATCCCCAAACCCTAATCTAATCCACACCCTATATATACATACACCTATCCTACATATCTCCCACAAAACTTCCTACATTTAAACCCTCTCACAAACATCAAAAATCAGTTCTTACACACTTTTATTCACAAATCAATGGCACCCAAGAGAGCACGCACTATTGACAGCAGCAGCACAGTTCCTACTGCTGATTCATCGAGGGGTACTGCTGCAAGGCCTCGGTTAACTGACAGAGCTGCGGAGGAGGAGTACACTAGGCTGTTGGGGAAGCCGATTCTGAAGGAGAGGGGGTTTTTACCATCGGGGAGGGATGGTGAGTTGCTGCCCATGATTGCAGAGAAGGGGTGGATAGCTTTTTCTGAGTCACCCGAAGCAGTACCGATGAGCGTTGTTCGCGAGTTCTACGCGAATGCGAAGGCCGAAAAGAATGGGTTTTCTGTGGTCCGTGGGCTGACGGTTGATTATCATCCTGCGGCGATTCACCGTGTGATTGGACAGCGAGAGAGGAAGCCCGAGGAGAAGAACTGGAATGAAAAGACTGCTGAGGATTTTGACTTGGATTTGATTTGTGCGACTCTCTGTCGACCGGGCACAGTTTGGACCTGCAGGACCGGCACTAATGAGTATTGTCACTTTCCGGCGATCGCCATGAACAGGTATGCCCGTGCATGGAATGCATTTATTTGTGCTAATATTTTGTCTTCTTCGCATGCACACGAGGTCACAGTTGAGAGAGCACAGTTGTTGTGGGGAATTCTGAATGAGGAATACTATGTGGACCTTGGTGAGTTTATCTACCAAGGAATTCTGAAGTTTTTGAGGGGAGCGAAGCATATGAACATCTCTTATGCATCTACGGTTACGAAGCTATGCCGAGCAGTGGGAGTGAACTGGCCGGCTCATGAGCAGTTGCAGTTGCCAGCAGCTCCGATTGATTCTGGCACTCTGAATGGGATGCAGGAGTGGACCGGTGGTGAGCCTGAGGAGCATGGGCTGGGTTATCATCTTCCAGGAGGGCGTCCAGCACGAGGTGCTACTATGGCTAGGCCAGGGCGTGATGAGGCTGGTTCTTCGAGAGCTCAGGAGGGTGCTGGGATGGTTGATGCCCAGTATAGGAGGCTTTCACGGCGGATGGATGCCATGTATGAGACGCAGAGCAGGTTTGCTCAGGAGCTCACCCTTGCGTTAGGGACTGCTTTTCGAGGCCTTGGAGCTGATATCCAGTGGCCAGTTTTTGGTGAGGACTCTGCATACCCGCCGCCTGATACTCCACCCACTGAGGGTGATGATTATGATGACTCCGAGTAGGTATACCCTGGGTTCCTTTCTACTACTTTCACTGAGGACAGTGAAGATTTTTAGTTTGGGGGTGGTAGTTAAGGAATATTATGTGTGTGTCATTTAGTTGCATATTCATGATAGTTTAGTTCATATAGTTGCATAATTTATGCCATATAGTTTTTTGTTATGAATGTCATGTAGCTCATGCATTTACCATGATCCCTTTTGCAATGATTTATCGACTGAATTGTGATATTGATGCGAGTGTAGTGATAGCATTAAAGTGATATTAAGTTGTGTAGGTTGATATGCATGCTAGAAACAATTGTAAGTCCACTAAGTCTTAGAGAATGCGTAAGGGCTAGATTGTTGTTATGATTTGGTTGTTTTCAAGGTCAATCTACTTATTATGCTAAGAATTCGATTATAGGTTCTTAGTGATAAAGACATGAAAAAGAAAAAATTTTGGAGAAAAAAAAATATGGAAGTTGTTGCTAGTTGTGGCTAGGCGTCAAATGGCTAGTAGCCGGCTCGCATATGGTGTGAGTAGTCTAGGGTTGAGCAAGATGGAGCGAAACGCACTTGCTCAGAAGTATAAAAAAAAAAAATTTCATAATTGATCAAGAGTGGGCTCTTTGGTATTCGAGTTATTAAGTTCTTAGGGGACTTTGTGCCTAGTGACCTAAGGCTTTTAGAGTCTGGGATCCGCTAACCTAACGCTCGTTACATGGATACCATTGTATAAGTCTTTTGTGGACCTCACTCATTGCACGGTCAAATAAGCATTTGAGTTGTAAATAAAAAGCACGATTCCGTAGTAAGCTCTAGAGTTCTTGTAGTGTTGTATATCACTTTATGCCTAGAATTTTTTATTCTTTGTATAATCGTAGGATTGCCTTGAGGATAGTCTAGTCATAGTAATTGGTCTAGTTCCGAAGCATATCTGTTAAGCATTTGCACACACCACGTTTCTGGCTGTATGTCCGTTTGCATGAGTTTATTGATCTTTAGTTGTCTAACTGCATTCGTTGAGATGTGACAATTTGGTTGGTTAATTGTAGTAAGGGGGATCGCTGCATTTTCATATAGATTGCATTCATGCATGTTTTTATTTGTTTTTGAGTCTGTGACGCTTGAGGACAAGCATCGATTTAAGTTTGGGGGTGTGATAAGTGGCATTTTATACCACTTAGAACGTCTTAAAATGGCTTAAATTGGTGTCTTGAAATCAAGTATTTTGTGTATTTGATGCGTTTTTCTAGTGTTTATGCATTTCAGGGTTTTAGTTGCATTTCGGGGGAGGAATCATCAAGAATAAGCCTTGGCATGTGTTCACCATTGCGAGAGGAAAGAAACGGGCAGATTACGGCGAAGAAACGGAGCGAAATCAGAATTTTTCCAGTAGAGGTCTGAGCGCCCGCTCAGCATTGCTGAGCGGCCGCGCAGCAAGCTGAGCGCCCGCTCAGCTATGCTGAGCGGCCGCGCAGGGTCGGGAAAAAACAATTATTTTAGGACTTCTACTTCTGTTTGGTTTCCACTTCTATGTAATCTGAGTTTTATGGGACTATTATATAAGTAGATTTGAGACGTTTTCACAAGTGTGGAGTGAAGAAGATTGTGTTTTTATGCAAGGAGCGAAGGAGTTAAGGAAGAAGACCGATTTAGCACACCGCAACGAAGAGGAAGCATATTTTCTTGTGATTCTTGTTTTGTTGTAACATTGGATGCTAGTTTTCTTGCTTTGAACTTATTTACTCTTGTGACGTACTCTGTTTTAATATAATTAGTTTAGTTATTATTTTCTTGTGTTTGTTTATCATGATTTCATATGAACCCATGATGATGATAAGTGCTATTATGGGCTAATCATGATCATGGGGTTGCAACGGATTTATTGTGGAATTCTTTAGTTAATTGTTTAATACTTTAGTATGTGATGATTGCATGATATCTAGTATTGGTTGTGCGTATTCATCTTATGTGCGTCGCGAACATATAAGATAGGGTGTTAATCTCTTGTGAAGCGACGGTGGATCTTGAGATTTAGAACTTGCCATGCTAGCATAGGTTCATGTACGTTGTGCATGATTAGTGGGTAACTCTAACAGTTTTATTTGCCCTATGTAATCAAAAGGAATAACTTGTGCTTAAATCGTTGTGTTGTCAATTTCTGTAGACATATGGGAACTCAACATAATTGATGACTATTCAACTTCTATCTTAATTGTGGATGCTTGGTAGAATGGTATTAGTACAATGAAAGTTGGCTTTTATCAGTTTCGTGTTATTCGATTAATATCATCACTGTTACATGCTAAAGGTAATAACAATGGCTATAGAAGGAAGTAATAATGAAGTTGTGATCTCATGAGTGTTTTATTATTGATAAATTGAAGTGTTAGTTAAGTGATTAATTAAGTAGTTAATTATAGTTAATATTTAATCAACAATTTTAAGTGTTGTTGTCTTAACATTGAGAAGTAATCATACATTGGTGAGTGAGTTTAATTAGACAATAATTTAGTCTGAGTCTCTGAGGGAACGAACTAGAAAGTATTCTATATTACTTGCGAACGCGTATACTTGCGTGAATATTAGCGCGTGTTTTCTCCCTAACAGACACGAGTGGTAAAGAAGCGGGTCAAGCCTCGGGATCCTCTTATACCCAAGGTGTTGATCCCAATCCAGGAAGAAAGCTTTGAGTTGCCCGAGTAGGTGGAGTGTTGATAGATAGTATGTGTGTTTGAATAAAAGCTGAACTTAGTTTAAAATAAATTAGACAATGGTTTTTAATAAAGAAAGTTTGTGAGATTTTGAATGTTGGTTTGTAATAAAAGTAGTTAGTGGTTCTTGTTTTCATACTTCAACCTAAAAAGGTCCTGGTAGTTGTTAAGGGGTATAGTTTCATTTCTTTATTATTTATTAATAAGCTTGTACAGGTTTGGTGATTAGCTCGTAACCCCCAGACTTATACCCCGGGTCTGGAGGGCGTTACAGTTTGGCATCAGAGCTGTAGGTTTGGTCCCTGAAAACAAAAACATTAGGATTAAGATAGGATAGAGAGATCACATAAGATAGGGATACATATTAGAATAGGAAAGTATAAATCTTAGGATGGTTTAGTGACCTTTTCTTTTCTTTGGTATATTATCAGATGGCATCTTCTGGTTATTCTGCATCTTCCGAGAGGACAGTTACTGGGCCAGCAGCACCATTCATACCTCCAGTATCTGAGCATATGTTTCCTCCTCTACCACCTCCACCACCATTGCCACAGGAGCCGGTACCCCCAGTTCAGGGGATAGTTCATGACCCCATAGAGATATTTGATCTTTTTGAGTTCTTCGAGCCGATAGTTCCTTTACCTATTGAGCATCAGTTTATACCGGGTATTGAGCAGGAGTTACCACCACCACCATTGTTACCTCCTTTACCAGTGCATGCCCCAAAGCCAGACATAGTTCAGAAAATTCCACTCGAGGGAATGGGAGAGCATGATATGGATCTACAGCTAGGCTTACCACAGCCGGGTGCAGGTATTCCGAGGGTTCCTTCCCAGGAGTCAGTAGGTCAGGTTGCTCAGTCGCACATGGTACCATACCATGAGTATAGAGTTATGAGGGATGATATGGAGTATTGGCGGGCACACTGTCGAGAGATTATGCATCTGTTTGATCAGAGGGACAGAGGACCGTTAGCGGCCCTACAGCCAGATTACTATATGAGGCAGCGACTGCAGTCGGTGTTGATGAGCGCTACTTGGGAGCTTGATGATTTGACCCATGATGGACCTCCTTCTTTTGCAGAGTTCTATAGGATATTTCGCTTGGCACAGACTTTGGTCCAGGCACTTAGAGAGGAGCTTAGGCGTATTCCGCCTGGGTTCTGAGACAGGGACAGTTGAGTCAGTGACTTCAGAGTATAGATGTATATAGAGACAACATAGTATAACCTAGTGAGTAGTGTGTATGTGTGTACTAGTAGTTTAACCTGTAGTAGGTTTTGACCTGTAGTAGTAGTATGACTTGCAGCCCCGATGACTTCCAGCGGAGCGAGACTTTTTGTATTAAGCATTTACACCTGAGGCTGGTGTCATATATATATATATATAAACTGAACGTTTCAAATTTCTTTTATTTAAATTTCAGTCTTTACAGTTTTGCAGCATTTACTTTCACTTTATTGCTTTACAGTCTTCCATACTATAATTCCTGTTGAAAAAAAATAATAAATGAATGAACAGGACAACCATGTTATTTAACCGCTTACATTTCTAATTTTTATATTCAGTAACTGTTTTCTTTAAATAAATCATGTCATTAATACAGGATAAATTGTTTTCTTACCTACTGTCAATTGTTTATTAAACTGTTAAATAAATATCACCTGTTTTATTATTAGAAGAAGATGGCACCAAAAAGAAAGACTAGGGATGAGACCTCTAACAACAATTCCGAAGGTCAGACTAATGAAACCATGAACCAAATGTTCCATCTGATGCAACAATAGATGGTAATGATGCAGCAGCAGATGCAGCATCAGCAACAGCAGATACAACAACAAATGTTACAACAACCACCTCGTCCTGAGCCTCAACCTGTTGTTACTTTTAAGCAGTTTCAGTCAGTTAAACCTCCAGAATTTGATGGGTCTACTGATCTTATCAAAGCTACCACCTGGTTAAAAGAAATAGAGAAAGCTTTTGTACTAGTGAAGGTAGGTGAGGACCAGAAGACTGATTTTGCTAGTTACTTGTTGAAAGGAGAGGCAAATTATTGGTGGGAATCTAAAAAGGCTTTAGAGGGTGAAGATGTTATTGCTTGGGATAAGTTTAAAGAGTTATTTTTAGAGAGGCATTTTCCTCGCTACGTAAGGAATCAGATGCAGATAAAGTTTTTAGAGCTGAAGCAGGGAAGTATGTCTGTAACAGAGTATGAAGCCAAATTCAATGAATTGGCTAGGTTTGTTCCGGAACAGGTTGACACTGAAGAGAAACGAGTGTAGAGATTTCAAGAGGGATTACGACCATGGATACGCGGACAAGTTGCAGTTTTTGAATTAGCAACATATACCGCTGTAGTCCAGAAAGCTTTGATCATCGAAGGGGAAAGTGAAAGATCTCAACGAGACAGAGGACAGGGAAGTTTCCAAGACCGTTCCAGTAGGAAGCCGGGATTTCAAGCCCGGGCAAATCTGAATTTCAAAAGGATAGGACAGGGTACACAAAAAGCAGGTAATCATTTCCAAGTCTCCAACCAGCAGGGAATTGTTAAAGTTCCAGTGCCGTATTGCAAAACTTGTGGATGCAAAGCATACCGGCGTATATATTAAAGCAGACGTGACATGTTTCAAATGCAAGCAGAAAGGGCACTACTCTAACGAATGTCCGACAGGAAAAACAGCAGAAATCACTTGCTATCAATGCGGAAAGAAAGGGCATATCGCTAGGAATTGTAAAGGACCAGCAATGACAGCCAGTATTCCGAAAGTATTGGCATTACCTCCGCCACCACCGCCGAATCAACCCAGAGCAAGGACTTTTAACATGACCATGAAAGAAGCAGTGCAGAATCCAAGTGTAATTGCAGGTACGCTTTTGGTGAACTCCGTAGATTCAAAAGTATTAATTGATTCTGGAGCTACCCGTTCATTTATTTCTGAAGAATTTCTTGATAAGTTACATTGCGAAATTGAATGGTTGGGCGAGACGTTAATTATAAAATTAGCGAATAACGACCAAGTTCTGGTAGATCGAGTATGTCCTGCGTGTGATGTAGAAGTAGACGGACATCATTTTTCTGTAGACTTAATTCCTTTTAAGCTAGGAGAATTCGATATCATTTTGGGAATGGATTGGTTAGCATGTCATAAAGCTCAGATAGATTGCACGAATAAGAAAGTTGAATTGCGAACTGCAGAAAATGCAATAGTAATATTCAAGGGTGAAAAGTAGCAGAATAAATTTCTCACTGTAGTGCAGACCAAACAATTGCTTCGACAAGGATGTGAGGCGTACATAGCTTACGTGTTAGATACAGAAAAAAGAAGTCCTATAATAGAAGACATTCCAGTTGTATGTGAATTTTCGGACGTCTTTCCAGACGAGCTTCCAGGGTTACCGCCAGATCGAGAAATCGAGTTCACGATTGATCTAGCACCAGGTACAGAACCAGTTTCGAAAGCTCCGTATCGAATGGCTCCAGTCAAAATGAAGGAATTGTCAATGCAACTGCAAGATCTTCTAGACCGAGGCATTATACGACCTAGTGTATCCCCATGGGGTGCACCAGTGTTATTTGTGAAGAAGAAGGATGGCAGCATGCGATTATGCATCGACTATAGGGAATTGAATAAGCTCACTATCAAAAACAAGTATCCTTTACCGAGAATCGACGATTTGTTCGACCAGCTAAAAGGAGCTGCATGGTTTTCGAAGATAGATTTACGCTCAGGTTATCATTAATTGAAGATTAAAGCTGAAGATATTCCAAAGACTGCGTTTCATACGAGATATGGGCATTACGAGTTTCTTGTAATGGCATTCGGTTTGACAAATGTGCCAGCTGCATTCATGGGTTTGATGAACAGGATATTCAAGAAATATTTGGACAAGTTCGTGATTGTATTTATTGATGACATCTTGATTTACTCCAAGATAGAAGAAGAGCATGCAGAATACTTGAGGATAGTTTTGGAAATTCTGAGGAAAGAGCAAATGTACGCAAAATTCTCAAAATATGAATTCTGGTTAAGGGAAGTACAATTTCTAGGGCATATCATCAGTAGAGAAGGCATCCAAGTTGATCCAGCGAAGATTGAAGCTGTGTTGAATTGGGAAAGACCGAAGACACCCACAGAAGTTCGAAGTTTCTTGGGATTGACAGGGTATTAACGAAGATTTGTCAAAGATTTTGCAAAGATAGCAACGCCGCTGACCAAGTTAACTCGAAAAAGTGAAAAGTTTGAATGGAATGATAAATGTGAAGAAAGTTTTCAAGAGTTAAAGAATCGGTTGGTGACCGCACCAGTATTGGTATTGCCAGACGAGCAAGGAAATTTCGTCATTTACAGTGATCCTTCGTATCGCGGGCTAGGATGTGTATTGATGCAACACGGTAACGTCATTGCATATGCTTCGAGACAACTTAAACCTCATGAACAGAAATATCCTACGCATGATCTGGAATTGGCAGCGATCGTATTTGCATTGAAGCTTTGGAGACATTATCTTTACGGTGAAAAATGCAAAATCTACACGGATCATAAAAGTCTGAAGTATCTTTATGCAAAAGGAACTGAACATGCGACAACGTCGATGGCTGGAATTGATTAAAGATTACGATGTTACAATCAGTTATCATCTAGGAAAAGCAAATGTTGTAGCGGATGCGCTAAGCAGAAAAGAAAGATTGAATCGGTTAACTTCATGCGAAGAATTGGCCAAAGAATTCGACAAATTGGAAATCGAGATTCGTATTCCCAATGAATTTGTAGGAACTATCTATGCTATGACTTTCCAACCGAAGTTGCTAGAAAAGATTCGCCGTTGTCAAGATGAAGTGATGAGTCAAGATGACGACTTAACGGGGGAAGAGATCACAACTCAGAAAGATAATGAAGGAATTTTACACTTTGCATCGAGAATCTGGATCCCTAATGTGGCAGAATTAAAAGAAGAAATAATGCGAGATGCGCACAATTCGAAGTATTCCATTCATCCAGGAAGCACGAAAATGTATCGCGATCTGAAGGAAAACTTTTGGTGGCCGAATATGAAGAAGGAAATAGCAGAATGGGTGAGTAAATGCTACACATGCCAGCGAGTTAAAGCGGAACATCAACGTCCGAGCGGGTTATTACAACCGTTAGACATTCTAGAATGGAAATGGGAACATCTAGCGATGGATTTTGTGGTAGGACTACCAAGGACTAGGGCAAATCATGATGCGATATGGGTAATCATTGACAGACTTACGAAGTCGGCATATTTTCTACCAATTAATGAAAGATTTTTGCTCGACAAATTAGTACACATGTATCTCAAGGAAATTGTGATGCGACATAGAGTTCCAATATCTATCGTGTCTGATCGAGATCCTCGTTTCAATTCAAGATTTTGGAGACAATTTCAAGAATACCTTGGAACGAAATTAAACATGAGTACCGCTTATCATCCGAAAACCGATCGGCAAAGTGAAAGAACTATTCAAATGATTGAAGACATGCTACGAGTTTGTGCGATCGATTTTGAAGGCAGTTGGGAGGAGCATCTACCCCTAGTGGAATTTTCTTATAATAACAGTTATCACGCCAGCATTGGAATGCCACCGTATGAAGCACTATATGGGAGAAAATGCAGATCACCAGTGCACTGGGATGAAGTTGGAGAACGTAAAATTTTGGGTCCATAATTAATTCAGCAAATGAAAGAAAAGATTGAACTTATTCGGAAATGACTCGATGCAGCGCAAAACAGGCAACGCAAATATGTAGACCAAGCAAGGAAGGATATGGACTATCAGGAAGGAGAACACGTACTACTCAAAATATCGCCATGGAAAGGATTGACCAGAATTGGCAATAAGGGTAAATTGAAGCCACGATACATCGGGCCATTTGAAATTTTGAAGAAAGTAGGGAAGCTTGCATACGAATTAGCGTTACCGCCTCATATGCAACATATTCACAATGTGTTTCACGTGTCAATGCTTAAGCGATATAATCCTAATTCTAGGCATGTAATAGAGTATGAACCAATAGATATCCAGCCAGATTTGTCTTTTATAGAGCTGTCACACCCCCAACTTAAATAGCAAAATAATTATAGCTATTACATCATTTTATTGAGTACTACACAACCAAAATCCAAGATCTTACAGTTTAGGGTTTGGAACAGCCCAACACTACCAACTATTACATCTGATTACAAATACCGAGTCCTCACACAACTATTATTACTTATTCTACCTGGGCTCGAACATAAGCATCCGCATCACAGGTCTTACGGGCAGTCTGCTTGAATCTAACTATGGCTGTTAGCTGTAATATCAGGGTAAAGCAAGAAGTGAGCCAAAAGCTCAACAAGTGCTAACAATACAACGCAAAGCATAAATCGAGATATACCTTTAGGAATGACAATGGAATGACATAATCAATGATAATCGAGAGATAAAACTTATGTGAGTTGGCATCATTTTGCTTGCATCAAAACAAATTTTAAAACCATTCTTAATCAAAATCATTTTATGACGCTACGGATTACAGCCGGTGATCAGCCGCGAAGTAATCCCGAACCTCGCTGGGTTCTAAAACATTATTGGGAATCCCTAGGCAACTTTTAAGCCTAATATAAGTGTGGAAAGGACTCGCGTCTCAGTCCAGATCCACCATTCAAGAAAACATTTGTCCCCCTTTGGGACTGAAAAATCCACGTTTTAATCATTTTAAAAACTGATGCCGATTTATGACAAAATCTCTTTCGACTGTAATTATTTTTATCAAGGGATTATAGATCAACTTGAAACACTGGGAATATGACACTAAATCTCAGGGCCATGATCTACTAGACTTTACTATATTAGGGTAATTGAGAGGTTTCCATAAACAAGAACTTAGACAAGGAAATTAAGCCAGGCTATTGGATAAGATGAAAGAGTAATGCCAAACTAGGCTTAAAGCAACGGTTGTAGACAAGATATAGGTATTAGAATATCAAAAGATAGGCATCACTGGTTCCAATAGGATAAAGGGGTTAAAATATAAAGAAAACGATCATCAGCTCAGTATATAACAGGGTATCAAGCTTTAGGGTAAGGATAGGGTTATCAAACAATCATGAATGTATTTAAGAAATGATTGGCTTTTAGGTATCAAGATAAAGTTTCTATCGAGGTTATTTCAAGAGTTGAATCAAAGCATCAGGGTGCAACATCAAGATTTCTCAGGGATCAATAGCATGATAAACAAAAGGATCAATAAGATATTATAACGCATCTCTAATTTATCATGGCATTAAACTATCATGAAAGACTTTTGAACTACTTGCAATATGTACTCGAGGGTTCATGGCATCTCTATGTAACTCAAAGATAAACAAAAGATACGCTTGATTTAAATACATCAAGATGACTCAGGATAATTGCATCGATATATATATATGAACTGTTTACAGCAAATACGAAGGTCAAGTTGAATCACTTGCCTTGAGATAGACTGGTCTGGTCTGACTGGTAGGAGCAACAACTGGAGCTTCACTCGACTTTTAAGGCAAGTTTTCCCTCGTCTCGAGATCCTACATAAATAATAATAATCCTCATTATAATATATTCTTTCTATCTTAACCTATTTACAACCCGAAATTAAACATGGATGGCACTTAGGCCTATACACACTTAATTCATATCCAACATTTATATTTTTAAATATACACACGTAGCCACATAATCACATATCGTATATTAATACCAAATAACATCACATACACCATAACGCCACACTAGGCTTGGATGATCTCGACTCACCACTTAAATTACTTGGTCGCTAACTAAGCGAAGTCTTCGAATTTGGGCTTCCTAACTCAATGTGCCTTTCCTAAATTATCCAAAACCTATTGACCCTCACTTGTGCCTTTTGTTCTACTGACCTTATACTATCTTACAACTATGGTGGTCGACCTAATACTCACTTCTAAGTGTCCTAAAACTATGTGATAAGTGAAAGTGCTCACTGGTGTAAATTTCAGAATGGTAACTAAGGTTTCTTGAGTGCATTAGACACTCTTAAACTACAAGTTTTTCTTCAAAATTTTTACACAAGACTCTCCTGACCTAAGGGCATCTCATAAGCTTGATGTGGCTCAAAGGCCTGGCTTGGGCCTTCTTGGGCCTAAGCTAAAAGTCCAAGGTTCCCCTGTTTTTCTGGGCAGAAAATGCCCTGACTTGAATTAACTTGTGGCACATGGTTCTAGCTCATATCCTATGAACTATGGTTGGAAAAACTTCTCTGACATACCCTCTAACTAAGGCCCAATTGGGCCTAATGAGGGCCTACCCATGACATGGCCAAATCTCCCTATTTCTAAGTTGCAACAAAACTGTCCCCTGCTGGACAGATTTTGTTATTCTACTTGTGCACCTAACCAAATGACATGCAAACCTCCAACCAACTCCTAAAACCTATTATATACTCCCCATACTAACTTCTGGTGGCTTGGGCCTCAAAGTGCACATCAATGACATGGTCAAAACTCACTCTAAACCTCAGGGTACTAAACTGATTTTTCTGCAGAAACTATAACTTCTCATTTTCCAAGATTTTAACTTGACAAACCCAACTAACAACAACTAAATACTTAAACCAAGACCTATACTTGGTATTCTACTGAACTAACTCCCTTTTTCTTAAAATACCCTTGGTGAGATCATCCTTACCTAAGGTGCAACTATGGCAAAACAAAAGAGACTACTCTTAACAAATCGCAAATCTTCATGCCTTTGAAACAACAAGATATATATTTTTATAAAAGATAACCACAAATTATTACCATGCAACAAGAAGCATAAATCAATATTATCACATTATTCCTACTGAAATTAAGGCTCACTAACAAAATCTTTCCAAATAATCAAAATTTCACAACAAACTAAGAGAATTCCACATGCATGCATGCCTTCGGGTTTTTCAAACCAAAACAACATGATTTCCAAATAAATTTTTATCATAATTCAACATGCAAGCCTAACATGGATTACAACTAAATGATCAACTAGCATGCAAAAGGATTTTATCAAGACTTTACTACAAAATTCATGTTATCATCACAAAATACACAAAAATGTTAACAAGGCAACAAAACACCATCCATTCGGCTCCTATCAAGTCATGGCCGAATGGATTAGGGTAAAAACAGCATTCGCATAGGTGTAACACTCTTATGTCTAGCCATTCTTGACCCTATGATACTATAACTCATGGTGAAAGCCTTAGATTCACAAGAATCAAGGAGGTTCACTTTGAGTTTAACAAAAACATCACCATGCAAGGTCAAAACATAGGTTTTTCACTCTATACTTTTGAAATATATAAGAATAACATATAGGGAGTAAAATTACTTGAATATAAGATGATTGTTTGGGTGAAAGAATGAAGAAATGAAGGGGATGGAGGGCCTCGGCTATGGGATGGCCGAGAGTGAGGGTTGAGCCGAGAGGGAGGGAGGAGAAAAGGGGAGGGTGGAGTGAAAATGGAGTGATCATCACTTTAGTTTTGTTTTTATGTCTTTGACTAGACTAAATGTGAGTGGATTTAGGAAATGACAAGAGTAACCCTCTAGCTAAAGTTAGGCAAGTTTGCATGCAAGGTCAAGGAGGTAATTTGGCTAGCAAAATGTGAGTTAGTGGGGTGGAGAATGTCTTCTTTGCCCTTTGGTTAAATAGAAGAGAGTTTGCATGCAAGGTTATTCATGTAATTTGATAATTATTAAGCAACTAATTTCCAAAGATTTATTTTTATATAATAAAGTACAAGTTCAAAAATTATAAAATTTATACCATAAAATAACTTGGATTTTTAGAGACTTTATAAAAATCATTTTCAAAATTTGTGTACAAAATGTCTTTTAAAAGAAAATTTTTCCAAAGCTTAGAATATTCCTTATAAATCAAAAATAAAGAAATTAAATAAATTCTTGCTTTGAAAAATCATATACTACCCAAAGCAAATTTATAATGCAGAAATTTTCACTCACACAAACGTACAAGCATTGAATATATTTTTATTTAACTTAATATTATTCACAAATAATATTACATAAAATGCCGGTCGTAACATCCTCTCCCCCTTAAGGGATTCTGTCCCCAGAATCTAAGAGAACAGATGAGGATACCGGGAACGCATATCAGACTCTAACTCCCAAGTCGACTCTTCGACCTTAGGGTTCCTCCAAAGTACTTTCACTAACTTTACTGATTTATTTCTAAGACTCTTTACTTGCCAGTCGAGTACTTTAACCGGTTGCTCCACAAATGACAGGTCTGCCTGAATTTCTACAGGTTCATATTCTATCACATGGCTAGCGTCAGGATTGTACTTCTTAAGCAACGACACATGGAACACATTATGCACATGCTGATACTGAGGTGGTAAGGCCAACTCGTAGGCCACCTTTCCTACTTGACTCAAAATCTCAAAAGGACCTACGTATCTAGGTGCTAACTTCCCTTTCTTGCCAAATCTTATCAACCCTTTCCTAGGTGACACTTTTAGCAACACAGCTTCGCCAATTTGGAATTGAACATCCTTACGCGCTGGATCCGCATACTTCCTCTGTCTATCTTGAGCAGCAAGCAACCTTTTCTGAATTAACTTGACTGAGTCATGCAACTGTTGTACCAATTCTGAGCCGAGAATTCTTCCTTCTCCTACTTCATCCCAACTTGTTGGTGATCTACATTTTCGCCCGTACAAAGCTTCATATGGTGGCATGCCGATACTGGAATGATAGCTGTTGTTATATGAAAATTCAATTAATGGCAGGTGGTCGTCCCAACTTCCAGCAAAATCGATTGCACAACTGCGCAACATGTCTTCAATTGTTTGAATTGTTCTTTCACTCTGGCCATCAGTCTGCGGGTGATATGCCGTGCTCATATTCAACTTCGTGCCAAGACATTCCTGGAATTGCTTCCAGAATCTTGAGTTAAATCGGGGATCTCTGTCTGAAACTATTGATACAGGTACTCCATGCCTTAATACGATTTCGTGCACATACAGATGAACCAACTTGTCCAGTGACGACTTCTCATTTATTGGAAGGAAATGCGCCGACTTCGTAAGACGATCAATTATAACCCATATTGCGTCATGTCCGGACTTTGTTCGTGGTAGTCCTACTATAAAGTCCATAGCGATGTTTTCCCATTTCCATTCTGGAATCTTCAGGGGCTGAATTAATCCGCTTGGTCGTTGATGTTCTGCCTTTACTTTCTGACAGGTATAGCACTTCGCAACCCATTCTGCCACGTCTCTTTTCATATTTGGCCACCAAAAGTTCTTCTTTAAGTCTTGATACATCTTGGTGCTTCCCGGGTGGATTGAAAATTTCGAATGGTGGGCTTCATGGAGGATCTCATTCTTTAATTCAGATACATGGGGAATCCATATTCTGGATGAAAACCTTAGTATTCCTTGCTCATCCCTTTTAGTATTAATCTCTTCTCCAGATAACTGATTTTTCTCTTTTTCCATTACTTCCTCTTGATACTTCTTTATCTTTTCCAGTAGTGTTGGCTGAAAGGTCATTGCATGACAAACTTCTTTGACTTTCCCATAAGCACAAAGTTCCAATTCAAATTTTCCGATTTCTTCAGATAACTCTTTTGATGTTATCATTGCATTCAATCTTTCCTTCCGACTCAGCGCATCGGCCACTACGTTCGCCTTTCCAGGATGGTAATTTATCGAACAGTCATAGTCCTTAATCAATTCCAGCCATCTCCTCTGCCTCATATTGAGCTCTTTCTGAGTAAAAATGTACTTTAAGCTCTTGTGATCCGTGTGGATTTCACACTTTTCTCCATAGAGATAGTGTCTCCAAATCTTGAGTGCGAACACTATGGCGGCTAGTTCCAAGTCATGCGTCGGATACTTTAGCTCGTGCGGCTTCAACTGTCTTGACGCATATGCTATTACCTTACTGTGTTGCATCAACACACAACCCAAACCCTTATGTGAAGCGTCGCTGAATATTACAAAATTCCCTTGATCATCTGGAAGTACTAACACCGGAGCTGTTACCAACTTCTGTTTTAACTCTTGAAAGCTATTTTCACATTCTGCACTCCATTCAAACTTTTGATTCTTTCTGGTTAACTTGGTCAATGGTGTGGCGATCTTCGAGAAATCCTTGACGAATCTTCTATAGTATCCGGCCAATCCTAGAAAACTTCGCACTTCCGTAGGAGTCCTTGGCCTCTCCCAACTCATAACTGCATCAATCTTCGCCGGATCCACTTTAATTCCATCATTTCCAATAACATGCCCCAAAAATTGAACTTCCTTTAACCAAAACTCACATTTGGTAAACTTGGCATACAACTTCTCTTGTCGGAGTATCTCCAATGCTATCCAGAGATGCTGCATATGTTCTTCTTCCGATTTAGAATAAATAAGGATGTCATCAATAAATACCACGACAAATTTATCCAAATACTTCTTAAATACTCGATTCATCAGATCCATGAATGCGGCCGGAGCGTTGGTCAATCCAAACGGCATTACTAGGAATTCATAATGCCCATATCTGGTCCTAAATGCGGTCTTGGGAATATCTTCTTCCTTGATCTTTAATTGATGGTATCCCGATCTCAAGTCAATCTTCGAAAAACATTTTGCTCCCTTTAACTGATCAAAAAGGTCATCTATCCTTGGTAGCGGGTAGCGGTTCTTGATCGTTACTTTATTCAACTCCCGGTAATCTATGCATAGACGCATACTCCCATCTTTCTTCTTCACAAAGAGAACAGGTGCTCCCCATGGCGACGTACTTGGTCGTATCACTCCCTTATCCAATAATTCTTGTAGCTGGCTCGCCAACTCTTTCATTTCTGCTGGTGCCATCCTATACGGAGCCTTTGAAACTGGTTCCGTGCCTGGAGCAAGGTTGACCTCGAACTCAATTTGTCGATCTGGTGGTAAGCCTGGTAGTTCGTCGGGAAACACATCGGGGAACTCATTAACTACAGGAATATCTTCCATGCTGGGGCTGCCTCTCTCTGAATCCACTACATATGCTAGGAACGACTCACAACCTTTTCTAAGTAACTTCTTAGCCTGAATAATTGTAAGAAATAGTCGCTCTTGCCTCTGTCCCTTAAATACTACCTTCTCTCCACTCTTCGTCTTTAAATACACTCTCTTGGTCTTACAATTTATCTGAGCGCTATTCTCTCCTAACCAATCCATCCCTAAAATTATATCAAACTCTCCCAGCTTGAAGAGTATCAAGTCGGCCGAGAACTGATATCCCGAAATATCAATCTCACATTTTGGACAAAATTGATTCACAGGAATCTTCTCTTGGTTCGCAATTACCACATTTACTACCTCACTCATAACCGTTTTATCACATTGGATCTTATCAACAAAAGATTCTGATATGAAAGATCTTGTGGCTCCCGAATCAATCAATACTTTGGCTTTGACATTATTGAGTAAAAGTGTACCTGCTATCACCTCAGAATTCTGAACAGCATCTTTCATCTTTAGATCAAATGTCCTTGCTGTTGCTTGCGGGGTTGGTGCGGGTGGTGGAGGTAATGCCAATACCTCAGCTGGCACGCTTGCACTGGTACTTGCCACGTTCATCAGAGCTCTGACTGGTCCTGTTGCCTTACACTCCCTAGCCATGTGTCCAGTCTTCCCACATTTGTAGCACGTAACTCCTGGCCTCGGCATCTTGCACTCATTTGCCAAATGTCCCTTCTGATTGCACCTATAACAGGTCATACTCAGCTTATTGCATACTCCGGGGTGCCTTCTTCCACAGTGCTTGCATTCTGGCCTCTGGAACCTGTTTTCTCCAACTTGCCCTTGGCTTGCCTGATTGTTCCCTTTTGATTCTTGCCTTTTGCCCAAATTTCCTTTCCTTTGAAAATTTCCGCCCTTCTGGAAACCAATCCTCTTTACATTCCGATCTTGCGAATTTCCAGCTTCAGACTTTTCTCCATAAAATGGAACCTTCCTCTTCTTGTTATCCCTCTCTTTCCTTGACTGCATCCCATTATTCTCAATCAGAGCAGCTTTCTGTACTACTCCCGCATAAGTCTCAAGTTCAAACATAGCCACCCTATCTCTGATCCAAGGCTCCAATCCTTGCTGAAATTTCTTTGCTTTTTCTTCCTCAGTGCTGGTATATTTTGTCACAAACCTTGACAACTCAGTGAACTTCTTCTCATATTCCAGTACAGTCATGTTCCCTTGCTTTAACTCAAGAAATTTTAGCTCCATCTGATTCTGCATGTACTTAGGGTAATACTTGTCCAGAAATAACTTCTTAAATCTCTCCCAAGAAATCTGCTGAGTGACTTCCATAGCTTTTACTGATTCCCACCAATAAATGACTTCTCCCTTCAAGAAGTAAGTGGCATACAGCGTCTTCTGATCGTCCCCTAACTGTACCAACTCAAAAGCCCTTTCTATCTCCTTGATCCATGTGTTTGCTATCACTGGATCAGTGGTATCATGAAATACAGGTGGATTCACACTCTGAAAAACCTTGAAAGTGACAATTTGTCTTGGTGGTACTGGTGGTTCAGGTGGTTGATATGGCTCACGGTTATCTTGGTTTTCAATTCGTTGTTGAAGAGTTAGTTGTTGTTGAGCTATAGCATTGGTTTGCTGTTGCAAGGTTTCCAGTAGTTGAAGAATGTTTGGGTCTGTGGTGGAGGTGGTTGTTGGGTTCTTCTTTTTGGGAGGCATGATCCTGAAATAAGAGTTGTGTTATAACAAATATAATTGATAAAATGATTCGAGGGTATCGCATGGCATTCTTGTTTACATATGGGGTCACATTTCCAAATTAAGCAGATATGATGATAAAAACATAAAATAACAGTTGAGAGCAAATGGAACAATAGCACATAATTATTGAAATTTTAAAGGTCACAGTACATAGGATTGGGATATAGTCTGATTCTAGAAATAACAGGCTTATTTAAAGGAAAGACGGAAACAACTGGGGATTCCATAGAGTCTAATGGTACAACAACATGAAAGGTAAATGGAAAGAACTAAGGCTCCACTCCATCTGAACGGGGCTTGGTAGACTTTTCCTCTCGAAGTGTCTTCACAATGCTCTGGAGCTCATCCGCCACCATCTGAATGACATACTGGCTGGTACGGTCCCGGTGTGCTGGCATCTCCTCAAGCTTAGTGTTAACGTACCGAACCAAGGTCTCAAGTCTCGCAATCATCTGCTCCTTGGGCTTCCCTTCGTAGTTTCGGCTGTCCGGATACACGTTCTTCAGTCGGTCTATCAGTCGGTCGTACTTGCCCTGAAGCATGTCGAACTCGCGCCTCAACTCAGCATACACGGAGAAAGCAATAGTGTCGTCCGACCCAGAGGATGACGAGGAATGCGCCCTTTGTTGACAACCAATAAGAGGAGTATTAATAATAATTTACTTTACCTACTCTCTCGCATAATATCTATAACCTACTCACAAGTCCTATAACCTATTTGGGCTGTTCAGGGACTCTAAACCGTAGCTCTGATACCAAAACCTGTCACACCCCCAACTTAAATAGCAAAATAATTATAGCTATTACATCATTTTATTGAGTACTACACAACCAAAATCCAAGATCTTACAGTTTAGGGTTTGGAACAGCCCAACACTACCAACTATTACATCTGATTACAAATACCGAGTCCTCACACAACTATTATTACTTATTCTACCTGGGCTCGAACATAAGCATCCGCATCACAGGTCTTACGGGCAGTCTGCTTGAATCTAACTATGGCTGTTAGCTGTAATATCAGGGTAAAGCAAGAAGTGAGCCAAAAGCTCAACAAGTGCTAACAATACAACGCAAAGCATAAATCGAGATATACCTTTAGGAATGACAATGGAATGACATAATCAATGATAATCGAGAGATAAAACTTATGTGAGTTGGCATCATTTTGCTTGCATCAAAACAAATTTTAAAACCATTCTTAATCAAAATCATTTTATGACGCTACGGATTACAGCCGGTGATCAGCCGCGAAGTAATCCCGAACCTCGCTGGGTTCTAAAACATTATTGGGAATCCCTAGGCAACTTTTAAGCCTAATATAAGTGTGGAAAGGACTCGCGTCTCAGTCCAGATCCACCATTCAAGAAAACATTTGTCCCCCTTTGGGACTGAAAAATCCACGTTTTAATCATTTTAAAAACTGATGCCGATTTATGACAAAATCTCTTTCGACTGTAATTATTTTTATCAAGGGATTATAGATCAACTTGAAACACTGGGAATATGACACTAAATCTCAGGGCCATGATCTACTAGACTTTACTATATTAGGGTAATTGAGAGGTTTCCATAAACAAGAACTTAGACAAGGAAATTAAGCCAGGCTATTGGATAAGATGAAAGAGTAATGCCAAACTAGGCTTAAAGCAACGGTTGTAGACAAGATATAGGTATTAGAATATCAAAAGATAGGCATCACTGGTTCCAATAGGATAAAGGGGTTAAAATATAAAGAAAACGATCATCAGCTCAGTATATAACAGGGTATCAAGCTTTAGGGTAAGGATAGGGTTATCAAACAATCATGAATGTATTTAAGAAATGATTGGCTTTTAGGTATCAAGATAAAGTTTCTATCGAGGTTATTTCAAGAGTTGAATCAAAGCATCAGGGTGCAACATCAAGATTTCTCAGGGATCAATAGCATGATAAACAAAAGGATCAATAAGATATTATAACGCATCTCTAATTTATCATGGCATTAAACTATCATGAAAGACTTTTGAACTACTTGCAATATGTACTCGAGGGTTCATGGCATCTCTATGTAACTCAAAGATAAACAAAAGATACGCTTGATTTAAATACATCAAGATGACTCAGGATAATTGCATCGATATATATATATGAACTGTTTACAGCAAATACGAAGGTCAAGTTGAATCACTTGCCTTGAGATAGACTGGTCTGGTCTGACTGGTAGGAGCAACAACTGGAGCTTCACTCGACTTTTAAGGCAAGTTTTCCCTCGTCTCGAGATCCTACATAAATAATAATAATCCTCATTATAATATATTCTTTCTATCTTAACCTATTTACAACCCGAAATTAAACATGGATGGCACTTAGGCCTATACACACTTAATTCATATCCAACATTTATATTTTTAAATATACACACGTAGCCACATAATCACATATCGTATATTAATACCAAATAACATCACATACACCATAACGCCACACTAGGCTTGGATGATCTCGACTCACCACTTAAATTACTTGGTCGCTAACTAAGCGAAGTCTTCGAATTTGGGCTTCCTAACTCAATGTGCCTTTCCTAAATTATCCAAAACCTATTGACCCTCACTTGTGCCTTTTGTTCTACTGACCTTATACTATCTTACAACTATGGTGGTCGACCTAATACTCACTTCTAAGTGTCCTAAAACTATGTGATAAGTGAAAGTGCTCACTGGTGTAAATTTCAGAATGGTAACTAAGGTTTCTTGAGTGCATTAGACACTCTTAAACTACAAGTTTTTCTTCAAAATTTTTACACAAGACTCTCCTGACCTAAGGGCATCTCATAAGCTTGATGTGGCTCAAAGGCCTGGCTTGGGCCTTCTTGGGCCTAAGCTAAAAGTCCAAGGTTCCCCTGTTTTTCTGGGCAGAAAATGCCCTGACTTGAATTAACTTGTGGCACATGGTTCTAGCTCATATCCTATGAACTATGGTTGGAAAAACTTCTCTGACATACCCTCTAACTAAGGCCCAATTGGGCCTAATGAGGGCCTACCCATGACATGGCCAAATCTCCCTATTTCTAAGTTGCAACAAAACTGTCCCCTGCTGGACAGATTTTGTTATTCTACTTGTGCACCTAACCAAATGACATGCAAACCTCCAACCAACTCCTAAAACCTATTATATACTCCCCATACTAACTTCTGGTGGCTTGGGCCTCAAAGTGCACATCAATGACATGGTCAAAACTCACTCTAAACCTCAGGGTACTAAACTGATTTTTCTGCAGAAACTATAACTTCTCATTTTCCAAGATTTTAACTTGACAAACCCAACTAACAACAACTAAATACTTAAACCAAGACCTATACTTGGTATTCTACTGAACTAACTCCCTTTTTCTTAAAATACCCTTGGTGAGATCATCCTTACCTAAGGTGCAACTATGGCAAAACAAAAGAGACTACTCTTAACAAATCGCAAATCTTCATGCCTTTGAAACAACAAGATATATATTTTTATAAAAGATAACCACAAATTATTACCATGCAACAAGAAGCATAAATCAATATTATCACATTATTCCTACTGAAATTAAGGCTCACTAACAAAATCTTTCCAAATAATCAAAATTTCACAACAAACTAAGAGAATTCCACATGCATGCATGCCTTCGGGTTTTTCAAACCAAAACAACATGATTTCCAAATAAATTTTTATCATAATTCAACATGCAAGCCTAACATGGATTACAACTAAATGATCAACTAGCATGCAAAAGGATTTTATCAAGACTTTACTACAAAATTCATGTTATCATCACAAAATACACAAAAATGTTAACAAGGCAACAAAACACCATCCATTCGGCTCCTATCAAGTCATGGCCGAATGGATTAGGGTAAAAACAGCATTCGCATAGGTGTAACACTCTTATGTCTAGCCATTCTTGACCCTATGATACTATAACTCATGGTGAAAGCCTTAGATTCACAAGAATCAAGGAGGTTCACTTTGAGTTTAACAAAAACATCACCATGCAAGGTCAAAACATAGGTTTTTCACTCTATACTTTTGAAATATATAAGAATAACATATAGGGAGTAAAATTACTTGAATATAAGATGATTGTTTGGGTGAAAGAATGAAGAAATGAAGGGGATGGAGGGCCTCGGCTATGGGATGGCCGAGAGTGAGGGTTGAGCCGAGAGGGAGGGAGGAGAAAAGGGGAGGGTGGAGTGAAAATGGAGTGATCATCACTTTAGTTTTGTTTTTATGTCTTTGACTAGACTAAATGTGAGTGGATTTAGGAAATGACAAGAGTAACCCTCTAGCTAAAGTTAGGCAAGTTTGCATGCAAGGTCAAGGAGGTAATTTGGCTAGCAAAATGTGAGTTAGTGGGGTGGAGAATGTCTTCTTTGCCCTTTGGTTAAATAGAAGAGAGTTTGCATGCAAGGTTATTCATGTAATTTGATAATTATTAAGCAACTAATTTCCAAAGATTTATTTTTATATAATAAAGTACAAGTTCAAAAATTATAAAATTTATACCATAAAATAACTTGGATTTTTAGAGACTTTATAAAAATCATTTTCAAAATTTGTGTACAAAATGTCTTTTAAAAGAAAATTTTTCCAAAGCTTAGAATATTCCTTATAAATCAAAAATAAAGAAATTAAATAAATTCTTGCTTTGAAAAATCATATACTACCCAAAGCAAATTTATAATGCAGAAATTTTCACTCACACAAACGTACAAGCATTGAATATATTTTTATTTAACTTAATATTATTCACAAATAATATTACATAAAATGCCGGTCGTAACAAGAGCAACCGGTAAGAATTTTAGATCGGCAAGAGAAAGTGTTGAGAAATAAGTCTGTATATTTACTGCGAGTGTTATGCAGAAACCCAGTGGTTGAAGAATCAACCTGGGAGCTTGAAAGTGAAATGTTAGAAAAATACCCTCATTTGTTTTCGTAGAAGATTCTGAGGACAGAATCCTATTAAGGGGGGAGAATGTAACGACCGGGAAATTTACGTTGTACTATATCATATTTATAATAAAATATTTGTATTAATATGTCATTTATATGTGATTAAATGTGTTGAGTCATTAAACCCTAACTGCTACGTGTTACGTGTTACCTGTTTTGATCCAAACGTGTTTTGGATATTTATTGAGTGTTTTATTGCAAGTTAGATATCTTATATCAAAAACCGTACAGCTCAAAACCATGTTTTAAAAGCCCGTATTTCAAACAAAATCATTGGCCCTATTTTGCCAAAAATGCCCTATACCATATCGCTCTTCTGAATCCCTAGACGTTTTACAAATTGACCTTTTTCGCGAAAAACGACTTTTCCGGGCCCCTTCGGGTACAAAAAATCCGACAAAAATCACATTTTTATTTTTATATGATCATGAAATTATCATATATCATTTTTCTTTATATTTTTGTAATATTCACAATTTTTGGGAATTTTTAGCATTTATTTTGTATTTATTGGATATTTAAAAATTCAATATTAATACCCAAAAATTATAAAAATTGGGGCCAAATATTTTTATTAGGAGTGTAATTAGGCCCTTAATTTTATTTAGGGGTATTATTTTCATAAATATAAATACCTGATTTACTATTAATTTTTCAGTTAATTATAATTAAAAAATCAGAAAAATAAAAAGAAAATTCAGAAGAGGAATTAGGGTTTGTGTTGGTGAAGAACAAACAGAGAATCAAAGCTGATTTTGAAGGTGATTCCGGAGTCCAAATCGTTAGTGTAAGTACTCGTTTTGAAGCTTATGATCTCTAGTTTTCGATTATGTAGTTGTTTTTCGTGTTTGATTGATCGAATAGAAATTTATATTTTCGGGTTTAAGTTCTTGAATTCGGGTTTCGTTTTTGGTTGTTTGTTTGATGATTCTGTTAGTATAAATGTATAGATCATCGTTTTGTGAGTCGATTTGCACCAGTTTTGTCGAGGTTGGTTCCGGGTTTGTGTTCGCCGGAAAACCGCCGTCGATGGCGGCTGTCCTTCGTGGTTGTGGCGTCGGGGACGATGAAACGAAGGGGAAACAACAGAGGGAACGTCGTTGTGTTGATGTGCCTCAGAAACGCTAAAAAACGAGCTTGAAATCGCGATTATTGCCTCGTCGTTGTTTCAGCGGTTCCGGCCGCCGTCGTCGGAGAATTGCCAGATTCCGGCTGTTCTTCGCGACCCGGGTTCGACCCGGTTTGCAACCCGGAAACGACACGGGTTTAATCCTAAAAACCCAAACCCTGTTGATGTTTTTGTGTTTTTTTAATTAATTAATTGTTTATATTTTAGTATATTAAAATCAGTTTTTAATAATTCTTATAATTATATAAAAATTAGTTTTAAACTCTGAAAAAAGTATTATTAATTTCTGAGTTATTTTATTAATTTAGAAATTCGAATTTAATTATTTATTTAATTACTTAATTATTTATCTAATTATTTATTAGTTATCTAATTAATTCATAAATAGGTAATTAATTAGTAATTAGGTAATTAATTAAAGATTAAATATTACGATTAATAATCTAATAATTAGTTAATATTGCGAATAGTAATTCGATAATGAGAATTATTATTCGAGCGTTAGTTATTCGAATAATATTGCAGTAATTGTTCGTATCGTATAATTAAATACCGATAATTAATTGATTAACGAATCGTTTAAATTCCAATAATAATATATTAGTTCGGTAGTATTCGAGAATAGTGCGTAGCTCGTATTCATACGAGTGATTAATCGTTGAGTTGGTTTATAATTCGAGTATTTCGTAGTTATTCGATAAATAGCGTATCAGTTAAATTAAATCGATTGATTATTTGTAAATAATCGATCTAATCAAATAAATAACGATGAGTTGTAAATATTTGTAATAAATTGTGATTAATCCTAATAATTAGGGATTAATTATTTTAAATTAGTAAATAATTATCTATTAATTATTTATTAGTTATTTATTTATTAAATATTTAAAAATTGATTGATTATTTCGATAATTAGTCACATAATTTTCAATAAATCATAATTTCTTCATTTTAACTCCAAAAATTATAAAAAAATTATTTTTGACTTTGATTTTCTTAAATAATTATTTAAAAATTGTTTTGGGATATAAAATTTAGCAATAATTATTTATATTGAATAATAAATTGAATTATCAGTGTTTAGTTGATAATAATTCAACCGTTAGTCCGATTTGAGCGAAACTCAAGCCTGTTAACTCAGAAAAATGAATTCTTTTCACTAAAAATAATACAAAGACCTAATTTCTTCTCGAAATTAGTTGATTTTATTGATTGCTTGATTATCAGTCGAAATGCGTGCCGAGACGAGTTCGAAAAATTCCGGAAAAATGGGAAATGAAGCAAAAGGTGATCAACGGAGCAATCAGCAAGTCGATTTCGATTCTAATAATTATTTTAACTAAAAAAATGATTATATACTTATGTGCTTATGTGTATTATGTGGTTAATCGAGTCTTACTTGCTTATATGTAATATTTGAGTTGGTTATAAGCGTATGGGTAGATAGTAGGAACAAAATGAAGTCGATTTAAGGTGCAACAAAAGTACAAAATGACTTAACCAATCTATTTTGCTAACAGAAACTAAGCCAGCAAGGCAGGTCAAGTAGGGGATAGACGGGGGTGATTTAATTGCAGTAAGTCGCACAGAAGGCAAGTTTCTCCTCTATTCTAGTTTCCAGAATAGTGATATTCTCTTCAGATTCTTATTACATTCGCATTACTTTAATTCGTTTATTCTTATCTCAGTTCGATTCTTGAATTATTCTTTACATTTGAATTTATTATTCATATTTCAATTGTTACTCATAATTATTGATATATTCTGGTGATTAGAATATATCAAAGTATACCGATTATTCCGGTTGCTATTCCAGGGACTGGATAACATTACTTTTGGGGATTAAGTTTACTTAATCCTAAGGACCGGGACATTACCGGATCCTTGAAACGGGACGTAGTGCCTGGGTGCCCGACGGGATCTATATAGTGAGATATAGATCTGCACTGTCTCCTGGCTGATCAGCAGGATATAGCTGCGAACTTGAGTCCAGTGTAGTTCGTTTGTATTCGCCAGCAATGGCCTTCTTTTTATTCTTATGAGGTTATGTCTTTGCAGATAAACCTGGGTTACGGATTCAGTTATATTGCTTTAACATTGTGTATATTTTGTAGACTTGTTGAGCAATTTTGGCTCACCCCTTATTGTTGTTATTCACCTTATTATTTCAGTTAAGAAGGAATATGAAACCCGTCAGGACACGAGTGGTAACGAAGCGGGTCAAGCCTCGGGATCCTCTTATACCCAAGGTGTTGATCCCAATCCAGGAAGAAAGCTTTGAGTTGCCCGAGCAGGTGGAGTGTTGATAGATAGTATGTGTGTTTGAATAAAAGCTGAACTTAGTTTAAAATGAATTAGACAATGGTTTGTAATAAAGAAAGTTTATGAGATTTTGAATGTTGGTTTGTAATAAAAGTAGTTAGTGGTTCTTATTTTCATACTTCAACCTAAAAAGGTCCTGGTAGTTGTTAAGGGGTTTAGTTTCATTTCTTTATTATTTATTAATAAGCTTGTACAGGTTTGGTGATTAGCTCGTAACCCCCAGACTTATACCCCGGGTCTGGAGGGCGTTACATTCAAAACATTCATCACAAAATAAAATTAAAAGTCGATGAAGTAAAGATTAATAAATAAACATGCACAGTCACATAATTTGAGAAAAAAGAACAAATCTTGCAATTAAAGAAAATTTCATTGATATATCAGATGATTACATTCGATGAAATTTAGCAATTACATGCAAAAATTACAAGATAGTCCTATTCTATGATTCTTAACATCAACAACGTTAGTCCTAGTCTAAGAAGACTGACAAAGCTGACGGTGAAGAGAAATGGATGGATAACAATTAATTCTTCTTCCTACTTTCAACAAAGAGAACATCGAGACGAATGATTTGCTCCTGCTGTTTAAGAATACGAAGATGAGCTTCTCTTTGGAAAGACAACATATCATTTTTAATGTTCTCTGGAAGTTGAATCCAGATGACAAATGGAATGTTGTGGATAGAATATGAAGACGGAATCCCATTTCGAAAGATAGTCACAGTTTCTGTGCCATAAGAGTAATACCAACTGAAATGTGCCATTATTTGAGAGAAATGAACATATGTGGTTTTACTGATGAATGATCAGTCATTTAAATAGTCAATGGAATACTAAGGGACACGAGGACTGATTAAACATTACTAGTAAAAATAATGACCCCTCGACTCCCTAGACTGATGTGTAATAATAACAGTCAGTAAAAGATCTAAAGCTATAGTTAATGGGAACGGTATATAATAATAATTACTGTGCGCATGCAGTTCTTCAAGACATACACGCTAACCACTAACCCATAATGATTATAACTATTTTATCTCACATTAACCAATATTCTGTAAAAATAATATCGTTCAGGTAATGACCAAAAATAAACCAAGTAAATAAATACTGCCACATCAATATGAGAACTTGATTATTATCAGGATTTAAAAGTCATCAGAATATGGCTCCTTAACTCGAAAAGTGAATGTGTATTCCTGTAATTCTTCACACAAATACTGATATGGTTTCATCAGAACTTAATCATCAGAACTTCCATCAGAACGTGTCCTCAGAATTTATGCAATCTGACACAAAGACTGTTCATCTAAAATAACATTTATCACCATAGTAATTTTCATCATTCATATAGAGTGTAAGTGTGTGCATTAAGCTAAATATCAGACAGAGAGTAAAGTCTGATTCACTTCAGTACATCTTAGAAATAAGGCATAACTAAGAACTTTGCTCAAAATCTATCATTATTCTGAAGTCTACTTTAGAATGATTTCATGCATGAGTCCATCTCAACTGTTTTGTGCTCATTTTATGCATCTTTTGAAATTCCATTTTACAGTGGCTTCTCAGTGTCAGTGAGTCACGACTGCGTATCAGAATTTATGTTATTATCAGAGTATTTCTCCAGTAATCATAGAGTGTAAAAAGTCACCAAGAAAATTTTATTTTGCTTTTCTAATGCATATTACTTAATACCAGCAATGCACTCGGGTCTTCCCTTCCATATTTTTACTCTAGATCTCAAAGGAGTACCTGATATTTATTTCTTTTCTTTTTCTTTTGATAAGTGAGGCTTATCAGCACTTAGTACATCCACCAGATTTACTAACATCAGAATTTAACAGATAAGAAGCATTATTCTAGTTTTTGACTTAGTAATAAGATACACAAAGTAAACTTAACTAAGCTCAAGATCAGAATTTGCTTGTGTTAAAAGATTTCCACATAAACAATTACTTCAAACATGGAATCTTTAGTATATTAAAGACTACTAGGTCAGCATCTAGCACTGTTATCCTCATTGGATTGATTAATCACAGAAACATTCATATCACTATCAGAGTTTAGAAATTTACATCAGATAACAATCAGTACTTAAGCAATTTTCATTTTAAGCACAGAATACACAAATATAGTAATATCTGTAAATACTAATAATAAAGGCTGATGTATCAGAACATAAACTAAGTAGATTTAGAGAAAGAACCTGAAACCATTCCAAGTTCATTTACCAATCTTGTAAAAGTAGCTTCACACAGTGGTTTTGTGAAGAAATCTGCTAGTTGTTGATCTGTTGGAACAAAATGCAATTCCACTATACCTTCATTCACATGTTCCCGTATGAAGTGGTACCTAATACTGATGTGCTTTGTCATTGAGTGTTGAACTGGATTACCTGTCATAGTAATAGCACAGTAAATAGGGATTTTAGAAAATTCTAACCCATAATCCAGTAAATGATTCTTCATCCAAAGAATCACTGCACAACAGCTTCCTGCAGCAATGTATTCTGCTTCTGTAGTTGATGTGGAAATTGAATTCTGTTTCTTGCTAAACCAAGAAACCAATCTGCCTCCAAGAAATTTACTGCTTCCACTTGTGCTTTTAATGTCAATTTTGCATCCTGCAAAATCTGCATCTGAGTAACCTATTAGCTTAAAGTCTGATTCTCTAGGATACCACAATCCCAGATCAGCTGTACCCTTAAGGTACTTGAAAATTCTTTTCACAGCTGTTAAGTGAGGTTCTCTTGGATCTACTTGAAATCTTGCACAAAGACAAGTAGCATACATGATATCAGGTCTACTTGCAGTTAGATAGAGTAGAGAGCCAATCATACCTCTGTAATCAGTAATATCTACTGATTTACCAGTATCCTTATCCAACTTTGTTACAGTGGCCATAGGAGTGGATGCACTTGAACAATCTTGCATTCCAAATTTCTTCAACAAATTTCTGGTGTACTTAGATTGACAAATAAAAGTTCCTTCTTCATTCTGCTTGACTTGAAGGCCCAGAAAATAGTTAAGTTCTCCCATCATACTCATTTGATATCTTGACTGCATCAACTTGGCAAACTTCTTACAAAGTCTGTCATTTGTAGAACCAAAAATGATATCATCAACATATATTTGCACCAAAAGTAAGTCCTTTCCATGGTTGAGGTAGAACAGTGTTTTGTCAATAGTCTCTCTGTTAAATCCACTTTCCAGAAGAAACTGAGCTAAAGTCTCATACCATGCTCTTGGAGCATGCTTAAGGCCATAAAGTGCTTTATCAAGCCTGTAGACATGGTTGGGAAATTTTAAATCTACAAAACCTGGAGTTTGTTCAACATATACCTCTTCTTCCAATTTTCCATTGAGAAAAGCACTTTTCACATCCATTTGAAAGACTTTAAACTTCTTGTGAGCAATATAAGCCAAAAATATCCTTATGGCTTCTAATCTAGCAACGGGTGCAAATGTTTCATCATAATCAATTCCCTCATGTTGAGAGTATCCTTTTGCAACCAGCCTTGCTTTGTTCCTTGTAATTATGCCATCACTGTCAGTTTTGTTTCTGAACACCCACTTTTTACCAACAATATACCTGTTCTTTGGTCTTGATACTAGGGTCCAGACTTTATTTCTTTCAAATTCATTTATGTAATAACCCCAATTTTTGGAATTTTTGAAACCCTTATGAATAGTGTTTTGCTGAATAAGAAAACTTTTCATGCCACACTATGTATGGGTTCTTTTATTGATATTCTGGGATATTATTAGTACTCTATGTGGTATATAAGTGTATGTAAAGATCGCCAGAATCCAAATCCGAACACTTTGATTTTCCCGGAAATCCACCAGATATCGAAAGAATTGAGTATAAGGTAACAGGATAAAAAGGATTTAAATTAAAGGATTATAAGAGAGGATCATAAAAGGATTATAATGTATTGAGAAAGGTTAAGGAAACCCAAGTAATAAGATCCCGGGTATGATCCCTCAAACGAGAAATGAGAACGAAAGTTAAGCGAACCGTATAACAGATCAGCGATCATTAGGCAAACAATTAGGAAGTTAATCAAGGAGGTTAGGGATGATGAGGTCATCCAACCAATAAGAAGAGGGCAAGTAAGGGATGATGACATCACAAGGTGACATAAGCATGACATAGGGGAGAAGGAGGTGTGGATGAATGATAACCATACAAAGTTCAAGGTTAATAAGGTAATTAACCAAAATCTAATCAAAAAAACAACCAAGCTAAGCTAAACAAATCACAAACACAAAATCATTTCATTTCTTCAACCATTGCTCTCGGCTTTTCTCTCCATTTCAAGAAGAAGAATTTCAAAATTCAAGTTCCAAGCTTCCTTAATTGGTAAGATAATTATCTAGTACTCCTTATGCATAGATATAGCTATTCTATTAGTTTAAGCCTCCAAATCATTGACAATCTTCTCCAAGAAATCAATGAAGAAGATAATGAATAGTGATTTCAAGATTTTTAACTTGATTTTTCTTGTTTTTCCTTTAAGATTTAAGCATCCCTAAGACATCTCAAGGCTTCTTAAGGCTTCCTAGCTACTCCAATCACTTCAAGGAAGGTATAACATCTCCAAACCCTAGCTTTACTTTGTATATTAGGATGATTTTGATTGTTATGGTAAAAGAGTAGCTTGATGCTTGTAGGTTTAGAGTTTGGGTTGGAGTTGTAGTGAATTGAATGTTGAATCTTGTTGATTAGTAAAGGACTTAAGTATAGGTTTAAATTCATGTTGAGAATAACATAAATTGGAGAACTTGAGGTGTTGGGGCTGTTGTAGTGTGATATGGATGGATTTTGGTTGTATGAATGAATTTGGGTTGATTGGTGGTTGGTTTGGAATGGTATAAATTTGGGAAATCGCGTAAACATAGCCGTCGTAATGTCTGATTTACTTTAGACTGTTTTTGTTCATAACATTAGGACCCGATAACTCCCTGCTAGGTTTTTACCATTGCCATGTTTAGATAGTTCATGTTACGAGCTTCGTTTTGATATGTGGTTCATTTGATTCCGATGTACGGTTTAGGAGAAACGGCCATTTTAAGTAATGACGTTTCGCGAACGAACCATTACCCCTCGCCTTACTTTGAAACATAGGTTGAAGACCTTAAAGGACAAATTGGGGTATGAAACATTTATGTAAAGTGTATTAGGCAGTTGGTAAGGTACTCGCGAAAGAATCGCCTTAAAACCCTTAATGGTTAATTTATTAAAAATGGTGGAGCCGAGGGTACTCGAGCGACTTAAGAGAATCAGTAAGCGCAAAGCGAGCGTTAGAGTCTAATTTGGTTAAAGTATAGATTTATAAGTGACTTTGGTTTAATTCCAACTTATATGTTGTTTATAGGTTACCAGACTCGTCCCAAGCCATTTGTAACCCCCAGTCGGTCAGGCAAGTTTTCTACGCGTATAACTGTTGTTGTGATGTATATGTGTATATGCATGATCTTGTGATAAATGCATATTTGTTATTAGCAAATTTTTGCGATATATTGTAGCATGTGATATGGTATATATGCATGCCTATTTCGTATTCTTGATTTACATATCTGTTGGTTCAAATGCTTATTAGTTGCATAATACCTATGCTAGAGATAAGCAGTAGTTGCATATACCCTGAGTATAGGGGACCCAAAGGTGAACCCTTTCCTAAAAACCGGGAGTAGATGTTCCCGAGTATATGATATATATATATATATATTTATATATATATATATATTGATATAGTTTTCAAAACTATTAATCGAATAAGGTTTATTCGATAAGTTTATATTATTTAATGAATATTACTTGAATATTCATTCGAGGACTTATGACTCACTTTATATTATTTAATGAATATTACTTGAATATTCATTCGAGGAATTATGACTCACTTTATATTATTTAATGAATATTACTTGAATATTCATTCGAGGAATTATGACTCACTTTATATTATTTAATGAATATTACTTGAATATTCATTCGAGGACATATGACTCCGCTTATATTATTTAATTGAATATTATTTGAATATTCATATGAGAACCTATGACTCCGATTATTTTCTGAAATGTATTCTTTATTTTACTAAAGAATAAGGTGTCGATAATCAAACTTATTTTTTTGATTATTCAAATAAAGAAAGTACTTTCGTATAAGTATATCTTTGGTTATTTAATACTCATTTCAAGTATAAGTTTTACAACTTCTACTTCAATTATTTGTATAAAGATTATTCTTTAAGGGAATATTATTTAAATGATAATATTCAGATATTTTCTAATATATTGGGACTGATTTGCTTTATTAAATCAGCATTTCTCCAAACACTCTTTAAAGTGTTTTCGAGTCTTTAAAATGATTTTTTTAAAAGTTAGAGCGGATTCCAAAACTTATTTTTATATATTTAAGATCTTCCTTTTTAAAGGGGATTTAAATACTCGCTCAAAACCAGAGGGATCCGGCTCTGTGGTGTATTTTATATTCGCAACAAGGTTGCGGTTTTGGTAAATGAATTGATTACTTACCCAACGTTCGGGAAGTAAGTCCATCTATCGAGTCGGCATAAGCAACATGGGCTCAGTGGGCGTCCATGATAGTGTAGGTGGCTCAGTGGGAGTCCATCAAATGCGTAAGTGGCTGAGTAGTAGTCCAGCATAAGGTCCTATTGCGACCAGGGCGATGACCAGTGGGGAATTCGTCCATCTACTAGTAGAAAATGTTACTTATTGGTATCTTTTCCTGATCAGCAAGATACCGGGTTTATGCCACAATTCTTTTCCTTTCCAAAAATTCATTGGATGTTACAAACTCTGTTCATACTTTACATGACAGAGGTTTTCAGGAAATGTATAAAGAGATATATATGTGGATATATATATCGGGACTAAATGAAGAATATCATAACTTCATTTCATTTAATGATATTTCAAAGATTGAATCTATTCAAGTCTTATCTTGTAGTCTCATCAGTGTGATGAACTTTTGAAACTAATTATAACTTGAACGGTGGTAGTTCAAGTAGTATTCAGAAAATATATAAGTATATTGGAGTATCTTGTAACTTCATCTTTTAAACTTATATCTAGTTAATGATTATCTTATGCATGACAAAGATTTTCAGAAAAACGTTGAGACAAGGTTGGATATATGAGATCACCTTGCAACGATATTTTTATACAGTTATAAACTGGAACTCTGTGTATATTATACATATCAGAGGATTTCAAAGATTGTGAAAAGTATATATGTATATATACTGAATATTTTGCGACTTGGTCGCGTTAAGATATCAACTTGGTTTATTTCTTCCTGACCAAGACTTTCATGAGTACTATGAGAATGCTCATATATTGTAAATCATTATACATATTATTTTGGTGGGCTTGTTGCTCACCCTTGCTTTCTTCTTTCATCACACAACATCAGCTAGACAAGATGAACAGGACCAAGCTTCCAATTCGCAAGCGGTTAGAAAATGTTCCGCAGTTTTCTGGAAGCGTTGATGCCGCCGTAGCTGAGGTAGGAGCTACCAATAGGCTAGGTTTTCAACTATTGATGAACCAGATTTATGTATATTTATGAATTGTAATAATGGCAAAGAAATGTAAATTTATTCAGAAACCCTTTTAAGGTGTATTGGCATATCATTGTGGAATAAAACGACTTGTGATTATTTTTGGATATTCATCTCTGAGACTATAACTTGTGGTGTGTGTGTTTATGGTGGGGTCACAGTACATAATAGTTGATTATTTATTAAGATTGGGTGTTATTAAGGGAAATGGAACTCGTGACAACCCGGATCCCCGACCCCGGATTTGGGGGTGTTATAGAAATGGTATCAGAGCCAAGCGTTATAAACCTCAGAGATGATGTGACGTTAAGATAATAAGTTCACTAAGATAATAAGAACTCTTGCCAAGTTCATAGTCGGACTACCTAACGTAGTACTGACAGTTAAAACCCTTATGGGAACCCTTATAAATATCGTGATAGTAATATAGTTCATTCTTGTATAGGGCAGCGGGGCATCGAACCCTGAGGTTCAGGAGCATCAGCAAGAGGATGTTTTATTACATGTTGGAGATCAAATTGTGAATCTGATAGAGTACCCTAATGAGGGACCGGATGAGATTTATATTGAGAATGTTGCGGTTGAGGATGTTATCCCAGAAGGGATTGTTGCCGAGGAGGATCTCATGGAGGATCCTGACGAGAATGAAGAGAGGACCGCTGAGGAATTGATGACCGTAGTCAGGGCGACTACCAGAGCAAGAGTGGCCGCGAGGGTGGCACTAGAGAATGAATAGTTACCAAGGGCACAAAGGTTAATGATGGCAGAAGGAGTGGGGCCTTCCACGACACCAATTATACCAGTATCAGACCCTCTTCCCGAGGCTCCTGAAGACATCCATGAGGTTCCACCAATTCCTGTTCCCTCCCCTGTACAGAGCCCATCACCTACTGAGGAAATGCCACATTTATCTCCTGCACCATTGTCACCTGATACCGTGCTTGGTTATTTATTTGGATCCCCTGGGCCTGCACCACCTGCACCCCATGGACTGCTAGATGCAACCACTCAGGCTTCTCTTATCACCGATTATTACATGACTTTGGGTGGCCTGTCCGAGGCCCGTAATGTTAGGAGTGATCTGTTGGATCGACTTACTGTACCAAGGATTAAGGGCGGGGTACTTCCGGCAGGATTAGCTCATAGCATGGAAAGGATTGAGGCTACCACCCGTGTTACAGCTAGAGGCCATCTTGAGGGTCAGATTGATCCCGCTCTACTTGCCACTATCTTAGACCTCATCATCTCTGTGATGGAGCAGGTTAGGGATGTCGTGCGTGCCCGCATTTCTTGATCCATGGTAGTGTGCAGAGCCAGAGCGATCAGATAAGGGTTTCATGTAGCACCGCTTTTGGAGGATTAGCCTAAGTTATGAATGATTAATTTTAATGACGAGATGATTATCCATGGTAGTACTTTTGGGATATAAGTGATCAGATCAAATGATATAATTCTCTTTAATGTGTTCAGTAGTTGTACCCTCGAACAAATGGTTATGTATATAATCGTTAATTTCAGTTCAGATCAGTTGTTTGTGATAAGTTCATATTGTTAATTGCACTATTAACACTTAAGAGAGTGTCATGAAGTTTATAGAACTTGAGAATTCATAATTTGCAATCATGCAAGGACAGAACGAGGGAAAGACTTAAGCAAAGTAAGTAAAATAAATATCCAGAGATTCTTAAAATTTTTCCAAGCATTATGCCCCCATGAGGAATAAGATTAGGGGAAAACCTTGAATGTGATAATTAGGGAGGTCGTAATTAAGATATAAGGAACCCAGAATATAATGAAGTGGAAAATGAAGATTTTAAATTAAAAGATGACCCCAATTATGGGGAGTAGGAAGAAATATTTAGACTGAGAAAACAGAAGTCGAGTAAGATAGGAAGAACCAGGATGGTACTCCTATTGGGCAATCCATGGACCTGCCTAAAACAAAACTTATACTTTTACCCTAACCACCACCTTGAGGAAACAATATGGTGTAAAATTCTTTCAGGACCTTTAAGTCGCTAAGCTCTCAGAGTTCCAAGGGAATAGCTGACCCAGCCGAGGCAAGAGTCTGGCTAAAGGAAATACAGGAATCATTTGAGTTCTAAATGATTGACGAATCAGAAAATAGTGTTTTTGTCACTTACCCTCCTAAGAGAGAGACCATCCACTGGTGAAAGACCAAGAAAGGCACGGAGCAAGAGGTTATGGTAAACTGATTACAGTTCAGTCAATTGTTTTCAGGAAAGTACTTCCCAAGGTTATGGAGATAGTGTAAAAGCTTTAGAGCCAGAACAAGGCGGACGAGTATGATGAATTATGAATCTAAGTTGTAAAAGTTGTCAAGATTCGTTCTGAGGACACGAATCCAGAATGACGGGATGTTTGAAATCAATGCTTATGTTGTGTTAGTTCAGGAAATAATGATAAGAGAAAGGAAAATAAAAAGAAACTGAAGTGGAAAGGAATATAAAGGCAATAGAGTTTGAGGAATAATATGGAATTTGGTTATGAGGAAACCCTAAAGACTCGTAGCAATAGAAATAGAAAAGTAAGTAATCGTCAGGATGAGGGTGATTCACCATGAGTTAAATTGATGGTTGAAGGCATAAGAGATACATATAGGTTGTACCCCCTTCAAGTTGGAAGGATTCGGGAAACCTTGAGATAGTTCGAAGGATAAATAATGAGACGCAGATAGACCGAGGAGACAAGAAAGTAAGAAATTAGGAAAATTGGATGAAGGAAGTGACCTTCAAGAATGTGGAGTGTGAGACCGGTGGCTTGATACCCAGGAAAGAAGACGCAAGGAATGAGAGATATCCCAACATTGAGATGACTGTTGAGATAAACAACAAAAGTAAATACGGAATTATTAAGAAGGAGTTCACGTTGAACACGACCAATATCTTCCAGAACATCCTTGTTATCATTACCGAATCAGGCAAGAAAAGTGGATAACCGTTATTGTCTTTTGAGGCCATATGGATTGACCTCATTTTGGATAAGGATATTATTATGAAATTAGGCATATACTATCGAGGTGGGAATGATTGAATGAAGACACCCTCATCAGGGATATATGACTTGATTTATCCATGGAAGGATGCATGTACCTTTTTAAAGGTGGAATTAAGGATAGAACATCGGTAACTTAAAACGAATCCTAGGGGAATGCATAAAGGTTGGCATTTCACCCTTAATAGGGACAGCATGAGTTTTGACAAGTATGAATTGGAAAGGATCAAGGTAACAACAACCTTTAAAGATCAGTAAAGAAATTTTTCAGAAGTACATAGACAATGGTTCTAGTATTAGTAAATGGTATTTTGATATGCCCTGTATCTAGGGAATACAGGAGGAACGATTCAAGGATAACCTTAGAGGTTTTACAAGGAGAAAGGTAATATTCAAAATTCTCAACAATATAAATATTGAAAAAGGAAATATGACGTAATTATAATGATGCCAAGTGGGGCACGTGTTAAACCACGAGAAAGTATGGATCGAACCAGTAAAGGTCAAAATTGTTCAGGGAAATTAGGACCTAAGATAAAAAATGTTCTAAGTATGATTGAGCGTCAGTCGTGACAGTGATTAACCTCTAAAGACTGAGGCAATAACTTATGGAAAAATAGTGATATTTTTTTTACTCATCGGATTTTAAGGAAAACATCTTCACATAAGCAGTGATTGAAATGAGGTAGAAAATTTATTTGGAGGTGGTTAAAATGACATTGACTGTAAGGAAATTTTACTATCAGGAAAGGCCAAAGAGGTGGCCGACACTTTAAAGGTAAGAGGATAATTATAGGCGCTTGTGCCAAAGGAATACAGTGATGATGGTTAAAGCTGTGAAGGTTGTATTATGGTTTGGAAGATTGACATTCCTTCTGATGACTGTGCAATACCCAACCGTAATAGTAGTTGGTAAAGGTTTAATTCGTGTAATCGCAATGAGCGGGCTATCTATCTCAGAAGATACTATCTTGAGATAAGCCAGGACCATATTTCAAAAAGGACTAGAAGAACCTTTGAGTTAAGTCTTCTATTGAAGGCATATGATTAAGAATGGTATTAACCTGCTATCGTTGCTTTGATTGAAACTCTTCTGTAATTTTATCTGCTTCATGTCATGAAAGTACGTCAGGATTTGGAGTGTTCTTCATGAATTATGAATGGTAATTATGTTAACTCCTTAGAAGAATTTTATACGACAGGTATGGACTCCGTATGGTTAGCTATTAAGATTCCAAGGAAAATGAATGACGACAGTAGGTTAGTGGTGGACCATAGTAATGCAACAACGATTCTTTGAATAATGAGCCGATTACAACCGTGAGAGTTGTAGTGTAATGGATGTTGAGATTGGGTACCCCTAATCAGGTTGTGGTGATGTATAAGTTGTCGTTGAATAGACTGGTTAAGTAGATTATCTACCTATTGAATATTTATTCCTTCTTATCAATAGAGAGTCGTATTACTATACGAGGAAGGTTGCGATGCAAGCATAGAATTCTAGTAACGATGGTGTCTAGAATGAGATCCCAGATTCGATTTTCGATGTCGAGGGAGTTTCAAAGGTGATTATGTATAAGCTCGAGGAAGAGCATGGGTCCATAGAATGATGGACGGAATAGCAAAAATATTTAGGCATGTGAAATACGATGCTATAATACTTGATGTTGATATAAATACATATATGTTTTGTTCTCCTATGACAAAACTCTATAGTTCAGAGGTAGATTCCAAGCCAGATATTTTATGGCAATATTTTTTTACATATATACAATTCTCTTCAGTTCGTTCTTTTCTCTTCTTTTCATTTCATGTAGGCTGAGAAGAACAACCCTTCCAGAAGGGGAGGTATTGCCGAATGACTATCTATCTTTGTGATAGAAGCCTAGTAGGATACCACATGTCATTTAATTGCTTGTCAAGTGCTAAAGGCTGGCCACCTTCTGTACTAACTATGCAATAGAACAAGTGTTCATGATCATAGTGATCTCTCAACAAATTCCTTTACTTCTATATGATGGATCAAGCTTTCGAAGATGGAAGCAGCTAAAGGAAGTAGTATCAGTACGATGGTATTCCGATTCTAACGCGTTAGTGATACTAAGGTTGACGTGGTTATTAAAAGGTTATAGAACGCTAACGAGCAAAAGTATAACCAGTATAATATTAGGAACGGAAGGTAGTAGCGATTACGAACTGGAAAAGAATGGGTATTGAGAAGCAAAAGCTTTAATGCTAAAAGCTATAATGAGAGTCTGTGCAATAGACTTGAGAGAATTTGGAATGATCACTTAACGCGGATTGAGTTTTATCACGATAATAGATCGTATGTCAGGTATCGAGATGTCGTCTTATGAGATCTTTGAGGGAAGAAAATGTCGATATCCCTTATGTTAGGATGAAGTTGTAGAGCGCAAGATGCTCGGACCAACAGTGGTCCAAAGGACCAAGGATATGATAGATCTAATCAGAGGACGGCTGGTAGTAGCCCAAGATGGATATGAGAAATATGTTAATTTGACACGAAAGGACAAAGAATAGGAAATAGGGGACCTAGTAATGTTAATGGTATCCCTTGGAAAGGATTGATGAGGTTCAAAAAGAAAGGAAAGCTAAGCCTACGAATTGTTGGACCCTTTAAGGTATTAAGACATATTGGGAAGTTAGCATATGAGCTATCCCTACCCCCGAACATGTAGTAAGTTCATAACGTGTTCCACATATCAATGTTAAGGAAGTGTAATTCGGATGCCAGACAAATAGGGGCATATGAGTGCATAGACATGCAACCAGACGTAACCTACATGGAGCAACCAGGAAGGGTTATAGATCAAACGATTCCGGGACGGAATCCTTTTAAGGAGGGGAGACTGTAATAACCCCAATTTTTGGAATTTTTGAAACCCTTATGAATAGTGTTTTGCTGAATAAGAAAACTTTTCATGCCACACTATGTAGGGGTTCTTTTATTGATCTTCTGGGATATTATTAGTACTCAATGTGGTATATAAGTGTATGCAAAGATCGCCAGAATCCAAATCCGAACACTTTGATTTTCCCGGAAATCCACCAGATATCGAAAGAATTGAGTATAAGGTAACAGGATAAAAAGGATTTAAATTAAAGGATTATAAGAGAGGATCATAAAAGGATTATAATGTATTGAGAAAGGTTAAGGAAACCCAAGTAATAAGATCCCGGGTATGATCCCTCAAACGAGAAACGAGAACGAAAGTTAAGCGAACCGTATAACAGATCAGCGGTCATTAGGCAAACATTAGGAAGTTAATCAAGGAGGTTAGGGATGATGAGGTCATCCAACCAATAAGAAGAGGGCAAGTAAGGGATGATGACATCACAAGGTGACATAAGCATGACATAGGGGGAATGAGGTGTGGATGAATGATAAATACACAAAGTTCAAGGTTAATAAGGTAATTAACCAAAATCTAATCAAAAAAACAACCAAGCTAATCTAAACAAATCACAAACACAAAATCATTTCATTTCTTCAACCATTGCTCTCGGCTTTTCTATCCATTTCAAGAAGAAGAATTTCAAAATTCAAGTTCCAAGCTTCCTTAATTGGTAAGATAATTATCTAGTACTCCTTATGCATAGATATAGCTATCCTATAAGTTTAAGCCTCCAAATCATTCATAATCTTCTCCAAGAAATCAATGAAGAAGATAATGAATAGTGATTTCAAGACTTTTAACTTGATTTTTCTTATTTTTCCTTTAAGATCCAAGCATCCTTAAGACATCTCAAGGCTTCTTAAGGCTTCCTAGCTACTCCAATCACTTCAAGGAAGGTATAACATCTCCAAACCCTAGCTTTACTTTGTATATTAGGATTATTTTGATTGTTATGGTAAAAGAGTAGCTTGATGCTTGTAGGTTTAGTGTTTGGGTTGGAGTTGTAGTGAATTGAATGTTGAATCTTGTTGATTAGTAAAGGACTTAAGTATAGTTTTAAATTCATGTTGAGAATAACATAAATTGGAGAACTTGAGGTGTTGGGGCTGTTGTAGTGTGATATGGATGGATTTTGGTTGTATGAATGAATTGGGGTTGATTGGTGGTTGGTTTGGAATGGTATAAATTTGGGAAATCGCGTAAACATAGCCGTCGTAGTGTCCGATTTAGTTTAGACTGCTTTTGTTCATAACATTAGGACCCGAGAACTCCCTGTTTTGACCATTGCCATGTTTAGATATTTCAAGTTACGAGCTTCGTTTTGATATGTGGTTCGTTTGATTCCGATGTACGGTTTAGGAGAAATGGTCGTTTTAAGTAACGACGTTTCGCGAACGAACCATTACCCCTCGCCTTACTTTGAAACATAGGTTGAACACCTTAAAGGACAAATTGAGGTATGAAACATTTATGTAAAGTGGATTAGGCAGTTGGTAAGGTACTCGCGAAAGAATCGCCTTAAAACCCTTAATGGTTAATTTATTAAAAATGGTGGAGCCGAGGGTACTCGAGCGACTTAAGAGAATCAGTAAGCGCAAAGCGAGCGTTAGAGTCTAATTTGGTTAAATTATAGATTTATAAGTGACTTTGGTTTAATTCCAACTTATATGTTGTTTATAGGTTACCAGAATCGTCCCAAGCCATTTGTAACCCCCAGTCGCTCAGGCAAGTTTTCTACCCGTATAACTGTTGTTGTGATGTATATGTGTATATGCATGATCTTGTGATAAATGTATATTTTTTATTAGCAAATTCTTGCGATATATTGTAGCATGTGATATGGTATATATGCATGCCTGTTTCGTATTCTTGATTTATATATCTGTTGGTTTAAATGCTTATTAGTTGCATAATACCTATGCTAGAGATAAGCAGTAGTTCCGTATACCCTGAGTATAGGGGACCCAAAGGTGAACCCTTTCCTAAAAACCGGGAGTAGATGTTCCCGAGTATATGATATATATATATATTTATATATATATATATTGATATAGTTTTCAAAACTATTAATCGAATATTCATTCGACGACTTATGACTCGCTTTATATTATTTAATGAATATTACTTGAATATTCATTCGAGGAATTAAGACTCATTTTATATTATTTAATGAATATTACTTGAATATTCATTCGAGGAATTATGACTCACTTTATATTATTTAATGAATATTACTTGAATATTCATTCGAGGACAGATGACTCCTCTTATATTATTTAATTGAATATTATTTGAATATTCATATGAGGACCTATGACTCCGATTATTTTCTGAAATGTATTCTTTATTTTAATAAAGAATAAGGTGTCGATAATCAAACTTATTTTTTTGATTATTCAAATAAAGATAGCACTTTCGTATAAGTATATCTTTGGTTATTTAATACTCATTTCAAGTATAAGTTTTACAAATTCTACTTCAATTATTTGTATAAAGATTATTCTTTAAGGGAATATTATTTAAATGATAATATTCAGATATTTTCTAATATATTGGGACTGATTTGCTTTATTAAATCAGCATTTCTCCAAACACTCTTTAAAGTGTTTTCGAGTCTTTAAAATGATTTTTTTAAAAGTTAGAGCGGATCCCAAAACTCATTTTTATATATTTAAGATCTTCCTTTTTAAAGGGGAATTAAATACTCGCTCAAAACCAGAGGGATCTGGCTCTGTGGTGTATTTTATATTCGCAACAAGGTTGCGGTTTTGGTAAATAAATTGATTACCTACCCAACGTTCGGGAAGTAAGTCCATCTATCGAGTCGGCATAAGCAACATGGGCTCAGTGGGCGTCCATGATAGTGTAAGTGGCTCAGTGGGAGTCCATCAAATGCGTAAGTGGCTGAGTAGTAGTCCAGCATAAGGTCCTATTGCGACCAGGGCGATGACCAATGGGGAATTCGTCCATCTACTAGTAGAAAAGGTTACTTATTGGTATCTTTTCCTGATCAGCAAGATACCGGGTTTATGCCACAATTCTTTTCCTTTCCAAAAATTCATTGGATGTTACAAACTCTGTTCGTACTTTACATGACAGAGGGTTTTAGGAAATGTATAAAGAGATATATATGTGGATATATATGAGGACTAAATGAAGTATATCATAACTTCATTTCATTTAATGATATTTCAAAGATTGAATCTATTCAAGTCTTATCTTGTAGTCTCATCAGTGTGATGAACTTTTGAAACTAATTATAACTTGAACGGTGGTAGTTCAAGTAGTATTCGGAAAAGATATAAGTATATTGGAGTATCTTGTAACTTCATCTTTTAAACTTATATCTAGTTAATGATTATCTTATGCATGACAAAGATTTTCAGAAAAACGTTGAGACAAGGTTGGATATATGAGATCACCTTGCAACGATATTTTTATACAGTTATAAACTGGAACTCTGTGTATATTATACATATCAGAGGATTTCAAAGATTGTGAAAAGTATATATGTATATATACTGAATATTTTGCGACTTGGTCGCGTTAAGATATCAAATTGGTTTATTTCTTCCCGACCAAGACTTTCATGAGTACTATGAGAATGCTCATATATTATAAATCATTATACATATTATTTTGGTGGGCTTGTTGCTCACCCTTGCTTTCTTCTTTCATCACACAACATCAGCTAGACAAGATGAACAGGACCAAGCTTCCAATTCGCAAGCGGTTAGAAAATGTTTCGCAGTTTTCTGGAAGCGTTGATGCCGCCGTAGCTGAGGTAGGAGAGGCTAGGTTTTCAACTATTGATGAACCATATTTATGTATATTTATGAATTGTAATAATGGCAAAGAAATGTAAATTTATTCAGAAACCCTTTTAAGGTGTATTGGCATATAATTGTGGAATAAAACGACTTGTGATTATTTTTGGATATTCATCTCTGAGACTATAACTTGTGGTGTGTGTGTTTATGGTGGGGTCACAGTACAGAATAGTTGATTATTTATTAAGATTGGGTGTTATTAAGGGCAATGGAACTCGTGACAACCCGGATCCCCGACCCCGGATTTGGGGGTGTTACAATTTAACTCTTCTTGCAATGCTTGCACCAATCAGCATCTTGAAGAGCTTCTTCGACTTTCTTTGGTTCAGTTTGAGAAAGAAAAGAATGATAAATACATTCATTTGATGTAGTTGTTCTAGTTCTAACACCTGCATCAGGATTTCCAATAATTAAGTCAGGTGTATGTGCTTTAGTCCACTTCCTTACAGATGGAAGGTTTTCTCTAGAACTTGATGCTCCCCCATGATCCATGTTGTCTCCATCAACATTTTATGATGCTCCCCCTGAAATTATGCTCTCTGAGTTGGATCCTTCAGAATTTGAGTTTCCAGAAATATCAGAACATGAGTTTCCAGAATTATCAGAACTTGGCCCATCAAAACTTGATGAATCAGAACTTGAAGAGCCTGTTGTAGATTCTGATGCTTCTTGAGATATGGTTGGAACTTCAGTATGCTCCCCCTACACAGGTGTATCTTCCTTAGGCATAGTCACAACAGTTTCAATGACATCATAGTTTAATCCATCAGAGTTTGCAATATCAGGATTTAGACTGTCAGGATTTACAGAATCAGAATTTAAAACTTCATTTTCGAATCTCAGCTGATCATGATCATTGAATTCTTCAAGTCCAGTAATCTTCTTATCATCAAAAGAAACATTGATAGATTCCATGACAATCCTTGTTCTTAAATTGTAGACTCTGAAGGTTTTTGTGGAAAGTGGATATCCAACAAAAATTCCTTCATCAGCTTTTAGATCAAATTTGGATAGCTGTTCGGGATGAGTCTTAAGAACAAAATACTTGCATCCAAATACATGAAAATACTTCAGATTTGGCTTCTTTTTCTTCACCATCTCATATGGTATTTTTCCATGCTTGTTGATAAGTGTTGCATTCTGAGTAAAACAAGCAGTCTGCACAGCTTCAACCCAAAATTAGGTTGGTAACTTTGCTTCATCAAGTATACTTCGTGCAACTTCAATAAGAGTTCTATTCTTTCTTTCAACAACTCTATTTTGCTGTGGAGTTCTAGGAGCAGAAAATTCCTGCTTTATTTCATGGTCTTTGTAGAACTCTTCCATGATCAAATTCTTGAACTCAGTGCCATTATCACTGCTTATGATCTTCACAGAATCTTTGACCAATTTATCTAGTTGCTTGACATCATCAATCAAGATAGATGCAGTTTCACTTTTTGTGTGCAAGAAATACACCCATGTGTATCTGGTAAACTCATCCACTATGACCATAGCATATTTCTTCTTTGTAATAGACATGACATTAACTGGACCAAATAGATTAACATGTAGTAGGTGATAAGGCTCAAAAATTGATGATTCAGTTTTGCTCTTGAATGAGGATTTTTTTTGTTTTTCCTTTTGACATGAATCACAAAGGCCATCAGGAGCAAATACTGATTTTGGCAGTCCTCTCACAAGATCTTTCTTGACTAGTTCATTTATATTGTTGAAATTTAAATGAGAGAGTTTCTTGTGCCAATCCCAACTTTCTTCAATTGATGCTCTACTCAACAGACAGATTGTAGAACCATCAGTACTTGTTGAAAGCTTGGCTTCATAAATGTTACCCTGCCTGTATCCTTTCAGAACAACTTTGCCTGTAGATTTGCTTACAACTTCACAGTGTTCTTCAAAGAAATCCACATGATAACCTCTGTCACAGATTTGACTCACACTCAGCAGATTGTGTTTAAGTCCCGAGACCAGAGCTACTTTTTCAATGATGACATTCCCAAGATTGATATTGCCATATCTCAGAGTTTTTCCAATGTTTCCATCTCCATAAGAAACACCTGGGCCAGCTTTTTCTATAAAGTCTGATAGCAGGGCTTTATTTCCAGTCATATTTCCTGAACATCCACTGTCCAGAACTAGGATGTTCTTCCTGTTGCCCTGCAATCACAAAGACCACTAATGATTAGTTTTAAGGACCCAGACTTGCTTGGATCCTTTGGCCTTTTTAAGTTTGTTAACATTTGCAGTGGATTTAACATCAGAGTTTATGTTAACAGTTTTCGTATCAGAATTTGCAATATCAGACTTTGCATCAGAACTTATACTAGAAGGAATAATCCTAACTTTCTTTACAGAAGGTTTTATTTGATAATACTCATAGTACAAACTATGATATTCCTTACAAGTATAAATGGAATGCTATAAACTACCACAATGAAAACAAGGATTTTGTGGCTTATATCTAACAAACTGACTCTTAACTCCTAACTTTGAAGGTAAGGAGTTTATGTTCTTATTCTTCCTGTAAAAAGAAGCCAGATGGTTAGAGTTTTCACATTTATGACATGTTTTTCTAAAAGCATTAGGAACATGCTTATAATTGTTACTTTTGTTCACACCTTCCTTTCCATTCCTATTTTTCCTAGGTGGATTTACCTTGTTTACATTCTTAACATCTTTCAGCTTATGCTTAAGATGCTTCTTTGTCATTAAGCCTATGTTAACTTCAGTTGGCTTATCCTGTTTAGGTTTGTCAGAAGTTAATTTCTCCTTAACTTCTGATTTCTCAATATCAGTCTTTGCAGTTACAAACTTAACAGGATTTACCTTTGGTTTTTGTTTAACAACTATAGGCTCAGTTTATACAGTTCCCTTACTGTTCTTATCATCTCCATATCCTAAGCCCTCTTTCCAGTTTCCACTACTAAGAATATCCTGAGTTGCTTTACCAGAGTTAGTCCAAGTCCTAATAATCTCTCTTTCCTTTTCTAACTCAGTTTTTAGAGATTCATTCATTTTTAGCACTTCATCCCTAACATAAAAGGCATCATCTCTTTCTTTCTGAGTTTGATGGAACATGACTATTCTTTTTCTAAATAATCATTCCTTTTTTTATAAGCAATATTTTCAGAAGTTAATCTTTCACATGTTAAAGTTTGATCTTTATAACTAATGAACATGGTCTTAAGATATCTTCTCAACTCAGTAATATCATCAATATGAAAGGTATAAGTAGTTTGAGGTACCTTTAAGTCAGCAGTATCAGAACTGCTATCAACATTTGCCATCAAGGCATAGTTTTCCTCATCCTCAGAATCTGAAGCATCTGACCAGCTTTTCTTCTTTGTGACAAGAGCCTTGCCTTTGTCACTCTTCCCTTTTCTGCAATCAGGAGATATGTGGCCTTTTAGACCATAATTGTAGCATTTAACATTTGAGTAATCTCCTCTTTAAGACTTTCCTCCTTTGCCTTCAGATTTTCTGAAACCTTTCTTATCAGAACTTGCACCTTTCCTGGAAAACTTCTTTCCTCTCCTGAATTTCCTGTATGCAATCTTTGTGATTCCTTTCACCATAAGAGCACACAGCTTCATCATCTCCTCATCAGGGTCCATCTCAGGTATACTTTCAGTTTCTCAGTCATCATCACTATCAGAGCTTGATGACTCAGTATCAGACTTTGTGATGAGAGCCTTTCCCTTGCCTTTCTTTGAGGCAGCGACTTTGGGACTTTCCTCCTCAGCCATAAAAGCAACTGTCCTTGACTTTCTTCCATTCCTCTTGCTTCTTTGTTCCATCTCAAGTTCATGAGTCTTGAGCATCCCATAAATTTCATCAAGAGTTGTTTCATCAAGATTATAGTTGCCTCTTATTATTGTGGCCTTCAAATCCCATCTTTCAGGAAGAGCTAACAGGAATTTAAGATTTGAATCTTCAATATCATACTCTTTGTCAACTAGTGACAAATCATTCAAGAGTTTGACAAATCTGTTATATAAATCAGTTAATGACTCATCATGCTTTGAGTCAAAGTGCTCATACTCTTGAGTGAGTATAGTCTTCCTGTTCATCTTGATTGAATCAGTTCCCTGACACCTTGTTTCCAAAGCATCCCATATCTCTTTTGCAGTCTTGCATTGAATTACCCTATTTGACATGACATTATCAATGACACTATGTATCAAGTGTCTTATCTTCAGACATGATTGTTCTTAGATCTTAAACTGTTTGTGTGTTAACAGATGGCTCTGATACCACTTGTTAGGTCACACACACTATAGAAGGGGGTTGAATACAGTGTATAGCACAATCAAATCGAATATAAGAACTCAAGTAACAGAAAACATATTTTATTCAACACAATAAACTCTGTTACAATATGAAACTGTCCTCTCTCAGTGATGAACAAATTATCACGAGAGCTGCTAGAGTTACAAAAAATAATAACTTCGATGATGATAACACTTATAGTGTAAACCCTATGCCTGTGTTTATATACTACACAGTTACAAGATAATGTTCTAATTGATATGGAATATAATTCTGCTTCCTAAAATATATCAACTAGTTATCTTTTCTTCCAAGTATTCTTTTCTTCATAGAATTCTTTCTTCATGCATATTTCTTTCTGTCTTAGTCTCGATCTTCTTTCCTTTCAATCAGCCGCCTGCCTTATCTGAAAGTCATCTTAAGTCCTGATATTATATCCTGATAAATATCTTCTGATAACTTAAGTTCTTATCACTTAAGTTCTGTTATCTTAAGTTCTGTCTTCAGTATAAGTGCTGATTTCCAGTTAAGTACTGATTTATCCTGTTAGGTAAGATCTGAAAACTAAACATAAATCATAATACACATGACATTATCAAATATTTCTAACATACCATGAACCAAATGTTCCATCTGATGCAACAACATATGGTAATGATGCAACAGCAGATGCAACAACAACAATAACAGATTCAGCAACAAATGTTACAACAGCCACCCCGTCCTGAACCTCAGATGCCACCAATTATGCATGTTGTTACTTTTACGTAGTTTTAATCAGTTAAGCCTCCAGAATTTGAGGGCACAGCGGATCCTACTAAGGCTAGAGCTTGGTTGAAAGAAATAGAGAAAACGTTTGTGCTAGTAAAAGTTGAAGATGATCAGAAGACTGATTTTTCTAGCTATTTCCTAAAGGGAGAGGCTAATTATTGGTGGGAATCCAAGAAAGCTTTAGAAGGTGAAGGAATCATGACTTGGGATATGTTCAATAAATTTTTTCTGGAAAAATATTTTTCTCGTTATATGAATAACCAAATGGAAATAAAGTTCTTGAAATTGAAGCAAGGGAACCTATCAGTGACTTAATATGAAGCCAAGTTTACAGAATTGGCTAGGTTCATTTCAGAACAGGTTGATACCAATGAGAAATGTGCTAAGAGTTTCCAGCAGGGATTGCAGTCATGGATTCGTAGCAGAGTGGCAGTATTTGAACTGACGACATATACGGTCGTGGTTCAGAAAGCCATGATTATTGAAGGGGAAAGCGAGATTTCCCAAAAGGAGAAGGGATAAGGAAATTTTCAGAACCGTTCCAACAAGAAGTCGGGATTTCATGCCTGGACGAATATGAATTTTAAAAAGACAGGATAAGGCAATCATAGAGCAGGTAATCATTTCCAAGCTCCAAACCAGCAGGGAATGGTCTGACCATCATTGCCATACTGCAAGACATGTGGTCAAAAGCATATGGGCGTCTACAATAAGAAACATGTGACATGCTTCAGGTGTAAGCAGAAAGGGAATTATTCCAATGAATGTCCAGCAGGGAGAATAGAAGTTACATATTTCCATTATGGGAAGAAAGGGCATGTTTCCAGGGATTGTAGAGGACCAACGATGGCATCTAGTGTTGTGAAAGTATTGGCATTACCTTCACCACCACAGCAGCGCTAGCCTAGAGCAAGGACTTTTAATATGACTAAGAAGGAAGCTGTGCAGAGTCCAAGTGTGATTGCAGGTACGCTTTATCTGAATTCGGTTAACATGAAAGTATTAATTGATTTTGGAGCCACAAGATCTTTTATTTCGGAAGAATTCATTGATAAGATATGTTGTGAAATTCAATGGTTAGGCGAGACGTTAATAATAAAATTAGTGAATGATGACCAGGTTCCTGTAAATCAAGTATGTCCCGAGTGCGATATCGAAATAGAAGGACATCACTTTTCAATTGACTTGATACCTTTCAAGTTAGGAGAGTTTGATGTTATTTTAGGAATGGATTGTCTAGCCGATAATAATGCTCAGATTGATTGTGCGAATAAGAAAGTGAAATTGCGAACTCCGGATAATGCAATGGTAATATTTAGAGGTAAGAAATAGCGGAAAAAGTTCTTTACAATGATACATACTGAACGATTGCTACATCAAGGATGTAGAATTTATTTGGCCTATGTCTTGGACACTGATAAAGAAATCCCAAGGATAGACGACATTCCCGTTATATGTGCGTTTCCTGATATTTTTCCAGATGAACTTCCAGGATTACCACCGGCTCGAGAAATCGAGTTTACTATTGATTTAGGACCAGGTACGGAACCAATTTCAAAAGCTCTGTATCGAATGGCACCAGTTGAAATGAAAGAATTGGTGATGCAATTACAAGATCTTCTGGGCAAGGGAATTATAAGATCCAGTGTATCCCCATGGGGTGCACCGGTATTGTTTGTGAAAAAGAAAGATGGCAGTATGCGACTATGTATTGATAATCGTGAACTGAATAAATTGACCATCATGAATAAGTATCCTTTACCACGAATCGATGATTTATTTGATCAACTAAAAGGAGACCCATGGTTTTCTATGATAGACTTGAGGTCAGGTTACCATCAAGTGAAGATCAAGGCCGAAGATATTCCCAAGACTGCTTTTCATACCAGATATGGACATTATGAATTCCTTGTAATGGAATTCGGTTTAACTAATGCACCCGCAACATTTATGGATTTGATGAACAGGGTATTCAAGAGATACTTGGACAGATTTTTGATTGTATTTATTGATGACATCTTGATTTACTCAAAGACCGAAAAAGAACATGTCGAGCATTTAAGGATTGTTTTGGAAATCTTAAGAAAAGAACATCTTTATGAAAAGTTCTCGAAATGCGAATCTGGTTAAGAGATGTACAATTCTTAGGCCATATAATCAGCATTGAAGGAATTAAGGTCGATTCACCAAAGATTGAAGCCGTATTAAATCGGGAATGACCTAAGACACCAATAGAAGTCAGAAGTTTCTTGGGATTGGCAGGTTAATATAGAAGATTTGTTAAGGGTTTTGTGAAGATAGCTACGCCACAAACCAAGTTGACTCGGAAGAATGAGAAGTTCATATGGGATGAAAAATGTGAGGAAGTTTTTCAGGAATTGAAGAACCGACTGGTGATCGCACCTGTATTAGTGCTACTAGATGAGCAAGGAAATTTTATTATTTACAGTGATGCTTCCTACCGAGGATTTGGATGTGTACTAATGCAACATGGTAACATAATTGCATATGCTTCTAGAAAACTGAAACCTCATGAACAGAAATATCCTACATATGATCTGGAACTAGCAGCAATCGTATTTGCACTAAAGCTTTGCAGACATAATCTTTATGGAGAAAATTGTGAAATTTACACAGATCACAAAAGTCTAAAATATATATTTACACAGAAGGAACTCAATATGAGACAGTGATGATGGCTAGAATTGATCAAAGATTATGATGTTACCATCAACTATCATCCAGGAAAAGTAAACGTCGTAGCAGATGCGTTAAGCCGGAAGGAGAGATTAAATATGTTAACTTCTTCAGATGAATTGGTCAGTGAGTTTGTGAAATTGGAAATTGAAATTTGTATTCCATAAGAATCTACTTAAATAAACTATGCAATGACATTTCAACCCGGACTGTTGGAAAAGATCCAAAGATGTCAAGAGGAGGTAATGAGTCAAGAAGATGTCAGCCTAACAGGAGAAGAAATTACAAGTTAAAAAGATGATAAGGGAATTCTACAATTTTCCTCGAGGATCTAGATACCTAATGTACCAGAATTAAAAGAAGAAATCTTACGAGATGCTCACAGCTCAAGATATTCCATTCATCCTGGAAGCACAAAAATGTATCAAGATTGGAAAGAAAACTTTTGGTGGCCAAACATGAAGAAAGAAATAGCAGAGTGGATAAGTAAATGTTATACGTGCCAACGAGTCAAAATGGAACATCAACGTACAAGAGGATTACTACAACCACTGGATATTCCACAATGGAAATTGGAACATCTAGTGATGGATTTTGTGGTAGGACTTCCAAGAACCAAATCAAATCATGATGCAATTTGGGTGATCATCGACAAACTAACCAAGTCAGCACATTTTCTTCCAATCAACGAAAGAATTTCACCTGACAAGTTAGTGCACTTATATCTCAAGGAGATTGTGATGCGACATGGAGTACCTGTATCCATTATATCTGATCGAGATCCACGTTTCAATTCAAGATTATAAAGACAATTTCAGGTATGCTTAGGCACTAAATTGAATATGACCACCGCATATCACCCGCCAACGGACGGAAAAAGTGAAAGGACGATCCAAATAATTGAAGATATGCTATGTGTATATGCAATTGATTTTGAAGGCAGTTGGAACAAGCATTTACCATTAGTGGAATTTAATTACAACAACAACCATCATGCCAGCATTGGAATGCCACCCTATGAAGCTTTATACGGAAGGAAGTGCAGATCACCTATATATTAGGATGAAGTTGGTGAACGTAAAATTCTAGGTGCGGAATTAATTCAGCAGACCAAGGGAAAAGTAGAGCTTATCCAAAAGTGACTCGAAGCAGCCCGAAATCGACAACGCAAATATGCGGATCAAACCAGGAAGGATATGGATTACCAAGAAGGGGAGCATGTGTTATTAAAATATCTCCATGGAAAGGATTGATCAGATTTGGCAACAAGGATAAACTAAAGCCACAATATGTTGGTCCATTTGAAATCTTGAAGAAAGTCGGGAAAGTTGCGTACGAGTTTGCCTAACCGCCTCATATGCAGCATATTCATAATGTGTTCCATGTGTCAATGCATAATAGATATAATCCTGATTCCAGGCATGTAATAGAATATGAGTCGATAGAGATTCAAGCTGATTTGTCATATGTAGAACAAGCAATAAGAATTCTAGATCGACAGGAGAGAGTGTTGAGATATAAGTCTGTATCTTTAATACGAGTTTTGTGGAGAATCCCTATGGTTGAAGAGTCAACCTGGGAACTTGCGAGTGAAATGTTACAAAAGTCTCCCCAGTTATTTTCTTAGCGAGATTCTGAAGACAAAATCCTATTAAGGGGGAAGGATGTAATGACTGCGAAATTATGTTTGTATTATATCATAATACAGATGAATTATGTGTTTTATTATATCATTAAGAGTATTTAGTCATAAAACCCTAGCTGTTATGTGCTACATGTGTTTTGTACCGTCGTGGTATTTTCCGGGTATTTATCGGGTATTTTATTTTGTGTTAAAAGCTTTCTTATCAAAAGTTATATGACCCAAAATTTGATTTAATAGATGATATTTAAAATAAAATAATTGGCCTTATTTTCCCAGTATGGCTTGTACCATATCATTATTCTAAACATCCAGTTATTTTAGAAATTTTCTCATTTCGCGAAAAATGACTTTTCTGGGCCCCTTCGGGTGTTAAAAACCCCACAAAATCATATTTTTATTTTAATAAAATTATAGGACTTTAAATTATATCATTTCTTTGTGTTTTTGAATTATTCACAATTTTTGGGAAATTTTGGCATATATATTGTATATATTAAATATTTAAAAATGAAACTTAATACTCAAAAATTATTTGATATATTAGGGGCTTAATTTTAATTAGGAGTATTATTTTTCTTAGGTCACATACACTGTAGAAGGGGGTTGAATACAGTGTTTAGCACAATCAAATCGAATATAAGAACTTAAGTAACAGAAAACAGATTTTATTCAACAAAATAAACTCTGTTACAATATGGAACTGTCCTCTCTCAGTGGTGAACAAATTATCACGAGAGCTGCTAGGGTTACAAAGAATAATAACTTCGATAATGATAACACTTATAGTGTAAACCCTATGCCTGTGTTTATATACTACATAGTTACAAGATAAATTCTAATTGATATGGAATATAATTCTGCTTCCTAAAATATATCAACTAGTTATCTTTTCTTCCAAGTATTCTGTTCTTCATAGAATTCTTTCGTCATGCATAATTCTTTCTGTCTTAGTCTCGATCTTCTTTCCTTTCAATCAGCTGCATGTCTTATATGAAAGTCATCTTAAGCCCTAATATTATCTCCTGATAAATATCTTCTGATCAATTAAGTTCTAATAACTTAAGTTTTGATATCTTAAGCTCTGTCTTCAGTATAAGTGCTGATTTCCAGTTAAGTACTGATTTGTCCTGTTAAGTAAGATCTGAAAACTAAACACAAATCATATTATACATGACATTATCAAATATATCTAACATTTTTTACTACTATAAATACCCTAATTTTTATTTAGTTATTTATAATTAAATATTAAAAATACTGAAAAATCAAATTCTCTATTTTCGGGTTGAATTTTCCAGAAACGGGTCGAAGAATTAACCAGTGATTTTGATCGATTTCCGGCATCAAATCTAGTCATGTAAGTACTCAAAATGAAGCCCTTGATCTGTTATGTCATTTTGCATCATCAATTTCATGTTTTGATTTGTATATTGTTGATTATGATTTTAGGGTTCATAATTAAAAATTTGGGGTTTTTAGTTCTAGGGGTTATTGAATGTTTTTGATGATTGATATAGCTTCTCTGTGATGTGTATAGTTGCTTCATACTATCAATTTCATCAAACGATTGCTAGATAATTGAATTCGATTTTTAGGGTTTATGCTAATTTTCAATTGATCGTTTTTTTATTATAGAGATATCTGAGGTATGTATAGACATAGGGGTTTGATTGTATATGTTTCAAACTTTATTTTAAGCTATAGATCATAATTTTCTATGTACAAATCTGTGAATTCGATAGTTGGCCGAAAAAGTTTGAGCTTTGATCGGAGATGGAGTTTCAAGGGTTATTCAGGGAGGTTGTGGCCGGAGTTGAGTTGCTTATACGATTTGGAATTGAACCCAGCTCAAAAATGAACCAAACAGTTACATTTTTGGCCTGAAAATGGGTCACCGGAATCCTGGTCGGTGCCGGATTCTGGGAATAATCCGGTCATGTTCTTCATGACCCGTTGACCCGTTTAAATGACCTAGTTTTGATCTATTTTGTCAAAAAAATCATTTTTTGACAAATGTTTCTGGAATTTTATTTTATTTTATTTTTATAAATTATAAAAAGTCAGTTCTATTTATTTTATAAATTGATTAATTAATTATTTAATTAATTGATTTATTTTATAAATAAATCTGAAATATTTTCTAAAATTTGAAATTAATTATTTCACTAATTATTTATTAATTATTAATTATTTAAAAATGATTATTATTTTGATAATTAATTTATTTATTTTCAATAAATCATAATAAATTCAGTTAAACCCAAAAATTATGGAAAAATTATTATTAATTCTGATTTTTCCTAAATAATTATTTAAAAAAATTTTGAGGTTCAATTATTTTGAATGATTAATTATATTGAATAATAAATTAATTTATTCTTATTTATTGAAAAATAATTGAACCATTTATCCAATTTAAACGAAACGAAAGCCCTTCGACTCCGAAAAATGATTTATTTTCATTAAAAATAGTTTCAAACCTTAGTTTCTTTTGGAAACGAGTCAGCTTTCGATAATTATTTACATATAAACTCTATTACTTATAGAGACGAGTCCAATAAATCCCGAAAATTAGAAAACAAGCCAGAAGTTGTTCGATAATACGAATATTGATCCGATTTCGATTCTAAAAATATTTTTAAAACTAAATTGACTATGTGAATTATGTGCTATATGAATTATGTGGTTAATCGAGTCCAACTTGTTAAGTATTGGATATACAAATTAATTGTAAGCATACGGGTAGACTATAAGGGCTACGTGAAGTCGGTTTGAGACGAGATACGTGTCGACTAAATGAGTATCTCTCTTTAATAGAGACGAAGCGAACAAGGCGGATCAAGCCAGTGTTAGAGAACGGTGATATAATTGCAGTAAATCATGTAACAGGAAAGTTTTTCCCCTATTCAAAATTCAGAATAGTGAATCACTTTCTTTTATTCATATTTTCAACTTGATAAACAATGATAATTTATGTTCACATATACTGACATAGAATTATTGTTCCTATATTTCATTTGTATCCTGATATACTCTGATTTTGGGATTGTGACGCCCTCAATCTCGGGGTTAGGAAATGAGGACTCACACACCTCTAATCTAATAATTAAATATGCATAAACCCCTGATTAACTACTAACAGGATCAACAGGATAAAGTATGAGACAAGATTACAACTACCAATCATAAAATATAACTTACAATCCCAAAATATTATTAAATAATCAATATCGATTCCGGCTGGGAACCGACAAATAACCCATTGTATCTTTATACACTTCATTCTAGGCGCGAGCTCACTCATAATTACCACTACCTGCTCTGGTAACCGGAAGCCCTCAACACGGTAGGGACCACCAGGTACGCTCTTACGAGCAGTGCGCCTAAGCCTGGCCATCTTCTTGCTTAACTGCCATGGTTGGATTAAAACAAAACAAATGAGTATAAAAATCAGCAAGTAACTATATAGCAGTTCTACAATATCAAATCATAATATGCTTTACCAAACTCAAGGCATTCTACTTTATTTAATCAAGGTAGCAGATTTCCATCTTTTTGGGTTAAGGAAAGGTTTCTGAAAAATAGTGTAGGGCTTTCAAGGAACAAGGCTCAAAGCAGGACAAAAGCCGACATTCATCACAAATCATTAAGGATCAGAATAGATCTTTCGATAAAGGAAAGCAACAATATTTTGATATATAGAATCAATCATATGATCAACAATTTCAAGAATCAGGGTTCTTGAGCTTTAAGCTCTACAATAACATAATCAACTCTTTTCAAGCAATATAAACCATTTTCATTTTCAAAAATCAATTTGCTGAACAAAAGTTTCAGTTCCCTTTAAAATAATCAATTAGAACCCTTGATTGGATTACTTTTCTTTCCATTTCACTATGTACGGGTGATCAGCCCGTACCGACCTCCATCTGGTCTTTAAGGTACCAATCGGCATAATTTCAGCTTTAAGTTGGACTAGCCCCGCCAGCCTCTTACCATGACTGGACTAGTCCCACTAGCCTCTTACATCCCAATCCAATCCATCAGGAATTCATTTGGAAAACTTGAGTTGGAAAAACAAATAGGTTTTCAAAAATCCATTTTTATCATTACCAAGCATTTGAAATCATTCGGACTCTTTCAAGTCGAAACTCATTCTTAATTCAGATTTTAAGGAAACAAAGTTTCAGGGAGTGATTCAAAGGTATGCAAGGAACAATTCATAAGAAATCTGTATCAGGTATAACAAAGCACTTAAGTTAGAAGGATCAACATTTGTTTAGGGATCAATAGGGTGATCAAGAGAAACAGGGTATCATTAAGCAGGGTTAACAAGGATAATCAAAGGGTTCAATATGATTCATGGATTAATAGATAACTTGAACAAAAAAGACAGAATATCAAAGGGTGAAATCAATAGGCTTATCAATAACAGATTATCAAGAACCAGGGTACTTCAAATCAATATCAAGGTGTCATTAAATAAGGGTTTTATAAAAAAAGGATTTCATACTTAAAAAGGGTTTCATACTTAAACAGTTCAATACTCTACAAGGTATAAACAACATTCTCTTTATAACCATTTACACAAGTAATCAGAGTTACTTGCCTGGATTTGCTTTCCTGAAGGTTGAACTACTGCCACCTAGTAAATCCTTTCCTTTCCTAGCCTGAATGCCCTCACGCTCCGAATCTACAATAAAACCAAAACCTTAATCAGATTCTCAACTCTCGTTCCCGGAACGATCACTCAATACGATAACTCGACTATATCTTTGACTCGAGTATACGAATATAGCTTATACATATAAGCACAAAGCACATAGCATTTAGCATAACCCTTTTCTCGCAACTTTTATATCCTTATTCACTTAATAATCGAAGCGTACTTGCTTATTCTTAGCTATTTCTCAAATCACACTATTATAACTCTTACGAGTGCATAATTTATTCACAACCAAACATTTACGTCCATAACTATCACTTATATCTTTTATAATCAATCAACTTAGTTCCCCTTTTCTTTTATTCCTTAATTCGAACCACATACTACAATCAAGCAAACAAATTCATACATATTCACTTATACACCTTCATTCATCCTTTTGATCATCAAAACCAAGTTTTTGACTTTTAATCCCTATGGCCTATTCGGCCTTATCACACAAAATCAACCAAATACTTACTTTAGTTCACTTAAACACATAACTCATTCAAAAACCATTAAAGAATCATTCTCCTTTCTTTTAATCATAAAAATTTGAACCATAATCATATATATACAATCAAATTTCTCAAAATTACACCATACATCTTTAATCTTAGTATAATCCAACATTTAGACTAACACCCTTTTCTTATCAACAACCATTCGAACCAAAACATACATACATGCTCACATGCAATTCAAATTCATCTCTTCGCTATATCAAACACTCATTTTCATCGATTAAACCAACTAAATTTCTTAACACAAATCCAAGAATTCGAGTTTCACCTAAATCACAACATGCATGCATCATCTCAAGTTTATAAATCACAAATCAATTGTAATTATTCTCTACTTTCTATCAACAACTATCCATCATCAATTTCATTGTCAAAAATCAACTTGATCTCTTTTAAAACCAAAAACCCATTCGGCTTTATAGAAAACACCACATGCAAACACTAAAATTCAAGTGTATATTGTCTAGAGTTCAGTTTACACATCATAACTCACCACCGGTTCACCGGAGTTCATCACCGGTGGCGGTGGCTTCACGGTGGTGCCCTCATTCGAGGGTGTCCAACCACGAAACCCCCGATTTCCATCAATTACGCCAAATAACTAACATGCACATCTTCTATATCATTCACTTACAAAGAATCATGCTTAAACAAGATGACATCAACAACAACAACAAGAACCAAGTGGTTCTCGGGTGAACACACACACCGAGCACACACAACACACACACATCTACATGCAAGCGGGTATACACACATGCACACTATTCTTCCTACATATAAGTGTTTATCAAGAAGATTTAGGGATGATTGGTGAGATTAATCAAAGAAAAGAGAGGTATACCGAGAGAGATTGAAGAAAGCCGAGAGAGAGAGAGAGAGTTCGGGAGAGAAAAAGAGAAAAGAGAGAAGAGAGAAAGTGATTGCACGGGAGGAAGAAGAAAAAAAAAGAAAGGAAGTGGGTTTATATACCACTTAGAAACAAGGGCACATTGGTAATTTACTAACTCTCTTTTCATTTTTATTTGTCCCTTCTTTTTACTATAATAAAACAAGGATTGAATATAAAATGTATCTCTCTCGGGAAGTCGAGAATTATTGAAATTGAAAATTTTAATTCATAGGCCTCGAAATTAGCTTTCCAACCATTACACATAATGAATTTTTGAGTAAACGGTTGATTTTATATGAATTTCGCAAACTTGCTTTAATAATAACATTTTCCCCATAAAATCAATTTAAAAATGCAAAGACCATCAAATAAATTCACTTATCATTTTTAAAAAGTCTCTAGGACCACTACGAAGATAACAGAACAAATCCCATGTTTTTATCTTACTCGGATGATTTTATAAAAATACGCGAAGGTTAATTAAACCTTTATTTAAATCACATAATTCCTTTAAAATTCACAAAAACTGTCACAGAACACAAAGCCATGCACACAGACAATAATCTCACATTTATAATCACATAACGACTCAGGTCTGATCATAGAATTTATCCCTCTTTAATCTTTATCCTCTTTTACGCGTACCGGGTCACGTTCAGCCTGACGGCCCGACGCTCAGCATTTCGATTACGCTTCTCATTCTCATTATCATTTGACACGTCATTTAGGACGAAATACTTTATTTACATATTCAATCACACATAATTCACATTTTATATTCTTTAATTTCTTATTAGGACGGGTTCCGTTCTACCTGACGCCCCGACACCACAGCTTAATTTCTAAGCTGACTCTTTAAATTTATTCACAACCAAACATTTACGTCCATAACTATCACTTATATCTTTTATAATCAATCAACTTAGTTCCCCTTTTCTTTTATTCCTTAATTCAAACCACATACTACAATCAAGCAAACAAATTCATAGATATTCACTTATACACCTTCATTCATCCTTTTGATCATCAAAACCAAGTTTTTGACTTTTAATCCCTATGGCCTATTCGGCCTTATCACACAAAATCAACCAAATACTTACTTTAGTTCACTTAAACACATAACTCATTCAAAAACCATTAAAGAATCATTCTCCTTTCTTTTAATCATAAAAATTTGAACCATAATCATATATATACAATCAAATTTCACAAAATTACACCATGCATCTTTAATCTTAGTATAATCCAATATTTAGACTAACACCCTTTTCCTATCAACAACCATTCGAACCAAAACATACATACATGCTTACATGCAATTCAAATTCATCTCTTTGCTATATCAAACACTCATTTTCATCGATTAAACCAACTAAATTTCTTAACACAAATCCAAGAATTCGAGTTTCACCTAAATCACAACATGCATGCATCATCTCAAGTTTATAAATCACAAATCAATTGTAATTATTCTCTACTTTCTATCAACAACTATCCATCATCAATTTCATTGTCAAAAATCAACTTGATCTCTTTTAAAAACAAAAACCCATTCGGCTTTATAGAAAACACCACATGCAAACACTAAAATTCGAGTGTATATTGTCTAGAGTTCAGTTTACACATCATAACTCACCACCGGTTCACCGGAGTTCATCACCGGTGGCGGTGGCTTTACGGTGGTGCCCTCATTCGAGGGTGTCCAACCACGAAACCCCCTATTTCCATCAATTACGCCAAATAACTAACATGCACATCTTCTATATCATTCACTTACAAAGAATCATGCTTAAACAAGATGACATCAACAACAACAACAAGAACCAAGTGGTTCTCGGGTGAACACACACACCGAGCACACACAACACACACACATCTACATGCAAGCGGGTATACACACATGCACACTATTCTTCCTACATATAAGTGTTTATCAAGAAGATTTAGGGATGATTGGTGAGATTAATCAAAGAAAAGAGAGGTATACCGAGAGAGATTGAAGAAAGCCGAGAGAGAGAGAGAGAGTTCGGGAGAGAAAAAGAGAAAAGAGAGAAGAGAGAAAGTGATTGCACGGGAGGAAGAAGAAAAAAAAAGAAAGGAAGTGGGTTTATATACCACTTAGAAACAAGGGCACATTGGTAATTTACTAACTCTCTTTTCATTTTTATTTGTCCCTTCTTTTTACTATAATAAAACAAGGATTGAATATAAAATGTATCTCTCTCGGGAAGTCGAGAATTATTGAAATTGACAATTTTAATTCATAGGCCTCGAAATTAGCTTTCCAACCATTACACATAATGAATTTTTGAGTAAACGGTTGATTTTATATGAATTTCGCAAACTTGCTTTAATAATAACATTTTCCCCATAAAATCAATTTAAAAATGCAAAGACCATCAAATAAATTCACTTATCATTTTTAAAAAGTCTCTAGGACCACTACGAAGATAACAGAACAAATCCCATGTTTTTATCTTACTCGGATGATTTTATAAAAATACGCGAAGGTTAATTAAACCTTTATTTAAATCACATAATTCCTTTAAAATTCACAAAAACTGTCACAGAACACAAAGCCATGCACACAGACAATAATCTCACATTTATAATCACATAACGACTCAGGTCTGATCATAGAATTTATCCCTCTTTAATCTTTATCCTCTTTTACGCGTACCGGGTCACGTTCAGCCTGACGGCCCGACGCTCAGCATTTCGATTACGCTTCTCATTCTCATTATCAATTGACACGTCATTTAGGACGAAATACTTTATTTACATATTCAATCACACATAATTCACATTTTATATTCTTTAATTTCTTATTAGGACGGGTTCCGTTCTACCTAACGCCCCGACACCACAGCTTAATTTCTAAGCTGACTCTTTAAATTGGAACGTTTATATCCACGCTGCTAAACTCTAATATACAGAAAAGAAAATCACCACGTAGTCACATAATTATAACCACATAACATACCACATACTTTATTGACTTAATTACGTCACAAAATTCTCAGTCGTCACAATCTACCCTCCTTAAAAGGATTCTGTCCCCAGAATCTAATCTAAGCAAATAGATGGGGATACTTTTCTTTCATTTCGCTTTCTAATTCCCAAGTTGATTCTTCGACTAATGGATTCCTCCACAACACTCTAACTAGAGGTACAACTTTATTTCTAAGCGTCTTTTCTTTTTGGTCCAAAATTCGCACTGGCTGTTCCACATAGGACAAATCTGGTTGGATTTCCACTGGTTGCAACTCGATCACGTGGCTCGCATCAGCATTATACTTCTTCAGGAGAGATACATAAAACACATTGTGCAGGTGTTGTATTTACGGAGGTTGCGCCAATTCATATGCCACTTTCCCAACTTGTCGCAATACTTCAAATGGTCCAATGTACCTTGGACTCAGCTTTCCTTTCTTTCCGAAGCGAGTTAAACCTTTCCAAGGAGATATCTTTAATAAGACTTTGTCTCCAGTTTTGAATCGCACATCTTTCCGTTCTTGATTTGCGTACTTTGACTGTCGATCTTGAGCTGCAATTAATCTCTTTTGAATCATTTCAACCTTTTCCTTCGTTTGCTGAACTAGCTCTAGGCCAATTAACTTGCGCTCACTAACATCGTCCCAATAAATAGAGGATCTGCACTTTCTTCCGTACAACGCTTCATAAGGCGGCATGCCAATACTCGTGTGATAACTGTTGTTGTAGGAAAACTCAATTAAGGGCAAATGATCGTCCCAATTTCCTTTGAAATCTATTGCACAGGTTCGCAACATATCTTCAATCATCTGAATTGTCCTTTCACTTTGTCCATCTGTCTGCGGATGATATGCCGTACTCATTTTTAATTTCGTTCCCAAATGTTCATGGAATTGTTGCCAAAATCTCGAATTAAACCTTGGATCTCTATCGGACACGATAGATACAGGAACTCCATGACGCATCACGATCCCATCCAGATACAATTTGACCAACTTTTCTAATGAAAACCTTTCGTTTATCGATAAGAGATGTGCTGACTTTGTCAACCGATCGATTACCACCCAAATTGCATCATGATTTGACTTTGTTTTGGGTAATCCTACCACGAAATCCATCGCTATATGCTCCCATTTCCATTCGGTATATCCAGTGGCTGAAGCAATCCGCTTGGCCTTTGATGTTCCGCTTTGACTCTTTGGCACGTATAACATTTACTTATCCATTCCGCAATTTCCTTTTTCATGTTTGGCCACCAAAAATTTCCTTTTAAATCTTGGTACATCTTCATACTTCCAGGGTGAATTGAAAATCTCGAGTTATGCGCTTCTTGCAAAATCTCGTGCTTTAGTTCCATGACATTAGGTATCCAAATACGCGAGTTAACACGGTATATCCCTTTTCCATCCTTTTGAGCTTTAATTTCTTCTCCCGTCAACTTATCCTTTTCGCGATTCATCACTTGCTCTTGACAGCATCGAATCTTTTCCAAAATCTCGGGTTGAAACAACATTGCATATATAGCTTCACCTCCACATTCTGGAGTCTGCACCTCTATTTCCATCTTTTCAAAATCCTTGATTAATTCTTCCGATGACTTTAACATATTCAACCTTTCTTTTCGACTTAAAGCATCAGCTACCACATTTGCCTTTCTAGGATGGTAGTTTATCGCACAATCATAATCTTTGATCAATTCCAACCACCTTCTTTGACGCATATTCAATTCTTTCTGAGTAAAAATGTACTTTAAACTTTTATGATCCGTATAAATCTCGCACTTTTCCTCGTACAAATAATGCCTCCAAATCTTAAGGGCAAACACAATTGCTGCCAATTCCAAATCATGTGTTGGATACTTTTGCTCGTGCGGCTTGAGTTGCCTTGACGCATATGCTATTACCTTCCCATGTTGCATTAACACGCATCCAAGTCCTTTATATGAAGCATCACTGAATATCACAAATTCCCCTTTATCATCTGGTAATACCAACACTGGGGCAGTTATCAATCTCTTCTTTAACTCTTGAAAACTATCATCGCACTTTTCTGTCCAAACGAACTTCTCGTTCTTTCTCGTCAATTTTTTCAACGGAGTGGCAATCTTAGAGAAATCTTGCACAAATCTTCTATAGTATCCGGCTAATCCCAGAAAACTTCTGACTTCCGTCGGAGTGTTGGGTCTTTCCCAATTCATTACAGCTTCTATCTTGGCTGGGTCCACTTTAATTCCTTCTTTATTAAATACATGACCAAGAAATTGCACTTCCTTTAGCCAGAATTCGCACTTTGAAAACTTAGCATACAGTTTCTCTTTTCGCAGAATTTCCAAGGAAATCCTCAAGTGCTCCTTATGATCTTCTTCCGTCTTTGAGTAAATCAGTATATCGTCCATAAACACAATAACGAACTTATCCAAATACTACTTGAATACTCTGTTCATAAGATCCATAAATGCAGCTGGCGCATTCGTCAAGCCAAATGCCATTACCAAAAACTCATAATGTCTGTATCTCGTTCGGAACGCTGTCTTGGGTATATCTTCCGCTTTAATCATTAACTGATGATACCCAGATCTTAAATCGATCTTTAAGAAACACGAAGCTCCTTTTAACTGGTCAAACAAGTCATCGATCCGCGGTAGAGGATACTTATTCTTGATCGTCAACTTATTCAGCTCACGGTAATCAATGCACAACTGCATACTTCCATCCTTTTTCTTTACAAATAACACCGGTGCACCCCACGGGGATACACTCGGTCGGATTACTCCTTTTTCCAACAATTCTTGCAACTGAGTTGCCAATTCCTTCATCTCGACCGGCGCCATGCGATAGGGAGCTTTCGACACTGGTTCCGTACCAGGAGCCAAATCAATCGTAAACTCGATCTCTCTGTCTGGAGGTAGTCCAGACAATTCATCAGGAAACACATCCGGAAAATCTCTTACTACCGGAATATCCTCGATCTTCACAGATTCTTTCTCCACGTCCACGACATGAGCCAAATAAACTTCGCATCCTTGGCACATTAATCTTCTTGCCTCAGTAGCCGTTATAAATTTCTTCTCTTGCCTCTTTCCTTTAAATATCACTTCCTCACCATCCTTGGTTTTTAACTTCACCTTCTTACTTTTACATTCTATTTGCGCCTCATGGTTTGACAACCAATCCATTCCTAGTATAACCTCAAATTCTCCTAATCTAAAAGGAATTAAGTCAGCAGAAAAGTGTTGGCCTTCTATAGACACATCACAATCAGGACAAATCTTACTAACAATAACCTTCTCTTGATTCGCTACCTCTATAATCATATTAGGCTCTAGAGGGTACGCAACACAATTTAACTTATCAAGAATACTTTCAGAGATAAAAGATCTAGTTGCTCCAGAATCCATCAAAACTTTTACTTCTACTGAGTTTATAACAAGCATACCTGCTACCACGTCCACCTCTTGCACCGCATCTTTCATTGTCATGTTAAAGGTTTTAGCTCGGGGTTGAGCTGATGGTGCTGGGAGAGACGGCGGTCCAGCAATTCTGAGAACATTAGCCTTCTGAACAGGCTCCTTGCAATTCCTGGACATATGGCCCACTTTGCCACACTTGAAACATGTCAAATCAGGCTTCCTTACTCCATTTGAACATTTTGAAGAATAATGCCCCTTCTGGTCGCACTTAAAACACGTTATATCCAGCTTATTACACCTCCCCGGGTGTTTCTTTCCACAATTCCTGCATTCTTGAATCTGGGGTCTACTATCCTTCCCTGGTTGTCTAGCTTTCTGGAAACGGTTCTTCTGAGCTCCATTACCGGGTCTAAACTTCTGGAACTTTTGGTTTTGACCTCCACCATTCTTTCCAAACTTCCCTCTGAACTTTGAGCTTCCTTGCTCTTGCTCAGAGCTTTCAAACTTCCGCTTTCTTCCTTTATTTTCTCTTCGGGCAGCTTTCCGCTCACCTTCCACTATCATTGCTTTCTGAACCAAAGCAGCATAATTCTTGATTTCCAACATTGCTATCTGACTCCTAATCCACGGCTTGAGTCCCTGCTGGAACCTCTTAGCCTTCTTCGCTTCTGTATTCACGTACTCAGGTACAAATCTAGACAATTCCGAAAACTTCACTTCATATTTCGCTACTGACATTTCCTCCTGTCTAAGATCCAGAAATTTCATTTCCAACTGATCTTGCATATAGCTTGGCAAATACTTTTCCAGAAACATCTCGGTGAACTTCTCCCAAGATAAGTCTTTGCCTTCCAACAACGCCTTAGAAGACTCCCACCAGAAACTTGCTTCATTTTTCAGATAATAAATTTCATACTGAGCTTTCTTGTCATCCTTAACTTCTGCTAACTCAAAGGCTTTTTCCATTTCTCTCAACCACGACTGCGCTTTAATCGGGTCTGGCAAACCTAAAAACTCTGGGGGATGAACAGATTGAAAGTGCTTGAAATTTCCAACTTTAGGGGCCACAGGTTGTTGCAAAAGCTGAGCAAGTCTGCTCATCATTGTGGTTTCTGGGTTTATTTCTGGGTCTTGGGTGGGAATTTCTTCTTCTTGGTGATCTGGTGAGTTGGCCATTTCTTACAAACCTGATTGAGCAATTATTTAGCAATACGATGGTATGGCCTATATATAATAACAGTTTCTATGAAATCTCTTTTATGGGTTTTAAGTTTTACCCAATTTTACACATGCAATCCTTATTACTACATAATTCTCATATCAGTGTTGTTTTATCATGGCACAAAATAGGGTTTTATGATCTTTAAACATGGTTATACGAAAACATGGTATTGAGAACAGTTTATAAGATAATCAAGGTGCACAATGGAAAGCAAGACAATGGATTTATTTAAACAAAGGGTGCATAGAGATAATTCTGGATATCATAAGTTCTGAGATAAGGTACAATAAATAGCAGGGTTAAACCGAGGAAAAACTGGAAAACATTCCCCTATCTACCCCTAACTTCCAACTACTACTACTACTACTATAACACTGATCTAAATACAATAAGATAAATGAAAAAGGGATCCCGACATCTGACCAAGTATCCCAAAGCCTACCGGCGCTGAAAAACAACAACTTACGGGCTCAGCCAACAGTCCTGTCTAATCATCTAGAATCTCTCTCAATACAACCAACATCCAGCAAATGATCTTATGCAGCCTCTGGGCCTCAGCAACAGCATCACTAGTGGATGGTCCCTCAACCAATCTCCTCCTGGAAACCTGCTCCACCATCTTCACCCGAGCTCGCCACTCATCATCCATAACAGAAGCACTCTACCTAGACTCTCTGGCAAGTCTATCCACCAAAGCTCCCAACTCAGGAATGCGGGAGTACACAAAGTCTCGATCCTGGGCTAACTTGCCACCAACACTGACAGGAACAGTCTTAGGCATCTCCGACTCTGGCTCAGGGGTAGGGGTCTCTGAATCTGGCCTCAAGGGTGAAATCTGCATGGGGATCTCACTACTCTCAGAAGGGTCCTCCTCTGGGTCTGAACTAACATACACAGGCTCCTCTGGAGAGGGTGGAATGGGGTCCATAGGGGTACCAGTCAAACTAATCTCTGAGTCTGAGTCACTACCACTACTTGGATCTAGAGAGAAAACACAAAACAGCAACCAAGAAACAATGTTAGGGTTACATAAAGCTTCCAGCAATCAACACTTTTCTTAGACTATACCTAATAGTCTAACTCAACTCTATATTAGTCGAACTCTCTCGTGATATATATATATATTCCCAAAATACCCCTTTTAAGTCCTAACTTGTCTCATGGACTAGATCCTGTAGCTCTGATACCAACTTGTGACGCACTCAATCTCGGTGTTAGGAAATGAGGACTCACACACCTCTAATCTAATAATTAAATATGCATAAACCCCGATTAACTACTAACAGGATCAACAGGATAAAGTATGAGACAAGATTATAACTACCAATCATAAAATATAACTTACAAGCCCAAAATATTATTAAATAACCAATATCGATTCCGGCTGGGAACCGACAGATAACCCATTGTATCTTTATACACTTCATTCTAGGCGCGAGCTCACTCATAATTACCACTACCTGCTCTAGCAACCGGAAGCCCGCAACACAATAGGGACCACCAGGTACGCTCTTACGAGCAGTGCGCATAAGCCTGGCCATCTTCTTGCTTAACTGCCATGGTTAGATTAAAATAAAACAAATGAGTATAAAACTCAGCAAGTAACTATATAGCAGTTCTACAATATCAAATCACAATATGCTTTACGAAACTCAGGGCATTCTACTTTATTTAATCTAGGTGGCAGATTTCCATCTTTTTGGGTTAAGGAAAGGTTTCTGAAGAATAGTGTAGGGCTTTCAAGGAACAAGGCTCAAAGCAGGACGAAAGCCGACATTCATCACAAATCATTAAGGATCAGAATAGATCTTTCGATAAGGGAAAGCAACAGTATTTCAATATATAAAATCAATCATATGATCAACAATTTCAAGAATCAGGGTTCTCGAGCTTTAAGCTCCACAATAACATAATCAACTCTTTTCAAGCAATATAAACCATTTTCATTTTCAAAAATCAATTTGCTAAACAAAAGTTTCAGTTCCCTTTTAAATAATCAATTAGAACCCTTGATTGGATTACTTTTCTTTCCATTTCACTATGTACGGGTGATCAGCCCGTATCGACCTCCATCCGGTCTTTAAGGTACCAATCGGCATAATTTCAGCCTTAAGTTGGACTAGCCCCGCTAGCCTCTTACCATGACTGGACTAGTCCCACTAGCCTCTTACCTCCCAATCCAATCCATCAGGAATTCATTTGGAAAACCTTGAGTTGGAAAAATAAATAGGTTTTCAAAAATCCATTTTTATCATTACCAAGCATTTGAAATCATTCGGACTCTTTCAAGTCGAAACTCATTCTTAATTCAGATTTTAAGGAAACAAAGTTTCAGGGAGTGATTCAAAGGTATGCAAGGAACAATTCATAAGAAATCTGTATCAGGGATAACAACGCACTTAAGTTAGAAGGATCAACATTTGTTTAGGGATCAATAGGGTGATCAAGAGAAACAGGGTATCATCAAGAAGGGTTAACAAGGATAATCAAAGGGTTCAATATGATTCATGGCTTAATAGATAACTTGAACAGAAAAGACAGAATATCAAAGGGTGAAATCAATAGGCTTATCAATAACAGATTATCAAGAACCAGGGTACTTCAAATCAATATCAGGGTGTCATAAAACAAGGGTTTCATACTTAAACAAGGGTTTCATACTTAAACAGTTCAATACTCTACATGATATGAACAACATTCTCTTTATAACCATTTACACAAGTAATCAGAGTTACTTGCCAGGATTTGCTTTCCTGAAGGTTGAACTACTACCACCTAGTAAATCCTTTCCTTTCCTAGCCTGAATGCCCTCACACTCCGAATCTACAATAAAACCAAAACCTTAATCAGATTCTCAACTCTCGTTCCCGGAACGATCACTCAATACGATAACTCGACTATATCTTTGACTCGAGCATACCAATATAGCTTATACACATAAGCACAAAGCACATAGCATTTAGCATAACCCTTTTCTCATAACTTTTATATCCTTATTCACTTAATAATCGAAGCTTACTTGCTTATTCTTAGCTATTTCTCAAATCACACTATTATAACTCTTACGAGTGCATAATTTATTCACAACCAAACATTTACGTCCATAACTATCACTTATATCTTTTATAATCAATCAACTTAGTTCCCCTTTTCTTTTATTCTATAATTCGAACCACATACTACAATCAAGCAAACAAATTCATAGATATTCACTTATACACCTTCATTCATCCTTTTGATCATCAAAACCAAGTTTTTGACTTTTAATCCCTATGGCCTATTCGGCCTTATCACACAAAATCAACCAAATACTTACTTTAGTTCACTTAAACACATAACTCATTCAAAAACCATTAAAGAATCATTCTCCTTTCTTTTAATCATAAAAATTCGAACCATAATCATATATATACAATCAAATTTCTCAAAATTACACCATGCATCTTTAATCTTAGCATAATCCAATATTTAGACTAACACCCTTTTCTTATCAACAACCATTCGAACCAAAACATACATACATGCTCACATGCAATTCAAATTCATCTCTTCGCTATATCAAACACTCATTTTCATCGATTAAACCAACTAAATTTCTTAACACAAATCCAAGAATTCGAGTTTCACCTAAATCACAACATGCATGCATCATCTCAAGTTTATAAATCACAAATCAATTGTAATTATTCTCTACTTTCTATCAACAACTATCCATCATCAATTTCATTGTCAAAAATCAACTTGATCTCTTTTAAAAACAAAAACCCATTCGGCTTTATAGAAAACACCACATGCAAACACTAAAATTCGAGTGTATATTGTCTAGAGTTCTGTTTACACATCATAACTCACCACCGGTTCACCGGAGTTCATCACCGGTGGCGGTGGCTTCACGGGTGCCCTCATTCGAGGGTGTCCAATCACGAAACCCCCGATTTCCATCAATTATGACAAATAACTAACATGCACATCTTCTCTATCATTCATTTACAAATAATCATGCTTAAACAAGATGACATCAACAACAACAACAATAAGAACCAAGTGGTTCTCGGGTGAACACACACACCGAGCACACATAACACACACACATCTACATGCAAGTGGGTATACATACATGCACACTCTTCTTCCTACATATAAGTGTTTATCAAGAAGATTTAGGGATGATTGGTGAGATTAATCAAAGAAAAGAGAGGTATACCGAGAGAGATTGAAGAAAGCCGAGAGAGAGAGAGAGAGAGAGAGGGAGAGAGAGAGAGATCGGGAGAGAAAGAGAGAAAAGAGAGAAGACAGAAAGTGATTGCACGGGAGGAAGAAGAAAAAAAGAAGAAAGGAAGTGGGTTTATATACCACTTAGAAACAAGGGCACATTGGTAACTTACTAACTCTCTTTTCATTCTTATTTGTCCCTTTTTTTTACTAAAATAAAACAAGGATTGAATATAAAATGTATCTCTCTCGGGAAGTCGAGAATTATTTAAATTGACATTGTTAATTCGTAGGCCTCGAAATTAGCTTTCCAACCATTACTCATAATGAATTTTTGAGCGAACGGTTGATTTTATATGAATTTCGCAAACTAGCTTTAATAATAACATTTTCCCCATAAAATCAATTTAAAAATGCAAAGACCATCAAATAAATTCACTTATCATTTTTAAAAAGTCTCTAGGACCACTACGAAGATAACAGAACAAATCCCATGTTTTTATCTTACTCGGATGATTTTATATAAATGTGCAAAGGTTAATTAAACCTTTATTTAAATCACATAATTCCTTTAAAATTCACAAAAACTGTCACAGAACACATAGCCATGCACACAGACAATAATCTCACATATATAATCACATAACGACTCAGGTCTGATCATATAATTTATCCCTCTTTAATCTTTATCCTCTTTTACGCGTACCGGGTCACGTTCAGCCTAACGGCCCGACGCTCAGCGTTTCGATTACGCTTCTCATTCTCATTATCAATTGACACGTCACTTAGGACGAAATACTTTATTTACACATTCAATCACACATAATTCATATTTTATATTCTTTAATTTCTTATTAGGACGGGTTCCGTTCTACCTGACGGCCCAACACCACAGCTTAATTTCTAAGCTGACTCTTTAAATTGGAACGTTTATATCCACGCTCCTAAACTCTAATATACAGAAAAGAAAATCACCACGTAGTCACATAATTATAACCACATAACATACCACATACTTTATTAACTTAATTACGTCGTAAAATTCTCAGTCGTCACAGGGATACATCAAAGCATATCGATTATTCCGGTTTCTCATCCGTGGACTGGATGGTGATGATGATGATCAGGTATACACTTGATCCTATGGACCGGGATCTAACTAGATCCATGTTTTGGGCCGTAGAGCCTGGGTACTTGAATGGATCTATACATAGAGATATAGATCTGTAATGTATCCTGATTGATCAGCAGGATATATGTACAAACTTGTGTTCAGTCTAGTTTATTGATACTTGCCGATAGTGGCCTTCATTCTTTCTTGCAAGGTTACATCTTTACTGATATAGCCAAATTACCGGTTCATTTAGATTTAGTATAATATTGTTTATATATTGTTGACTTGTTGAGCAAATTTTTGCTCACCCTTTTTTTGTTATTCACCTTGTTTATTTTTAGTCAAGAAAGAGATTGAAACCTATCTGGACTCGCGTGGTAAAGAAACGTGTCAAGCAGCGGGACCCTCTAATAACAAGAGTGCTAATCCCGATTCAGAAAGAGAGTTTTGAGCTACCTGAGCATGTATAGTGTAGATAGTTGGGGTGTGAGTTTGAATAAAATGAATTTAGTCTAAAACTTGTTTAGAAAACGGTTTGTAATAAACAGAGTTCTGTGAAATTTTATCTTTGAGTTTATAATAAAGTTAGTGTGTTTTTCTTCTTTTCATACCTTAACCTTAAAAGATCCTGGATAGTTGTAAGGGGGTTAAATATATGTTTACATAATTATCATACAGGTTTGTATTAATTTGGATATTAGCAAGTAACCCCCAAGTCTAGGCCCCGGATTTGGAGGGCGTTATAGTTGAGATTATTAGACGATTAAGTTGAGTGTCTATATTTATTGAGATTGTGATTCCTAATTCTGATATTTTATTTGTTTTCATAAGTAGATCAAATGAGATTAATAGTATTTTGAGAGGGTCAAGGTTAAACCTATTTATAGAATCTTGATAGTAAGCAATTGAATTAAGATTTGTAAAGATTCTTGTAGGGTCTAGAATGAACTAGTTATAATAAAATTTTGGAAAGTTGGTTATTATTCTACTTCAGATATAAAAATTAGACGTAAAGCTATATGTGCGTGTTGAGTCTGAGTGGGAAGTTCTGTATATGGATGAGGAGTGAATGATAGAGTGCATGTAGAGTTGAGTTCGATTCCTAGAGGTAATGCCTGCAGATATGTTAGAATGTTAGTTCTCGATGACGATGACTGGGCAAAGATGGATAAGGCATCGGGTTATGTCAAGCTAAATGGGACTTTAGATTGTATCAAGGTGGGACAGACTTCTTGCAAACAACAATATCTGTGACGAAATCTTTTAAGGCTATTAAGAGTTAATGTTAATCGATTATTAAAGATGCGGAAAAGCAGACAGACAATGAATAATGATTTATTGAAGCGGAGCGGGAATCAGAAAAGACCTTGGCCATACCATTCTTCAAGTAAAGGTTATTTTGATTTTTTTTCTTCATCAGTGAAGTATTATAGTACTTATTTTCTAAAAGTTTTGATGATATTTTCTACAAATGTTTTGATAAATGAGATCTTCTATTTCATGAATGATGAGATGATATTGGTAGTGATTCTTTGTGTGAATTTGAAAGCAAAGATGGGTGATAGAGGCTTGTTTATAAAAAGACACTATTATTCAAATTCTGAATAATTATATAGATATTCCTTTAATCCGATTGGGATGAACAACCCTAACTATAGGGGGACACAAGGTATACTTGTTTGTGTGATAGAATTTGAATAGGATGCCATCACTTGTGTATGTTGTGACTACAAGAAGGTTAAAAACCTTTAATAATGTCTTAATTTGAACAAGCAACACTAAGTTCATTTGATCATACTGATCTATCAGTCATTCTATTATTCAAATGAAACCTAATCTGAAGACATCTTGTTCTATTGTCAAAATTATGAAAGAATAATTCTGGGAGGTAAATTCTGCATTTATAAAAGTTTTAAGATTCTCATCTCTTTAAGTCAGAAGGTATACCTAATGATACGATATTACGACACATGTAGTAGGATTTTTAGTTCTCTTCGTTGATTTCGAGGTCAGAATCCTTATAAAGGGAGTAGAATATAATATCCCAGGTTTTTAAATTGGTGTGAGTCTATAAATCTTATGATTGATCTTAATTGAATATTATTCTGACAATGTGAATAGTCGGTATGTGCTTGTTATCTAAAGTAATATGGATTAACAAATATTGCACCCTCTTTATTTCTGTGATTTCGAGGACGGAATCCGTTTAAAGAGGGTAGATTGTAATGACCCAGACTTTTCAAATTTTGTTTATTATTATAAAAGTGGTTTTTTAAAGGAAAGGAATAAAATTTAATAATTTATTCCAGCTTAAATAGTTTTTAAAATTTTATATTTAAATTCCGGGTTATTGTGTTATCGAGGTGTGATTACCTTTTTAACTAAATTTCATAGATTGTTTCTAAAATCTAGATTTATTGGTTATCTAAGTATAATTATTATGTGATTTAGTGGTACTTGTGAATTGGACCATATGATTAGTTGAGGTAATTTATGAATATTATGTAAGTTTATGGAATTTTCTGTGAAATTATATGTTGAATAATTTTCCTTAATTGCGGTTTATATATTCTAGAAATGTGAGTTTTAATTCTTAATATTCTCAGAATTAGTCATATATCATTTAGATAGTTTTCAAGTGATTTATTGGTTGTTATATGATATTATAAATGGTTTATAGATTTATTTGATGATTTTTTTAATTAATTATTAATTATTTGTGATTGTTCAAAAACCCAAAACTTCAACGGTTTAGGAAATCTGCAAACCGAAACATTTCCAAAAAATGGTTTCTAGACTAATTGTATTATTACTAACACTTTTCATGTTTTGACTTTTTCGATTTGAAGTACGGATTTATCTGTAAAGATTCCAGGTCATTTTTACAGGTAATAAAATATTATTTTATTGTCTTCATATACGTGGAACCTAGATATTTACGTTATCCAAGATATTTTGATTAAAATATTTGTTTTTATTAAAGTACGTGCATCTGAGGGTTTGGAACCCCAAACCTTTATTAAATTTTCTGCTTTTAATGTTTATCTCAAAATCGGGTCCCTTCAAATCAGTTTTTAAATATTCTTAGTAATTAAGTATTGGATTTTTATATCCGGCATGATCCAACGGGGTCTTAATTTATCGTAACTATAAACAGCCTTAACTATACTTTATTTTGGTACTGATAAATATAATTATACAGCATACTTTCATAATTATCTAGAAAAACTGATAAGTGTTCTTCGTAATTAAACCAAGATCCGAAGGTGTTAGGAACGTCAGATTTTGACGCTCAAGTAGTTGAATCGAAGTTCTAGAGACATATTAAATAACCATGTCAATCAAATCACTGTTGATATTATAAGTATTTTTCTGTAAATTTTACAAAAATTTGAATTAAATAGGGTTAAATTAGGGTTTGTGTTCTTCAATTTGTGCAAAGATCAAAAAATATTTCTTGGGTGATCTGGAAAGAAAAATCTATCGTATTTGTACTTAAATTGATCCTCTCGCGAGGAGAGCAATCCAATTCTAACCTCAAAAAGTTCCTCAGATTAGTAATTTTTAATTTCAATTTTTAGGGTTTATGTTCGAAATTGGGGGTTTATAATTTATGAATCTTTAGTTGATTTTGATGCTTAAATAATCTTGATCATTGAATTTGCAATCGAATGGTACATAAAATTGATATTTTAACCCCAGAGGTGTAAAGTCGAGTTCTTAGTGTTTAACCATTTTTACTTTTGATTTTTTGACTGATTTGATGTTTCTTGAAGATTATTGTTACTGGTAGTTTGTATGACTGTAAGCTTTGAACTGAAATAAGAATCATCGTGTTTGGTTAGGGTTTGACGCTTTATCGGAAAAATGATTGAATTCGTCGGCTTTTGGTCATGAATCGACCAAATTAATTGAGTTCAGGGGTGTTGATAATGGTTGGTTACATTTCTGGAATTCTGGGTTGATGAGGATTGGTTTAGGATCGAGAACATATTGTTTTGGCTAAGAAATGGAGGTTGTGGCAGTTCTCCAGAAAACGAACGAACCCCGACCGGTTTCTAGAAATTTCTAGATTTCGGTGATGTTCTTCATTTTTCCGGTCATCGACCGATGAAATAAAATGTATCTATCAAAAAGTTATATTTTGACTCTATTTTAGTTTTAAACATACCGAGTCGAATATATTGATGGTATGAGTTATATGGTACATGGATTATGTGTTTATGTGCGTACATCAGTTAAGATCTTTTGTTTGACTATCAAAATTATGTGTAGTTCTTGTTCCACGAATGTGATAAATGCTATGAATAAGATAATACTGTGTTTTGATGGGCATTGGAAAAGTAAATGTTGAGTTATGCAGTCCAATTTAGTGGATTGATTGTTGATTGAAATAGAATAACAGGGGGATAGTCTAATAAGTAGACGAGATAATATCAGATTTTCGATATGATTTGTACAAGCGTTGATTTATAGAATATTGTGTTTAAAATGGTTTGACTATGAGATAGAGTCAAAGCATGATTATGTATTAGTTGATAATTGGTAAGTCATAAAGGTTATATAGGTTGACTGGTGATTATGTGTTAAGTGTTTATCAGTATACGTGATTATGATGTTTCATAATATGTTGCATAGATTGTGATGTTTCTTTCAAGATTATGGTATCATGATTATGTTGTGAACCACATCTGGTAAACCTTTAGTTCTGAGAATGAAACCCATGATTTCTTCTACCTTCGAGCTCTGAAAAGCCAAACACTTTATCATATCCTATGAGCACACACCCTATGATAAGGTACCACTTTAAAATCACCAGGTACCTTTCATTCAACAAATAAACACCTTTGTACACCTCATTTCATTTCATGAACAGGGCTATGTGCCATGTTCGGGTTTTATGCGTGACTGATCAGTAGCCTAACCTTTGGTTTTTAGTTAAAATAATATAATTCCAATTCAATAATTCTTTTGAATGATTCAATTTTCTAATTTTTAATTGATATAAAGATTGATGAATCATTTTATACACTACCCTAAGCTTATGAATTCTTGATAAACTATTTTCAGATTGTTAATGTTATATTGATACTTGCTGAGCATTGTTGCTCACCTTGATTTTCTTTTAACCATTTTAGAAAGGTGTAAAGATGAGTTTCTCGAGTATGATAGCCTTTAAGGCTAATGATAAACGAAAAGCATGAGTGGTTAAGTTATCCAAAGGTCAAAGAAGGTATCCATGGAATTTGATGAGGAGGGTTCGAGTAAGAGTTGTTTATTGAGATTCAACTGTAAATCAGGTTTTTAAATAAAATAGTAGTGATTTTTCTTATCAAATATGACTTGACGTTGTAAAATATGTTGTTTATTAATATTAGTGGTTGATTCTAATTTCAATGTTGTAACCTGTATGCGATTCTGTTTTAAAATGGTTAAATTGTTTTTCTGTTAAATCTTTTACTAAAGCTGCCAAGTTTTAAATTTTTTGATTTTTATTATCTTTTTAAAAATACAGGATTTCAAAAGTATTTTAAAAATTGTTTTCATGCGGTGATGTCAAATCAAGACCCCCGAATTTGAGGGGTGTCACACTTACCTGGAAAAAAGATAAGTAGATGAGAGTCAGGATTTATCATATCCTTGTGAGGAAACTCTAACTCTTAAAAGTCATGAGATGAGTGCAGTAAGGAGTAATGAGATTACTTTAAAAGAATATAGAGATCTAAATGGTTCATTTCTTTCTCTTGCAGATGCTTAGAGCCTAAAAGAAGCAGTTTCTGATCCACAACCTGTAGTCCCTAAGTTAAACTTTGATGCACCGAGTGCTAATATTTTTCCTGCAGGTCTTAATATTGATACTTTCCTGCAGTCCACTTAAGTTTTTCATTCACCCACATCTTCAATCCTAGTTGTTGCTACTGATGAAGTTGCAGAACAATCCATTCCTTCATCACCTGTACATTCAACTGGAACAGAAATTTAGAGCTCCATGCTGATGTTCCAGTTCCCATGGCTACTATTCTTAAAGATGTTGAGTTAAATTTAAATACTGATGCCGAGGAGGTTTTTGAGGCTGTTGGTTCTCACACTGCTCATTTGATAAATCTAAACTCTGATGCTGAAGATGAAGAAACATAGAAGCTCAAAGATCCAATAGATGACGATGAAACTCACAGTGACGAAGATGAGTCTAATGATGGGGACGATATTGATGTCTCTAACATCAATGTGGCAATGGTTTTTGAAGAAGATCTAGATGAGATCATATTTCCTGAAGACATGCCTGAAAGGGAAAAGAAGATGAAGATGGATGAGTTGGATAAAGCTAACACTATGAAGTACTAGGATGAGGAATGGGTATCATAATGCAAGGATCCAAACTACCCAATCACTGTTAATTATGCTTCTCAACATTTGGAGACAGCTGAGCAACATATCACAAATCCTGATGTGCTCACCCATCTAAAGGCTTCAGCTTTAATGGTCAAATCCATCCAGTCCACTCAAGAAAAAGCCAATTTTCAAATAGACAAAGTCAAAGATGCCTTCCATGAGGTCAAATTCAAGTCAGAGATTGATCTCCAAAAGCAATTGAAGCTCATCATTTATTGACATGAAAAAATTGAGGCTAATCAGGCTAGGCTAAAAGCAACTCTAGCCAAGATGTCTGTGCAATTGGATGATGTACAACAGTCTATGGAGCTTATTATCTCTCTACTTCTTGGTGATGATGCCAAAAAAGGGGAGATAATTTCTAAAGCTAAATGCAAAGAGCTCAAGATAAAAGGTGATTATGGGGATGATGCCCCAGATGGCGGAAGTAATGGTGGAAAATAACTTGGAAGGTACAAGGGTAGAGAAATTGTTGGCTCTAGTGATACTTCTAAGTCCATTATCCAAAGGAGAGATGGAGGTGGAAGAAGTAGTGGAGTTGAAAGGAAGAAAATTACAACATTCACAAAAAAATTGACTATTATGACAAACACTGAAAGACAAACTCTGACCGTCATAAATGTTGATGACCAGGCTTAAAGGGTTGTGAAAGCTGGTGCTGAAGCTAGTCAATTTATGAAAATAATGAAGGTAAAAGGAATAAAGATTACTCTATTCTACAAGGATCCAAAAATTATAGCTCTTGATTCTGAGGTGAGTAGAAGGATTTTTGAGAAAGAATATCCTAGAGTTGATCTTGAGCAATTGATGTTGATGGAGGAAGAATTCAAATCATTGAGACCAGTAAATACTGATAGCATCTCACCATATGATGATGTTCCTGGAAGACAAAGACCAACTAAAGGAGTTGTGATCAAAGAAGTCAGCCAAACTGCAAATGCTGAAAGACCTATTCTAAGGTCCCAAGCTATTTTAAATGCTGATAAGAGGTATAAGGTTAAGGAGAAAGTTGGTGAAACATCAAAGCTTTCATTGGAAGACTCAAACTCTGATTCTGAAATCTCAAATCCTGAAAAAACTCATGTTGAAGACATTCCAGTAAAAGCTGTTACGACCGGTCTTCCATTTAATCTCTAATTGAGTATTTTATAATTGTAATGGACTCATTTATAAAACTATATGGATACGTGCTTGTGAGATTGTATTGGTGCATATTAATTGTGTTAAATTATTTAAGAATTTTGAAAGCAAGAAATGTATTATTTGCTCTTTTATGTGATTTATAGAGTGTATTTCTATTTTTGAGAAAAATTGTTTCAAAAATATTTTTATCAATAAATTTCAAAAGTGATTTTATAAAATTTCTAAAAATTCTAAGCTATTTTATGACACCACTCTTGTAATTTATGGATTTATATTTTCATTTATAAAATTTATTCTTGTTATTAATTTGATTATTAATTAGCAAATTACCTCATTACCCATGCATGCATTCTACTCCCAATTCAAAGCCAAAGGCACAATGGGAATTTCTAACCCCACTAACTATTTCTACACTAGCCAAATTACCAAGATAACCTTGCATGCAAACTTTGCTTTCAAAAAGGAGAGGGAGAGTTTGGTAAATGCATAGCCCACTCACTTTTGCATGTGGGTAAAGATAGAATAAAATGATCAAAACCATTCTAACACTCTAACACACCACACTCCACTCCACTCAATTTTTCTCTCTCTTCTCCCTCCTCCCTCTCTTCTCTCGGCCGAAGCCCCCTTCCCCATTCCCCTCCATTTTTCATTCAATCTCCCACCTTCTTTTAGTGATCAAGTAAAGATAGGAAGCTTTCCATCAAGGTTGAGTAGTGCTCCCGGTTGCTCCTAATCCAGGTCGAGTTCTAGATAAATCCTTCTCTAAGGCAAGTGTCCCTACCTTCACTTATCGTTCATGTGATGTTTTCTTTAAACTATATTATGCAAGTGTCCTTGAACCTTTTTGTGATATGTTGCAAGTTTATTATTGAAGGGTTTTTAGCACATAAACGCAACGAAAACATAAATTTAAATCTTAAATAAAACGAAACCCTCCGCAGGATCCATGCGGAAAATAATATTTAATTCGTAGTTCAGTATGTTTACCTTAAGAAGCTTTATGTTAATGGAAAGATGGAGGTCTTTAATGGCGATCCAAAAATGATGAACGTAGATCCTTAGCAGCTGCTCCTCAAGTGTGAAGCACTCCACCGGTATCCACCAAGAAAATGATGTAATGAATGAGGAGGAGATTGAGAGAATTAGGGTTTTGTAAATCTTTTTGGTTGAGGCAAAAATAGGGTTTATAATAGTATATTTATAGGCAAAATTTTCAGATGAAAATTTTCCCATAAAATATTATTATTATTAACCCTTTATTATTCTCACTAATAATTAAAACACCTTTTAATTATTAATCCTTTTTCTAAACACTTTAGAAATAATTCTCTCACTTGATTTAATTTCCAAAAATTAAATTCTTAATTAATAATATTAAGAACTTTTTCTTAATTAATTATAATCAATTAAATCTCATTTAATCAATTATTAAATTTGCCAATTAATTATTTATTTCATAAATAAATAATTATCAGCCATTATTAATTAATTTCTCCACTATTAAATCATTCTCTTTTATGGTGTGACCCTATAGGTTCAATATTAAGCCGGTAGTAGAAATAAATAATAATAAAACTATTTTATAATTATTTATATAAATTCTCTAATTCATTAAATATGATTAATTAATTAATCATATTTATTCTACATCGCGAGGGATACTTCTCAGCATATCGCGACTATCCGGATAATACGAATTCACTGCTTAGAATACCAAGAACCTATTCAGTGAGTAGTTACCGTACAATTAATTCCTTCTACCCTGCAATGTCACGATTAAATACAAGGCATGGAACTTGTGTCAAGCCTATCTTATTTAATCACTTGTTTTCCCATTCACTATGCTTAGTTCTATTTAATGTAAATTAGAAACTCCTTTCTAATTTCATTCACTCTGGCCAGAGATTCCTGAACTAACATAAGTGGATCATCATTGAACATTCTCTTCCTACACTAGAAGTGGTAGATCCTTTATTGATCATACACTATCTTCGTGTACAAATTCCTATACCCAGTAGAGCCCTTATAATTGTCCCTTGAGACTAAGAACTAAACCAAAGCATAGTTCAGTGTACACAAGATGACTATGATGACCTCAAGTCTAAGGATACTTGTACAACTATCACTATGTGAACAACTGCCGACACGTGAGTGAACTCCATCAGTTGTTCAGCTGTGTGAGTCATGTTCAGTGAACTTATTCTATAATAAGCACCTACATACTAGCTATAGTGTCACCACACAAATGTCTATGAGAACAGACATCCTTCATAATGAAGCAAGCATAGTATGTATCGATCTTTGCGGATTATTAATTACCAGTTAGTAATCCTACGACCAGGAACTATTTAAGTTTAGAGTTATCATCTTTTAGGTCTCATTATTATGATCTCATCACAATCCATAAAAAGCTTTACTCTAAACTGTGGTATATCTTATTTAAACATTTAAATAGATAGAGCCCGCAATAAAAACAAAACAAGTCTTTTATTAATATCAATGAAATCAAAACAAATTACATAAAAGTTATTCCTAAATCCTCATACATGATTGGACATAGGACATATCTCTTTCAATCTCCAACTTGTACTAAAGCCAATCACTCTGTTATCTAATACCCATCTTGTCTTTATGACGATCAAAGTGACTCTGAGAAAGTGGCTTTGTGAGTGGGTCTGCTACGTTGTTATGTGTGTCAACTCTCTCGATGTTGACATCTCCTCTATTTTTAACTCAGATTGACCACCAAAACAAGAAAAATGTCCTGAGTCCTTCGCAAGTACTTAATGATGTTTTTCACTTCTTTTCAGTGGTCTTCACCTGGATTGGACTGAAATCTGCTCGTCACACTAATTAAATAAGCAATATCAGGCCTTGTACACAATATCGCGTACATGATAGATCCTATTGCTGAAGCATAAGGAATCTTACTCATACGCTTTCTTTCCTCAGGTGTCTTATGAGACATTTTTTCGGAAAGGGACACTCCATGGCTCATCGGTATGAGACCTCTTTTGGAGTTTTCCATGCTAAACCTTTTAAGCACTTTCTGGATGTATGTACCGTGGGTAAGACCTATCATTCTTCTAGATCTATCTCTATAGATCTTCATACCGAGAATGTAGGATGTTTCTCCCAAGTCCTTCATGGTGAAGTTCTTTGATAGCCATACTTTGACTGATTATATCATCGGTATATCATTTCCTATAAGAAGCATGTCATCCACATACAATACAAGAAATGTTATCGCGCTCCCACTAACCTTCTTTTAGACACATGGTTCAGCTATGTTTTTGATAAAACCAAACACTTTGATTGTCTCATCAAAACGGATGTTCCATCTACGAGAAGCTTGCCTTAAACCATATATGGTTCGCAGCAGCTTACACACTAGGTGTTCATTTCCCTTGGAAAGAAAACCCTCTGGCTGTGTCATATACACTTCCTCCTCAAGTTCCCCATTGAGGAATGCCGTTTTCATGTCCATTTGCCAGATCTCAGTCGTAGTAAGCAGCAACCGCAAGCAAAATCCGAATTGATTTTAACAGGGCTACAGGCGAAAAAGTTTCATCAAAGTCAATCCCTTTCCTTTGTTTGAATCCTTTTGCCACGAGCCTGGCCTTATAGGTCTCCACCTGGCCATCTGCTCCAATCTTTCGTTTGTATACCCACTTGCACCCAATAGGCTTAACACCTTCAGGCGCCTCAACCAGAGTCCATACTTGGTTGGTATACATAGATTCCATTTCGGATTTCATGGCACTATGCCATTTCTCTGAGTCAACACTACTCATAGCCTCATTATAGGTCACATGGTCGTCATCATTAATGATTGACAACTCATTGTCTTTCTCAATGACACGACTATAATACCTCTCAGGTTGGCGAGACACTCTCCCTGTCCTACGAATGGGCTGTTCCACAGAAGGTTGTTCAATCTGAACATGTGTTTCCACTTGATCCGTAGTAGTTTGTGCTTCTTGAACTTCATCAAGCTCAATTTTTCTCCCACTGTTTCCTTCAAGGATAAACTCCTTTTCCAAGAAGGTAGCATGTCTGGAGACAAACACCCGATGATCGGTGTAAAAGTAATACCCCAAAGTCTCTTTAGGATATCCCACAAAATTACATTTTACGGATCGAGATTCCATCTTATCTGGGTCAAATTTCTTGACATAAGGTGGACATCCCCAAATCTTAACATGTTTAAGACTCGGTTTCCTTTCTTTCCATATCTCATAAGGTGTTTGAGGAACAGATTTGGAAAGCACCTTATTCAATAAATATGCTGAGGTTTCCAATGCATAACCCCATAGGAATACTGGAAGATTCGCATAGCTCATCATGGACAGAACCATGTCTAACAAAGTTCGATTTCTCCTTTCAGATACCCCATTTAACTGTGGAGTATATGGAGGAGTCCACTGGGAGACTATACCATTTTCTTTGAGATAATCTAGAAACTCTCCATTCAAGTATTCACCACCTCGATCTGTCGAAGAGTTATAATATTGTGTTTGGTTTGTTTTTCCACTTCATGTTTATATTTTTGAACTTTTCAAAGGCTTTAGACTTGTTTTTCATCAAATACACATATCCGAATCTAGATCTATCATCTATGAAAGTAATGAAGTACGAAAATCCACCCATGGCTTGCGTAGACATTGGTCCACATACATCTGTGTGTACTAATCCTAGCAAATCTGCAGCCCTCTCTCCATGTCCACTAAATGGAGATTTGGTCATTTTACCCAATAGACAAGACTCGCATGTAGGATATGATTCAAAATCAAAGGGGTCAAGTAACCCTTCCTTATGCAATGTCCGCAGTCTATTTTCACTAATATGACCTAGCCTACAGTGCCATAAATAGGTCAGATTTTCATCATCTCATTTTCTTTTATTAGTTTGTTCAATCTGAAGTAAATCATGCTCTACGTCACATACATACAGACCATTATTTAAAATGCCACATCCAAAAAGAACATTATCTCTAAGGATAGAACATTCATTATTCTTAATAATAAATGAAAAACCATCCACATCCAACATAGGAATAGAAACAATATTCCTCACAATAGAGGGAACGTAATAACAATTATTCAAAATAATAGTCTTGCCCGTAGGCATATGTAAACTAAATGATCCTACAGATATGGCCGCAACCCTTGCTCCATTTCCCATAAGTAGAATTACCTCATCTTTTTCAAGAGTCCTACTTCCCTTTAGTCCTTGCAACGAATTGCAAATATGAGAATCACAGGCGGTATCTAATACCCAAGTAGAAATTTAACCTAGTGACATATTAACTTTGATCATGAACATGCCTGAATCAGAAGCGGTGGTCTTACTACCCTTCTTCTTCTTCAATTCTACAAGGTAAACCTTGCAGTTCCTATTCCAGTGCCCCAACTTGTTACAGTGAAAACAAACAGCTAAATTAGGACCAATCAACTTGTGAACATCTAGTATGCTCCGGAGTGATAGTGCAGAAGACATGACGAATATAGTAAATCTGTAAATGATAAACACATGACAACACTTAGAAAATATTCAATTTCATTTCAAAACACTATATGAATTGGGTCTTTATTCATAAGTGTCTCCCACTAGTTTATCTAATTTTTTCAACCCCCTAAGTGAAAATTAAGCATTCATAATGCTAGTGGGAATAGGGATCCTACATTCCATCACACAACCTAGGCTGTGGCACGAAACGTCATGTGATGTTCAATAGGTAGACAACTCTTGTCAATTACATCTTATGTTATTCCCTAATATAAGTTTAGCCTCTTGAATAATTGAGTCACGGCTGTGGCACGACAAAGTCAATATTCTAAGTCAAGTCTAACCCAACATTTCATACAATTAAATCAGTCTCCAACGGCCCATGGCTGTAGCACGTACCGACCTTTAGATTCTAATTCAATGTACACATCTCTATGTAATAGACAAGTATTTCTTATTTCGAAATCAAAGCCCTCGGCTGTAGCACGAAACGACAATGATTTAAAAATAAGAACCACTTTCTACCATGTTGGAAGGCTATGACCGACACAAGCCCGTTGTGTCATTGGCCAATTACTACTTGATATTATTTAATTTTAGAGGGATTATATTACGTTACAATAATAATCATATTATAAAGAGATTCTTCCTTTTAAATTAAATATTTCAAATCAATAATCGATAATCAGATGATTCCCAGATCGGGTGGAGCATTGTCAAGAGGCATCACTTTATAACCCTTTCTTACAGATAGAAATCTGTTGTTGACAGAATCATCCTTTCTCTCAATATTGAAAATTCATATTCAATTACGTGTTTCATAAACAGAAGAATCTCATGATCGTATTCCTATTCTAGATTTTCTAGAGCACGCCTTATATTGATTTAAGTTCACCTAAATTTATCATCGCATGGTAAACATAGGCATATATCTCATATATAAAATTAAATAAACAAGTAAATGTAAAGTGCAATAAAGTAAATGTGTTTGGTTATTGCCCCATCCTATGTGATCTTTATCAAGCTCATGATAAAGATCAAGGTCAATCTAATATGGTGATGGAAATAAATACAACTACTTATTACATAAGTCTTCTTCTTTGTTTAGACTTCTTGTATGCCTCATCTTCTTGTTTGTATCACCTCCATTGGATAGCCTTCTTGAGTCTTCAATTACATTACATGATTGAAAGTAAAACTAATATAATGAACTTACAAGAATAACTCGAGTTACATTCGAGATTTATGATTACAAAGATTGACGACATGCAAGTCGTATTTAAAACCAAAACCAAAACCATTACACTGAGGTCGAAACGCCATAACCATCCACCATGCTCATACAACACATAAATGCATGTTAAAACACATAATCTGATCTTAACATATCATATTATCCATGATCTAATCCTAAAAAAAAATATGACAAAAATCAGAAAAATCAGAATCAAATCTGAAAAACAAGAATCACTGTTTACGGGCAGTAAACGACGTCAAACACCTTACAGACGAGTCGTTGATACCCTTTGCTATCAGTTTTGTTCAGACACTCGTTTACCTATGGAATAGGGTATTCGTTTGCATAAATCGGACACCAGACCCAGATTTCAGCAAATCTGCAGCAGCCAATTCAGAATCCATATCTAATATGATTCTCATAATTAGAACAAACATAAATCATGTATATATCAGTATATATATAGATTACATAATCATCTTATGATTATACAACTCACATGAATATCATATATTCAAAACCATACATATATAAGCATATTATATCAACATCAAATCATGGCGAATCACGTACATGCTCATATATCAAAAACAGTTAAACACATAAACGAATTAAAAACTTTTCACAAGTAGCTCTGATGCCATTGAAGGGTTTTTAGCACATAAACGCAACGAAAACGTAAATTTAAATCTTAAAAAAAACGAAACCCTCCGCAAGATCCATGCGAAAAATAATATTTAATTCGTAGTTCAGTATGTTTAACTTAAGAAGCTTTACGTTAATGGAAAGATGGAGGTCTTTAATGGCGATCCAAAAATGATGAACGGAGATCCTTAGCAGCTGCTCCTCAAGTGTGAAACACTCCAGCGGTATCCACCAAGAAAACGATGTAATGAAGGAGGAGGAGATGGAGAGAATTAGGGTTTTGTAAATCTTTTTGGTTGAAGCAAAAATAGGGTCTATAATAGTATATTTATAGGCAAAATTTTTAGCTGAAAATTTTCCCATAAAATATTATTATTATTAACCCTTTATTATTCTCACTAATAATTAAAACACCTTTTAATTATTAATCCTTTTTCTAAACACTTTAGAAATAATTCTCTCACTTGATTTAATTTCCAAAAAATTAAATTCTTAATTAATAATATTAAGAACTTTTTCTTAATTAATTTATAATCAATTAAATCTCATTTAATCAATTATTAAATTTTCCAATTAACTATTTATTTCATAAATAAATAATTATCAGCCATTATTAATTAATTTCTCCCCCATTAAATCATTCTCTTTTATGGTGTGACCCTGTAGGTTCAATATTAAGCTGGTAGTAGAAATAAATAATAATAAAACTATTTTATCATCATTTATATAAATTCTCTAATTCATTAAATATGATTAATTAATTAATCATATTTATTCTACATCATGAGGGATACTTCTCAGCATATTGCGACTATCCAGATAATACGAATTCACTGCTTAGAATACCAAGAACCTATTCAGTGAGTAGTTACCGTATAATTAATTCCTTCTACCCTGCAATGTCACGATTAAATACAAGGCATGGAACTTGTGTCAAGCCTATCTTATTTAATCACTTGCTTTCCCATTCACTATGCTTAGTTCTATTTAATGTAAATTAGAAACTCCTTTCTAATTTCATTCACTCTGGCCAGAGATTCCTGAACTAACATAAGTGGATCATCATTGAACATTCTCTTCCTACACTGGAAGGGGTAGATCCTTTATTGATCATACACTATCTTCGTGTACAAATTCCTATACCCGGTAGAGCCCTTATAATTGTCCCTTGAGACTAAGAACTAAACCAAAGCATAGTTCAGTGTACACAAGATGACTATGGTGACCTCAAGTCTAAGGATACTTGTATAACTATCACTCTGTGAACAACTGTTGACACGTGAGTGAACTCCATCAGTTGTTCAGCTGTGTGAGTCATGTTCAGTGAACTTATTCTATAATAAGCACCTATATACTAGCTATAGTGTCACCACACAAATGTCTATGAGAACAGACATCCTTCATAATGAAGCAAGCATAGTATGTACCGATCTTTGTGGATTATTAATTACCAGTTAGTAATCCTACGACCAGGAACTATTTAAGTTTAGAGTTATCATCTTTTAGGTCTCATTATTATGATCTCATCACAATCCATAAAAAGCTTTACTCTAAACTGTGGTATATCTTATTTAAACATTTAAATAGATAGAGCCCACAATAAAAACAAAACAAGTCTTTTATTAATATCAATGAAATCAAAATAGATTACATAAAAGTTATTCCTAAATCCTCATACATGATTCGACTTAGGACATATCTCTTTCAATTATGAATTCTTAAGATATACTGCAAGTGCACCCCCCTTCATATCTATTTTTATGCAAGTACCTTAATCTTAAATTGAGTTGTTACAAATGTTATGCAATGCTTGTGATTTTCGCAATTGTTCCAAGTTCATTTATGCACTAACAAAGATCATTCGCTTATCTACGTCTTGCCACAACTTGACTTAGTACCTATAATTTATATACTTCGATTGCTTGTACCATACCAAAATACCTTGGTAAGCTCCAATATTTCAATTTCAATGATCACAAAACCCCTATTGATTTGATACTATATCCCTATACCCTTGATACCTTGATATATCAAAAATTCAACTTCATACTTCTTCATTACTCTTTATTATCATACCTAAACTTTGTAACTAGATATATGCCATGTATTACCCTCCAAATTTGAGATCCATATCTTGTTTATTATCGTTATGATTCCTTTTTCAATATTTTCTTCCTTGGTTGATAAACCATTGATGTTCAGCATTGATGACCCTGCTAGTGAGAAGTTAAATCATTTCTAATAAGAGTTCCAATTTTAGCTTTATAATCTAAACTCTGTTATTTAGAATCCTTGTAATTTCTCCCTGGCATTAGTTTTATAAAAGATAATTGCTTTTCAAACAAAAGAATATTTTCTTGAGATTGGTGGATTGGACTAAGACGCAAGTCCCTTTCACAGTTATTATATTAGGCTTAAAAGTTGCCTAGGGATCCCAACTAAAATTTGTTAGAACCCAGCGCGGTTCGGGATTACTTCGCGGCTGATCACCGGATGTAATCCGTAGCGTCATAAAATGATTTTGAGCAATGATTTCATTAAGAATGTTTTGACTTAAATGATGATGCCATCCACCCCAATTTTGAATTATGAATTGCCGTTCTATTAATTTCCGTCTTATGATATATCTTGCTAAGCGTTTGGCTCACTTCTTGGTGTTTATCCATATTTTTACAGCTAGCCGATATGGTTAGATTCAAGCATACTGCTCGTAATTCTACAGGTGGATATTGTGAGGCTTATGTGAGAGCTTAGGTAGTATAGTTGGCGTCTGTGTAAGGACCGATAGTAATGTAAAAGTTGTAATAGTTGTAGTGTTGGACTGTTCAAACACTGAACCTTTATGATCTTGGATTTTGTTGTAAACAACCGTTTATAATGACTTTATATTTATCAACTGTTATATGTTAGTTTTATTTTCGGGCTGTGACAGGTCTTGGTATCAGAGATAAGGTTTAGAGTCCCTGAACAGTCCACATAGGGAGTAAATCGCTAATATTTTCCTTCGTATATATTCTTTCTCAGCAAAGGATGCATTCAACCTCATCCTTGGAGGCATCCGACACTATTGCTTTTTCCTTGTACGCTGACTTGATGCTTTAATTTGATAGGCTCCAAGGGAAGTACGACCGACTTATGGAGCGACTGGATGTAGCTTTTCAGGATGATACTCGACTTAAGGAGGAACCTAAGGCACAATTGATTACGAGACTCGAGTCCTTGACCCAGTTCGTTAACACTAAGCTCAGAGAGATGCCAGCACACCATGACCGCAACAGCCAGTACACCATCTAGATGGTAGCAGATGAACTTCGGGGCATTATGAAGGTACTTCAGGGAGAACAGTGGGAAGAGATTCCGATAGCTCGAGATGATAACGAGGAGACTTAGGAAGATGATAGTTAGGCCACATTAGGAGCCATATTTCCTATTTCCTTTCCAGTTGGCTATCCTTTATATTGATTGTATCTCTTGAACTATGTAGTTTCCTTATTTCCTTTCAGAACTATGATGTTGCTGACCTTTAAATTCGAACCTTATTTGTCTGTGTTATAAGTTAAACTTTGTTTTAATGATTAATGCACTATCATTTCATTTCAGTATCGCTTTCGTTTCTATACCTAGAATTGTACATCCCCTTTTTTACTAATTATCGAAATCTGAATGCGAGTGATCACCTTAACTTCGTAACACCTTGACTTTGAAATAATTGCCATATTCATAACTATTTTATTAAACCTATTATTTCAGAATTATGCCACCTAAAAAGATGAAGCAAACTAGTACTTCTTCTGCAACCGACCCCAATATCCTTCGAATATTGGAAACCCTGCAATAACAAACTAATGCCATTGCTCAAAAACAACAAACTCTTGAACAATAATTCCAACAACAACAATTTCAAAACCCAGAGAATCATGATCAACATCAACATCAACCAGACCCACCAGTACCACCTCAATCAGTTGTGACTTTTAAAGCTTTTTAGAATATGAACCCTCCATCTTTTCATGAAACCACTGATCCAGTTGTAGCCAACACTTGGATAAGAGAAATGGAGAGATCTTTCGAGTTGGTTCGATTAGGGGAGGATCAAAAGACTGTATATGCCACATATTTTTTAAAAGGGGAAGTAATTTATTGGTGGGATTTAGTAAAAGCTTTAGAAGAGGTTTAACCAGTTACATAAGCAAGATTTAAGGAACTATTTTTAGAGAAGTATTATCCCAAGTATGTATATAAGCAAATGGAAGTGAAGTTCCTAGAGTTGAAGCAAGGGAATATGACAGTCTTGGAATATGAGAAGACTTTTATAGAATTATCAATATTTGTAACCAGGTATAAGGGTACCGAAAAAGAGAAGGCTCAAAGGTTCCAACAAGGGCTCGAATATTGGATTCGATATAGAGTATAGATGTTTGAGATTGATACTTATGCAGTAGTAGTTCAGAAAACGGCCTTGATTGAAAGTAACGGAGTATAATCCAGGAAGGAAAGAGATAACAAGAAGAGAAAAGTGTTTCATCAAGGGGAAAGGTCAGAATCAGGGAGTCAGTCAGATATGGTTATGGAAGAGAATTGGATTCCAGAAAGGGTGGAATGCACAGAAGAAAGGAGAAGTAAATAAGAGGCAAGAAAATAGAGGGAGCTATCAGCAAAATCAAGGACAAGCATGTGAGAATAGGCAGCTAAGAGTTGAATGCACATATTGTGGGAAGAAGCATGTAGGAATTCGCAACAAGATTAACATGACATGTTATCAATGCAATCAGAAGGGGCACTTGGCAAATGAATGTAAAGCTCAGAAGATGGGAGTTACGTGTTTCAAGTGTGGGAAGACATGACACATTGCTAGAGAGTGCAAATCGGCAGGACCAATTAGAAGTATGATGAGCGTAGCAACGACCAGTTCGACTGTACAGATGAGGTATTGGCTTTATCTCCACCATCAGAACCAGTTCCACAAGCATCAGTAAGAACTTTTAATTTGAAAATGAAGGATGCAGTTCAGAATTCAGAGGTGATAGCAGGTAAGATTTCTGTGAATAATGTTGAAGCTAAAGTATTAATTGATTCAGGAGCTACAACATCTTTTATATCAGAAAATTTTGCTAGTAGATTAAATTGTGGTAAGAAGAATATGAGTGAAGTAATGAACATAGTAATTGCTAACCAAGAAAAGCTACATGTTTGTCAATTCTGCCCAGAGTGTGAGATTGATATGTCCGGGCACAAGTTCCCAGTTGACTTAATACTTTTCAAGCTATGAAAGTTTGACATAATTTTAGGGATGGATTGGTTATGGAAGAATAATGCTCAGATATATTGTAGATCCAAAAGAGTTTATTTAAGAGCGAGAAACGGGAAGAAGGTGATGCTTAAAGGTCAAAAACAAGGAAAAATGTTTCTTTCAGCTGTCCAGGCTAATAAGTTACTTAGGAAGGGTTATGAGGCACTCCTAGCTTTTGTAGTGAATACAGAAAAGGAAGTTCCTAGTATAGAGGAGATTCCGGTGGTGAAAGAGTTTCCAGATGTATTTTTAGAATAACTAATAGGACTACTGCCAGACCGACATATTGAGTTTGAAATTAACAATGCCTTTTATTAACTCAATTATTCTGCGAATACCTTTCTAGTAAACCTAGCACCTATGCTTGGGTTACAGTATTGCATATCAATTCCAATTGAAAGAATAGGACATTCATTGGAGCCATCTCTATACGATGATCAGTCCTATATCGGAAAATTTGTAATCCTTTTCTACTAGTAAAAGGATGACACTTTTATATCCCGGTTATCACCCTGGCCGTATTCAGGCTATGTGTCCCATTTCGGGTATACAGACACTTCACAGGTTCCTGAGTACAGATAATACCTTCGCCTGCAGTACCTTTGGTAATCTTCCTAGTACCTTAGTACTAGAGTCTACCCGTCCCATTCCTTTTAAAGAATCCTATAATATACTTGGAACTCGAACTATATCGGAGTTCCCCAAGTGTTTTTCTTGTTGAAAGGCACATCTCATCTTATATATTTATATATGCTTTCGAGAATTTTGTGAAAGTGCTGTAATAAATGTGAGTTTACCGTTTTCAACAGATATATATTTAAGGGGGAGTTTCTTTTGACATTATCATCAAATTATTTAAAATATGTCGAGATAATATTTTTCGACTATTTGAAATTTTAGGACGATTTTCAGAAATTAAGAAAATATTGCAAAATATGATTTATGATTTTTGATCATATAAAATCATTAAATAAATATTTAACTATTTAATAATTAATCCTCGAATTAATAAATATTTAATCCGTGAATAATTCGTCATTAAATGTATATTTGAAATAATATTCCTCGAATGATTTATGTGTAAATAAATAAATTAAATCTTTAATAAATATTATTGTTTGAAATTAATAATTAAGTAATTGTCTAAGAATACTTCTTGTTTTAAATAAATATTTGAAATACTATTCATCTGCCAAATAAATAATATAAGTTTAGGGAATACGATCTTTGGAAATCGTTTTAATAAAAATTTAAGGTATTTAATAAATTACAGGGGCATCGAGTCCTTTGGAGTATTTACTTTAATGATAAAATAGATACGGAATTTATTCGTCCTAAACATCTCCGGAATATTTTGAGTTTTTAGATAATTTATACCGACCGACTCACGATCTACAATATATCTACCACGCTACTCGCTAGCATTAATATATGTTATTCCCAAAAAATCTAACAAAAAATTAAAGAAGGGGGGTTGAATGTAATTCTGGTTCCTTTTCGATTTCAAGAAATACTTTATCTCAAATATATAACAGTGTTTGATTAAGCAAAAATGCGGAATGAAAATATTGAGGTAGTCAAACACAAAGTAATTAAACACAAGTATTTAAAACTTTCTAGTGGATTGAACTTTCCTACCAGAGATATATATGAGATTGAGAATTGAAATATCTGGTCAAATTATGTGAATATTTGGTGATAAATAACTAAATATTATGTGTTTATATATGTTAAAATGTTCATTTACTATGATATGACATGCAGTAATTGCTATTTATGTTTCCGTATTGACCAGAAATTTTTTCGATTGATTGTTATGTGTTTATATATTCGATCCGCAATCTAGACGTGTGTTTATTAGCGTATTTATCGAGGCACTCATTTTATCTAGTGTTATGTGCGGTTGAATGTATTTTATGCGTTTTCGGGGTTTTCTTTTAATTTAGGTAACATTTCGGTTTCTCAAAAATCAATGGACCGGAACCCCACCGGGACGTCAAAGCCCACAAAATTCATGTTTTTATTTTTATAGATTTATAAATATTTTAAATACCCATTATTTTTGCAATTTTTAATTATTAATAATTTTTGGAGAATTTTGACATAAATTTTATATTTCATTGCTTTTAAAAATAATCCCCATAATTATTACTTTTGGGCCAAATTATTTTAATTAAGGGATAAAAACACCCTTAATTGATTTTAGGGTATTTATTTTTCTAAAAATATAAATAGCTGATTTTTTTTATTATTGATTTATACCAAAAACAAGAAAATAGAAAACATAGTTCTTAGGGGTAAAATTCGTTCAGGAACATAAATCGAATGATTTTGGGAGATTGGATGAACCGTTTTTGATGATTCTTGAACCAAATCAAAGCTTGTTTTGAGCTCTTAAAATTGATACCAGAATCTTTATATAAGGTCGGTTATCTTGTAAAATCGATTTTTTTATATAATTGGGGTCGAATTCGGGTTTCTGATTTTTTTGAAGATGGTAGTAGCTTGTACTTGATATAAGGAATTGATTCATGTATATATTGCAGTTGTTTATGTTTTAGTTTGTATAGTTCGACTAAATCGATTTTATAATTGATAATTTTCGATTTTGTGAATTATTCAGGAATTTCTTAGAGATTATGGATATATAAATAGGTTTATATGATTCTTAACATCATTTTCGTATGCAGCACGTCAAAATTGGTTTAGAAATAATCGAAATTGGTGTTGGCGAGAGTTGGAGCTCAATCGCCGACTTCAATGGAGGTTTTGGTCGGCGATGACTATTCCGTTTTGGGTCGTTGAAGTTGAAGCTGAATCTATGTTTCTAGGACTTAGTCGAGTATTTTGGTAAAGAATCAGAGCTGTTGCATGTTGTTTATGCGAAAAACGGAGTCTCGCCGGAACCGGTGAACTCGCCGGAATCTGCAGATTATCCGGCGTGTTCTTTATGTTCTTCGAGACCCGTTTCTGACCCACTAGATCCGCTAATCGACCCATGTTCGATCTTTAAAAACCGAATTCCCCCAATTCAATTTTGTTTCTAAAAATTTTTTATTTTAAAATAAATCAAAAATCTTATTTAAATTCCAAAAATTCTTTCTGATTCCAAAATTAATTTAGGTAATTATTTTTAAATAATTAACTGAATTATTTTAAATTTAAAAAATATTTTATTTTACTATTTTCAAAAATCATTTAGTTAATATTTTTAAATTTTAAAAATCATTTACTTAATTATTTTGAATTCCAAAAATTATTTTCTTTTATTATTTTCAAAAATCCAATTTGATTTAATTATTTATAATTTAATTTAGTTAATTATTTATGGATTTAATTAATTGATTAATTCATTTTATCAATTAATTTATTATAAATAGTTAAAAAAGTATAATTATTTATATTTAATACAAATAATTTATAAAAATTATTTTAGCTTTTAAAAATTGTATTTAAGTATTTAAAAATCAATTAAATTTTTATTTTAATTGTTATAAATAAACCATTCGTCCGTTTACTACGAAACGAACGCATATAGACTTAGAAAAATATTGCACTTCCAATAAAAATACTTTCGAGACCTAATTTCTTTTATAATGAAAGGCCGTTTGATTCGTGAGTCAATATCTGATCGAAAAATACCATTATTGACCCGATTTCAAAACTAAACATACTAAGACCTATCTTTTGACAATGTGACTTATGTGTTACGTAAATTATGTGCTTGCGTGTTATATGAATAACATAATTATGTGTTACGTAATATGCATGCTATCTGTTTACAATTTTAATTGCCAGGATTAGATTTAAACGATCGGGTATACGTCAAGACATAAAGTTACGTCAATTGAGTTTGGTTCTGTTAATTGAAATAGTCCTTCTGGTTGATAGAATCGAGTCGCAAGGAGCGTACTCAAGTGTTAGAAGGAGTTGGTGTTAGTGTTTGTGCCCTAGAGACAACACTATTATGCTTTTATTATTAAACATTTGGATTATTAATTATGATTATATGGATTATTCTTTAGTAATTTATTATATCTTTATTTTCTGTGATAAGATGTTAGATTATTAAATATCCTTAGAATACGATATGTAAATCTATATCTCTAAGTAAGTGACTTAGAAATGACATTATGAGAATAATATTGATATTCCTAAAGGTCCCTAGTCAAGTATTATTGTTAAGGGACGATGATAAATACATTGAGACTAGTATATTTATTGGCTGATGATCATATCTCATTGATCATAGGTATGGTGATACTAAAGTCAAAACACTGGCACATGTATTAAATACATGGTGCTGGATTGACCTGTTGTGAGATACTATATGTTTATAGTGTCATAAGTTATCTCACAGTGATAATGATGTATTGGTCCTTTGACCTGAAATTATTATATTATTTATACGAGAATTAATATACATTGATACAATTGGAAGTTATCCTTGACCGGGTAATAATAAAAGTAGACATTGGGTACATTATGAATCGTATGAGAAATATGAATGATCTAAGATGGGATTTAGCCCTCCTTTATTAAAGGAGTGATATTATTGGCCCCTTGATTGAGTAAGACTATAAAATGCATGGTCGTGCTCAAATACTGATTTGTTTAGTAGTTTACTCTTTGATCAAGGAAAGAAGGATTAAATGTTAATAGAGGATGACACAATGCATGCCTCCAGTTTGATCTATAATATAAGGCTAAAGGGATTATATTATATTGTACATTATTCACGAAAGGTTTAATTGATCACCGATTTAATTATTATTACTTGGGTAGCAATGATGTATTACTAGATGCCACTCATTGTTTATAATTTAAATATGGGATATTTAAATTATTGCCAACGTAATAATAACCTATAGGGTCACACAAAGAAAGCATGAAGGAAGATTTAATTCAAATTCAGATTTGAATTAAAAAGGGAAATTTCAATTATTTATTATTAATTAAGTTGGACTTAATTAATTGGATAAATGAATTTCAAATTTGTATATTATTAAATCCAAAATTCAGTTGCTATTTAGTAATTGAGTTAAACTTAATTATTAAATAAATAGAATTTCAGATTTTAATAAACTCAAACTTGGCTTAGGGTTAGGACTGTTTTTGGCCTCTCTATATAAACATCCATAAGGATAAAATTAGAGTTACATTTTTATTAGATAAAAAACATAAAACCATAGCAGCTAAAGGTGAGAGAGAGAGGGGAAAACAGTCCATTCTTGGTGCTAGTACACGCCTCATCCGTACCAGCTTTCGTGTTGATACCTCTACGGCGTAGATCGTCAAGGCGGGATACGCGGTGTTCGATTAAAGCTAGGATCTCCTTTTGACAACCATAATCGTAAAGCTCTTTAAGGTAAAATATCTATTCTCCGTAATTATCCGTTCATTATACATAGATCCTGAGGTAGGGATTCAAATTTTTTTGTTTTTCCATTGCATTTTTATGCTCGAATCCCTAACAATGGCATCAGAGCTATGTGTATAATGGGATAATTTGGTTACGTGTTTTACAATTTTTCAATATATTAAGCATGAGTCAGATCTGACATGCATGTATGTGATGCAATTTATATATGAGATTTAATATGCATGCTATTATGTTGATTTATGTTCGAACTGATTATGTAGAGCTTTCTGGATATTCACGTGATGTTTATGCATATAATGATATGAGCACATAATATTTTTCCATGACTAATCATTATGCGATTTGTATGTTATGCATGATCTCTGGTTTATTGATAGTGATCTGTTGGACAAATGGTGTGTTGACATGATCAGTGAAATGGGGTATGTTCAGTATGTATATGATACATGCTTCTGGAACTGCATATGATGTAGTAGAGACATACACTAGTTCAGATATGATCTGTTGTTCCGAAATTGAGATTTTTGTACAAGACTGCCGCCCCCGAACCCCGCCCATGGGCGGCCCCGGACCCCCGCTTTGTTTTATTTTTTCTCAAAGTTCTTTATTTGTTTACTTGAGCATGGTGCTGGTTATGGCCTTAAGACCTTTAGATTAAAGTTTATGGTTTTGGTTTTATAAATACGACTTGCATGTCATTTTCATTATTCTTGTAACTATATTACCTCGAATGTAACTCGAGTTTTCTTATGTAAGTACATTGGTATAGATTGTTTTTATGTAATGTACCTCAAGAAGGAATGATCCAAGAGGAGAAGCAGCAATCGAGACATAGGATAAAGGCCATAACCAAGCACGTTTATATACCGCACTTTACATATTGATGTATGAATGTATATATAGAATAGTTAATGATGCATGCTTTAATTAGATCAATCATGCATGAATGTATGTATTAGATACGTCACCCATGCCATGCCTAAACAAGATAAAATCTGTAATGACTCAAGATTTTAAAATTTACAAACGATTATGAGATTCTCGTGTTTATGAAATATAGAATGAAATACGAATCTTCTTTATTTCCGATATGGGGCAATTTTGTCAACAACGGGTTTATTGAACTTGTAAGGATGTGGGTTTTAAGCGAGACCGATGTGACTTCTCCACTAACTGGAAATCAAACCATTGACGAGTATTGGTTTGAAGTATTTTATTCAAGGAAAAATTGGGAATCTTTTTATGATGGGATCATGATCGTTATAATACTAACAGAACCCTAATGTTTATATTAATTATTAGATGCCTTCCAATATGTCCAACGCGTTAACCCCTAGATCGATAAGGAGTGGGTTCGCCAGAGCCAAGTACTCGCATCTATTGTGGGACGGCGTGTTGACGTATATAATATGTTTTAGACCTTTGGGTTTTGACTTAACTAAATTACCACAATAGGATTGTGAACTTAGAGTTTGGTGAGATTTATTGGATAAATAAGAATTAATGTTGTTCCATTAAACTATCAAAGAGTTATATAGTTGATATAATTGACAAATTTTGTCTACCTTATTGAATCATGTTTTAGGAGTAAAGCCAAAGCTGAACTAAAACGTTGTGAAAATTTGGATATTGGATCACTAGAAAGTATATAAAAGATACTCTTTCCGAATTAATAGTTAGGGCTATTAATTTGATAAAATAGTGGGAGATATATATTTTGAATATATATGAGTAATCACTTGAATATAATTTAATAATCATCTATAGACTAATTTATCTTATGCATTTTAAACATTGTAGATATCAAATGGCAATCAATTCAAATAACTTCTCTGTGCGATCAGTCCTTGAGAATGACAAGCTAACAGGAACAAACTTCCTTGACTGGCAGAGGAACTTAAGGAATGTCCTCAAACAAGAGCATAAGCTCTATGTCATAGATATCCCTTGCCCTGCACCTCTCCCTAAAGGAGCATCCCGTGCTCAACATAATGTTTATTAGAAATATATCAATGATGACACGGATGTTCAATGTCTCATGTTAGCGACCATTAGTGTTGAACTTCACAAACAACATGAGAATATGGATTCTTATGATATGATTGAGCACCTTAAACGTATGTTTAAAGGACAGGCTCGCCAGAAGAGGTTTTATACTTTCAAATCATTGCATGCATGTAAGCAGGGAGAACGTGATTCGGTTGGACCGCATGTTCTAAGGATGTTTGGGTATATTGAGTACCTTGCCAAGTTGGGTGCCCCGATTGTTGTGGTGCACCAGATTGACCTAATTTTGCAATATTTAAATACCAATTATTCTCAATTTATGATGAATTAAAATATGGATGAGATAGATAAGAACCCCACCGAATTGTTGGCCATATTGAAAACTGCTGAGACCAATGTTCACAAGGCATCCCCTGTTTCCATGTTGATGGTGAATAAGGGGAAGGACAAAAAAAAGGTAAATGGAAAGGTAAAAGGAAGATGGGATCTAAATCAAATGCTAATCCGAAACCTGATCTAACCAAGGATTTGAACCCTAAAGGTGGTGTTCCAAAGGTTGGTGATTGTCACTATTGCAAGAAACCAGGTCATTGGAAGAGGAACTATCATGCTTATTTGGAGGATCTGAAAAAGAAGAAGGATGTTGTTACTGCTTCTGATTCAGGTATTTATGTTATAGAAGTAAATTTTTCTACTTCTACATCTTGGGTATTAGATACTGGATGTGGTTCTCAATTTGTATAAATGTGTAATAACTGCAGGGAAGTAGGACATTGACGAAGGGAGAAGTTGACCTACGAGTTGGAAATGGAGAAAAGGTTGCTGCTTTAGTTGTAGGGAATTATCGTTTCCCACTGAGCTTGTTTTAGAACTAGATAACTGTTTTTACGTGCCTGCGATTTGTAGAAACATTATTTCGGTTTCTTGTTTGGACAAGAAAGGTTTTTCATTTTTGATTCAGAACAATACTTGTTCCTCTTCATTCAATAATATTACCTACGGGGTTGCACATTTATTTAATATTTTATATGTTTTTGATATAGATTCTCATGTCTATAACATAAATAATGATAATAAACGTATTAAGATGAAAGACTCAAATCAAACATACCTTTGGCATTGTCGTTTAGGTCACATAAATGAGAAACACATTTTCAAATTACATAAAGATGGTTACTTGGATAAGTTTGATTTTGAATTATACGAAGAATGAAAATCTTCTCTCATTGGCAAAATGGCTAAAGCTCCTTTTACCGGATAAGGTGAAAGGGCCACCGAACGATTAGGACTTATACATAGTGATGTATGTGGTCTAATGCGTACGATGGCAAGAGGTGGCTTTTACTACTTCATTACTTTTACTGATGATTTCAGTAGATCTGGATATGTGTATCTTTTGAAGAACAAATCCAATTCTTTTGAAAAGTTCAAAGAATACAAGGCTAAAGTGGAAAAGTAAACATGGGAAAGTATAAAAGTTCTACGATCAGATCGTGGAGGAGAATACTTAACCCTCAAGTTTAAAGGTTTCTTGAAGGAGTGTGGTATCATATCACAACTTACTCCTCTTGGAATGCCTCAATGGAATGGAGTTTCTGAGAGGAGAAATTGTACCTTGTTGGACATGGTGCGATTGATGATAAGTCTAGCAGATCTTCCAATAAGTTTCTGGGGTTATGCTCTAGAAACGGCTGCATATACACTAAATCGAGTTCCAACTAAATCGGTTCAAAAGACTCCATATGAGATATGGACTGGGAAATGTCATAGCATGTCTTTTATGAAAGTATAGGAATGCGAAGCGTTTGTGAAATGCTTGGTGTCAGAAAAGTTGGAACCAAAATCGGATAAATGTTATTTTTTGGGATATCCTGAAGAAACTAAAGGGTATAGTTTCTATAATCCTACCGAGAACAAAGTGTTCGAGCAACCACTGTATTTCTTGAAAGAGTGTTACTTTCAAATAAAATTAGTAGGAGGACTATAGATCTCGATGAAGATCGAGTTGTACAAAAAAATATTGAACCAGAGTTGGAAAATGGGCAAGAAGTACATCAAGATGGTCCTGCTCTGGAAACACAGGTTATTCGTAGATCTAGTAGGGCTCGTCGTGAGCCGGAGAGATATTATGGATTTCTCTTGACTCAAGATGATGATATAATGTTCATAGATAAAGATGAGCCTCTTACCTACCAAGAAGCTATGAACAGTCCAGACTCCGAGAGATGGCTAGAGGCCATGAAATCCGAAATGGAATCCATGTATCAAAATAAAGTATGGACTTTAGTTGATCCACCTGAAGAGGTAAAACCTATAGGGTGCAAATGGGTTTTAAAGAAGAAAACTGACATGGATGGTAAAGTACAGACCTATAAAGCGCGACTAGTGGCAAAAGGTTTCAAAAAAATTCATGGTATAGACTATGATGAGACCTTTTCACCAGTTGCTATGGTCAAGTCCATCAGGATCTTGCTAGCAATAGCTGCTTAATACGACTATAAGATTTAGAAAATGGATGTCAAAACCGCTTTCTTAAATGGGAGCCTTAAAGATGATGTATACATGATACAACCTGAGGGTTTTATTGATCCCAAGTTTGCTAAGATGGTCTGTAAGTTGCTTCGATCTATTTATGGATTGAAGCAAACCTCAAGGAGATGGAATCGTCATTTTGATGAAACAGTCAAAGAATTTGGCTTTATTCAAAATAAAGATGAACCATGTGTTTACAAGAAGGTTAGTGGGAGCCATGTGGCATTCCTAGTACTATATGTAGATGAGATATTACTAATAGGGAATGACATACCTTCTCTACAGGCTGTTAAAACTTGGTTGGGAAATAGTTTCTCGATGAAGGACTTAGCACTACACCATAAATGGCCTACAGCAACACCAAGAAAATGTTACAACAGGCCCAAAAAAGTGTTACCACAGCCAAAAAAAGGCCTAAGGTAACATAAAAATTAAGTTGCTTTTTTTCGAGTTACCTTTGGCCCCTAAGGTAACCTTACGTTTGCCCTGGTGTAACATTGACATTTGTGTTACAATAGCAGTCAAAAGTAACATCAATCTTTTTCTATAGTATCACATTATATATGTTACCTTCACACTTAGATTTTCTAAAAAAAATGGGGCCCACCAGTGGGGCCCACAATGGTGACGTGGCATGTAGGTTCCGCAGTGGTGACGTGGCATGTGGGTCCCACAGTGCTAGCATCAAATTTGTACCTGAGGTAACACTTTCAACAACCTACTCTAACACTCTTTGAAGCTACTATATCAATTTACCAGGAAGAAAAATGAAAAACTAATATTATAAAGTGTAAAATCGACTGCCAAATTTGAAAATATATTACATTATTAATCTAATACATTCCAAATTTCATAATCTCAACTACATTCATAACCAGTTTACAATCTACAAAAATCACAATAAATTTAACCAATACAACCAACTAATCTACATCCCAAAACTGGATCCACTTCCTGCTAGTAGCTGCCGAGAACTTGACACGTATGCATTCATCAACAAATATATAGTTGTTAAAGCTGAAATGAGAAAGAAATAAAGGTTAGGTCATACAATACCCTATATATATACCCCATGCAAAAGTATTGTACTTCTATATTCTATAACCACTACTATTTTACATACCTGATGCATATATACATACAACAATGCCTTCAAACTCAATGATGCCAATGTATCTCTCCATCTAGCTAGCATTTTTTGCTGCATCAATATGAACAACAGGCACACTCAGAATTTTATGTTTGGCCATTAACTGGACAACTTCAGCAACACTAGTGCCATAATTGATCAGGTTTAAGGTTGATATATATAAGTATACATTACATAATGCATACTATGCATATTAAATTTGAGGCTAAACTTCAGGACTTGAACACATAAATTTTCAGAAAGAAAAAAAGAAGTAAAATTTGAACATTTTATCACTATACCAGTTCACTTACAAGGTATTGAAATGGACCGCAACAAGTCTACCATTATTATTTAGTTTGGCAAAAATATACATATTTGTACTAGTTGAAGTTGTAATTACAGTCTAAAAGTGTACAAGAATAACCGTAAGTATCACAAATATATATATATATATATATATATATATATATATATATATCAACAGGGGCTAACAAGAAAAAGGACACGATGGTCATGTAAAATACGGAACCACATAAAACCTACAGTGCAAGGAGGTTTTCCCCTATTAGGCATCAGTTTGCAATTCATGTGCAATTGTGTCATTGGCAGGAAGCGCCAAGGGGAAACAGAAGTTAAAACATAAATTACATTTATTGAACCTCATGGGTAGAACTGTAAAAGTAAGCTTACTCTTTTGACTCTCTATCAAAATAAATTACTTTAACAATGAACCAATCATCTTTATCTGCATCCTCTAGCCTGACCCTAGCTGCTACCTGAAACAATATACTTAACTGCTTCAAACAGAAACAAAATTAGGATTTCGACTAAAGATTGTAGTAATAGTCTCTGTGTTGTAAAGTAAACAAACCATACAGCAATAGTGATACAGTACACTGTGTGATATTTACAAACATATCTGTGCTAGATTACACAAGGCAATGCATACCTGTTCACCCTTTAAATATGCAAGGGCATCCAGGTGGTTCCGCATCTAAGGGGAAACTCTTTATATATCTTAATCTCCCTTCATTCTTTTCTTTTTTGCTCATTACCTTCTACAGTGGAACTAGACCCAAAAAAATTTATACAATCAAAACTCTTTAATAATATACACCAGAAACATAATCAGCCTCACATGATATATCTTTAATTAAGACAAGTACTTAAACAAGAAATTTAAGAAGAATAGAAGGGTTTACCATTTCAGGTTCTTTACAGTATATGTTTACGAGTAACTAGGACAGACAACAGTTTATAAAAGAAAATAGCCATAAGTAGATTATTTTTTTAAAAAAGGAGTATGCTGATCACAAATATCTTACCACCAAACCAAGAAACCATCCTCATTTAGACACATATATTATTAGTCTACAAGACATCATCCAATTAATAACATTCTATAACTTATATAACCCACCTACTCTTCTTCGTTGTTGCCCTAGAGATCCAGAGGGTAGCAGAGTATCCATCTGACTAATCAACTGAGTGGCAATACTGCATGGATGTAAGTAACAGTTACTTATGTATCATATATAAAGGTCACAAGAATCACTAAGGTGGAAAGTAAGTAGGATGCCAGATACTTTAGACAAGTTTAAGTAATATTACGATTAACCTAGACATGCACGTTTACAAAAGGCCCCCCCGTCTTTTGAACTATAGAAACAATAACTGTGCATCTATTTGTACAACATGCATACGTCACTTAACTTTCAGAAAGGTCTTTTGCTTGAGTGTACAACATCTTGAGCCTGGATAGTGAACTATCACCAGGCTTCTCAACCACCTCAGGAGCTGCATCCAAATGCCAACATTCACATATCATGTAAAATTTATATAGGACAGATAAGCTAAAATATAAGTGTGCCACATAAGCATGCAATTTAATAACATATGACTGGGAATCATACCAGAAGAACATACAGAAGTTCTTAATTTATCACAGCCCTGCAAATCATTGTTCGAAAAAACATCATTATTAAAAGCATCTATATTTATGATAGGCACACCAGGTTGTTAAAGTTGGCCACTACCCCTATGCAGATTTTTGAATTTCAAACCCATAACCTTATGATGCGAAAGAGGCATAGACCTCTACCCTAGAATATCCCCGAATCATCAAAGCATCGTGATCATTTACATAAATCTTTTGAAAAAGGCTAGTAATTATATTTACTATAATCCACTATTTAAAAAACTCTAAACTTTTTTGTCAATGAATTAGCAGGCAACATAAAATCAAATAAACATCACAGAAAACCGGAATTCGAGATAGCAACAGTCAAGTACCCCAGGCCCTATAAAATCATTCATCAAACCATATTAAACAATTAACTAGAAAAAGGACATTATGGTCATGATTTATCTTTCAACAACCTGAGTGCCCCTATACCTAGATTTCCTTATAAAGAATTCAAGTAAGGGTCATGCATGATTTTTGCATATCAGTTATTGGATGTTGATAAACTTTAAGTACCTGCATAATAAGAACTACAGTTTCAAATGTATGTTCTAGTGGCACAATATTAAACCAAACACAATCACTTTTTTCCAGGAGACTACAGGCCAGTCCAGTGTAGTTCGAGTAATTTATGGCACTACAAAATTCGTAAAACAAAAGAATCAAAAAAATCATTTACAAATATGTAAATTCTGACCAAAAATTAATATATAAAGGGGAAGAGAACATTAACCCCATGTATTCTCTGATCAGACGAGACAGTATGCTAATTACAAATAGCAAAAAAGATACTTTGAATAATAGACTTCCTTGTAGATCAGTTTAGAACTTTAGGTAATAGTAGTTCAAATCAGCCACATGACCATTTAACAAACTAAACTGGTGAAATTTGATTTCATATTCAAAGTACATATAAAAAGTTTCAACATGCTTAAGAAAAGGTATTAAAGATTTAAATAATCATTCAAATATAAACTCACCATCTTCATTGAGCTTTGTTAGAAGTTGTGCTTTCGTGGGAAGAGCATGCATGCCTGCAACGACAGCTTTCCCGATAGCCCAATTATGGTGTGGAGCAAACACATGTGCATAAGTTGTGGAAGCTGGACTCTTCATTGAATTTCCCCTGTCAAAGAAAAACAAATCAACAGATGAGGACAACTAAAGCTTATGCATGTTCTCCATTGCAAAAGTTGATTCAACTGACTTTTGGATGCTAATTATGCAATCATCACAAAAAACTATCTGAATTCTGCTTTTCTTCTAAAAAGGTAAAACAATAGATATCTTTACTGTTTATGGTGTATTGACTTGATTACTTTACCAACCCTAAGTTGCACGGTGTAGAAATTTAACAAAATATATGTTTTATTACAACTTCCAACCAGTAACAGTTCAATGACAAAATTCCCGGGTTCCATTGGTGACTGCAAATATTTCTCAATGGCACATGATGCATTTCAATAACCTCGGAACCACAAGATGTCAAACCAAGCCTCATCGTAGTGTAAAGAAGTCAAATAAAAGAGAGCATTTGTCTTCTCAGATTTTACTGTTTATGTCATATCAGTCTTAAGAACTAATCAGTTAGAAGTTGTGTTATAAGCTTTGGCTATAGAATATAAAAACTACTTATGTAAGTTAATTATAAAATATAAGTTTCATCTGAACTGAAATATAAAAGTTGGAACATTGGACACAATTTACTTGCAATCACAATTTACTATAGAAAAATCAATATAGTAAAATCAATTTACTAACTTCGAACCCATTCGTCTTTGTCTTCCTCTTGCTCTCGTACATTAGAACCCCTTCTGGTTTTTTCATTAACTTTGTCAGCCTTATCTCTCATAGAAACCCATTCCGATTCGTCAACACTTCGAAACTTCCAATATGGAAATCGTGATGCCTATCTTATCTAGGGTTTGTTCTAACAAACAAGTAATAGACTTCAATTCGAAACTTAAAATTCTAAAAACAAACTAATATATCAATATGCATAATAACAAGGTAACATACACATAGAATCAGAGAGAGAGAGCACCTTAAAGTAGAACCGCAAGTTGATTTGACCCCAAATTCGCAGTAAATAAAATACTCACAATTCCAATTTAAAACCCTAGTTTTGTTTGAAACTCGAATCTGTAAGATTTTATCAATATAAACCCTAGCTAGAATAATAGATCTGTAAGGTAGTACTTTAGGATGATTAGATTCGATTCAATTGAAAGCTTAGAGAAAAAGAGTGTGAGAGGAGAGAGCGACGGAGAAAGCTTAGGATGGTTAGACATTGAAATTTTGACTTGTTAGCCGCTTCTTCAAAAGTTTAAACTTATTTTAGCACGCCTATTTTAGCATGCCTGATGATAGCCCAACATTGCTAATTTCACTTTATTTTTATATTTTTAATAAATTTTTAAGTTTAAATAATGTTCAAATTTTTTATTAATAAAAAGTTATAATTACTATATAGTATAGTGTATAAAATTTAACAAAAAAAATATATTTTATCAATATTAGCTAATATTAATGTTATTGCTTAGTTATATTATCAAAATAGATTAATTTTGAAATCAAATAATTATATATATTTAATTATTTGTAAAATGTTATCTTTTTATCCATTAACACCCTATTGTAACATAAGTTTCCACATGTTACCGTATGTAACACTTTGAAACTGTAGTAACATGTTACAAAGGCTATGGTAACATCAAAAATACTACGTTGCGGTAGGCTAAGATGAGCATAGCTAAGGTAACATAATTTTGTAACATGCATGATTAAACCATTACGATAGGCCATCTATGGCGTAGTGTAGGCGATGCTACCTATATATTAGGGATCAAGATCTATAGAGATAGATCAAGGAAATTAATCGGCCTAAGTTAGAGTACATACATTGACAAAGTATTGCATCATTTTGGGATGCAAGAGGCAAAAAGAGGATATGTCTCAATGTCTCATGGGATATTGATCTCCAAAGATAATTGCCCTAAATCATTAGATGATAAGGGCCGTATGAGCAAAGTTTCATATACTTCGGCAATTGGATCTATAATGTATGTGATGATATGTACTCGTCCTGGATGTTTCGTATGCCTTGAGCATGACGAGCAGATACCAGTCTAATCCTGGTGAGGGTCACTGGACAGCTGTCAAGAATATTCTTAAGTACTTGAAAAGGACTAAAGATTCATTCTTGGTGTATAGAGGAGATGACAAGCTGGTTGTAAAGGGTTACACTGACGCCAGCTTTCAGACAGATAGAGACGATTCAGTATCTCAGTCAGGTTTTGTGTTTTGCCTTAATGGAGGTGCTGTAAGCTGGAAGAGTTCAAAGCAAGAGATAGTAGCTGATTCTACAATGGAAGATGAGTATATTGCTGCCAGTAAAGCAGCCAAGGCAGCTGTTTGGATACAGAAATTCATAACGGGACTTGGTATGGTTCCATCGATCACAGATTTAGTTGATCTTTACTGTGATAATAATAGAGCCATCGCGTAGGCTAAAGAACCAAGGTCTCATTCCTGTGCAAAGCATACACTTAGGAGATATCACTTCATTCGAGAGACTAATGAAAGAGGAGATATATATATATATATATGTAAAGTGCATACTGATAATAATGTTGTAGACCCACTGACTAAGGCTTTGTCACAGCAAAAGCACGAAGGTCATACTAGTTTCATGGGTATTAGATACATGGGTGATTGGCTCCAGTGCAAGTGGGAGATTGTTAGTGTTTGTGCCCTAGAGACAACACTATTATGTTTACATGATTATATGGATTATTCTTTAGTAATTTATTATATCTTTATTTTCTGCGATAAGATGTTAGATTAATAAATGTCCTTGGAATATGATATATAAATCTATATCTCTAAGTACATGACTTAGAGATGAGATTATGAAAATAGTATTGATATTCCTAAAGGTCCCTAGTCAAGTATTATTGTTAAGGGATGATAATAAATATATCGAGACTAGTGTGTCTGTTGGCTGATGATCATATCTCATTGATCATATGTATGGTGATACTAAAGTCAAAACATAGGCACATGTATTAAATACATGGTGCTGGATTGACCCGTTATGAGATACTACATGTTTATAGTGTCATAAGTTAATCTCATAGTGATAATGATGTATTGGTCCTTTGACCTGAAATCATTATATTTCTATATGAGAATTAATATACTTTGATACTATTGAAAGTTATCCTTGACCAGGTAATAATAAAAGTAGACATTGGGTACATTATGAATCGTATGAAAAATATGAATGATCCAAGATGGGATTTAGCCCTCCTTTATTAAAGGAGTGATATTATTGGCCTCTTGATTGAGTAAGACTATAAAATGCATGGTCGTGCTCAAATACTGATTTGTTTAATAGTTTACTCATTGATCAAGGAAAGAAGGATTAAATGTTAATAGAGAATGACACTATGCATGCCTCGAGTTTGATCTATAATATAAGGCTAAAGGGATTATATTACATTGTACATAATTCACGAAAGGTTTAATTGATCACCGATTTAATTATTATTACTTGGGTAGCAATGATGTATTACTAAATGCCACTCATTATTTATAATTTAAATATGAGATATTTAAATTATTTGCTATGTAATAATAACCTATAGGGTCGCACAAAGAAAGCATGGAGAAATATTTAATTCAATTTCGGATTTGAATTAAAAAGGGAAATTTGAATTATTTATTATTAATTACGTTGGACTTAATTAATGGGATAAATGAATTTCGAATTTGTATATTACTAAATCCAAAATTCAGTTGTTATTTAGTAATTTAGTTAAACTTAATTATTAAATAAATAGAATTTCAGATTTTAATAAACTCTAACTTGGATTAGGGTTATGACTATGTTGGCCTCTCTATATAAACATCCTTAAGGATAAAATTAGGGTCACGTTTTTATTAGATAAAAAACATAAAACCCTAGCAGCTAAAGGTAAGAGAGAGAGGGGAAAACAGTTCGTTCTTGGTGCTAGTACACGCCTCCTCCGTGCCAACTTTCGTGTGGATACCTCTATGGCGTAGATCGTCAAGGCGGGATACGTGGTGTTCGGTTAAAGCTAGGATTTTCTTTTGATAATCATAATCGTAAAGCTCTTTAAGGTAAAACATCTATTCTCCGTAATTATCCGTTCATTATACATAGATCTTGCGGTAGGGTTTCGAATTTTTTTGTTTTTTCGTTGCATTTTTATGCTCAAATCCCTAACAGTTGGTAGCCATCAGATATAAGCCAGGATTATAATAAGCAGTTATCGAGCATACCAGGTAAGTATTCCTAAACTTTCTTGTAGTATAATTGCAAGTATCCTTACCTTCACCTAACATTCAAATGATATTCATTTTGAACTCTAATATGCAAGTTTTTCTTCCCTATTCTAAGTTCAGAATAGTTAAACATTTTATATTTATCTACAAATTACTCTATACAGTGGGACTTGGAGATGAGATTAGCCAATAACTAATTGTCCTAGTTACTTCGCCATCAGTTGTTGAGATAAATCTGGACCATGAGAAATGGGGGGGTTATGTTGTTAAAGATGTCGTTTGATTCGGGTCCTTTGATCAAAAATTGTTTTATAGATTGGATGGTTACGTAAGAGGCTGTGTCGGCGGTCCAGTGTGAGTTACGTATTATACAGGATAGAATACCTTTCTACGCCGATATGTGCCTTGGGTACCCTTTGTTTAGTTGGATATGCTTTGGCATACCAGTGTTGCTCCACGGATGATCACCGGCAGAAACACACTGTCGTTCGAGGATTCAAATCCAAAAAATATATAAAATCGTTGTTTATCATTAAAGCTCTTATTAGGTTTTGATATTGCTCAAGTGTTGTGGTTTGGTTTTATTCTTCAGATATAATGTGTTATTTCAATCATAAGACATTAACTGCTTGCTAAGCATTTCTTTCATTCATACTTGTTTATTATTCTGATTCTTTCAGCTAGACCAGAGCAGACCTAAATTCCAGGTTTGATCAGAAGTTGTATGCTTGTAAATAGTTTGGTGTGGTTTCCAAGTAGACTATTTTGGGACGCTTGACTAGTCTAGAGATTTGTAATAAAATTTGAATAATTTGTAAAACTAAATAGACTTATGAGTTATAATAACATTTGATTTGTATTCGTGCCTGTTTCACACTATGACCTGTGATCGATCCAGTTGCATGCAAGGGGTCATATTTATTATATTATTTTGTTGTGCCTATTATATTATGGTTTATCCGTTAGTGACTCCCAAATCTAGACCCCGAATTTGGAGGGCGTGACAGGTTGGTATCAGAGCTACAGTTTATGATCACTGAATCAGGCTTAGGTTGTCTTAACTAAGTCATAAGAAGATCACATAAGATAAGTGTCTGTAGTTTAGCTCTTATAAAATTAAGTTAGGTTATTGGGCTGGTCTATAGCTGAGTTCTTCGGGTTCCCTGTTTTGTATTCAGCATTAGGCTTTTATGCCATTACTTTGCTATTTGTTGGTTCGCGAAGATAGTGGAAAGTAATGAAAGAGGTTGGAAGGTTGTGTTGCAACCCTATCCACCATTTGTTGGTTTATTTGAGATTTTGAGCATGAGTTGGAAGGTTTGGATAATTCTTTGTTAATCTTCTTTGTGTTGTTATTCTTTGAGATAGTAAGCAAGATTATTTGATAATCATGTCGCTTGTGTTAATATGTCAGCAAGTTTATATTGATTTAGGAAAGATTATTGCATGAGAATTTTGACATGCTAAAGGATTGCTACATATTTGACACCATACTTGACAGATTATTATATAAGTTGCTTGTTTTCTTACCAGAATAATGGCACCAAAGAGGAGGGGTAATTTAGGAGAGGATCGTACCGAGAGTCATACAGATCCAGCGATTGTCCAGATGTTAGGACTGATGCAGCAACATATGTTACATCTCACGCAACAACAACAGCAACAACAGCAGCAACCAGCAGCACCACCTGCGGTGATTTTAAGCAATTTCAAGTTGTGAAACCACCTGAGTTTAAAGGAAGTACTGACCCAGTCGAAGCCAAAGCATGGCTTAAAGAAATTGAGAAAGCTTTTGACTTAGTCAGAGCAGGAGCTGAACATAAGACCAAGTTTTCCAGTTACTTCCTGAAGGGTGAAGCAAACTATTGGTGGGAATCCACACAAGTGTTGGAAGAAGGTGAGTTGGTAACTTGGGCAAGGTTTACAGAGATGGTTCTGGAGAAGTATTTCCCGAGGTATATGAAGAATCAAATGGAGATCAAGTTTCTGAATCTGACATAGGGTGATCTTACTGTCGAGGAATATGAGACCAAGTTCACTAAATTGGCGTGGTTTTTTCCAGATCAAGTTGATACAGATGAAAAGAGAGCAAGAAGGTTTGAACAAGGGTTAAATTTTGGATTCAGAATAGAGTGACCATGTTTGAGTTGACTTCTTATGAGGCAGTGGTTCAGAAAGGGATGGTGATTGAAAGTAGAAGTGACACATCTCAGAAAGAAAGGGATGGAAAGACAAGAAAAATAGAAACCTCAAGAGGAGGTCAGCAGCAAGGTAATTTCCAGGTCCATTTCAACAAAAGGCCAGAGTTTCAGGGTAACCAAAATATGGGATTCAAGAAATCACAATCAGGAAATGGAGGTCCAATCGTCCACCAATGTCATATTGTAAGTTTTGTGGTAGGAGGAACTTTGGGATTTGTAAGGCTAATGTGTTGTGTTATAAATGCAATCAGAAGGGGCACTATGCTAATGAGTGTCAGAATCAGACTTCAGCTTAAAAGTCGGGGATTGTGTGTTGTAAATATGGAAAAATGAGGCATATTTCCAAGAACTGTCAGGAAACAGATCCAGTAGCTAATGTGGCAAGGATTGAAGGACCACCAGTAAAGAACCAGCCAAAGGCCAGGACATTCAACATGACTATGAAGGATGCTGTTCAGAGTTCTGACGTGGTCGCATATACGCTTCTAGTCAACTCCATAGATGCTAAAGTTTTAATTGATTTTGGAGCTACAAGATCATTTATTTTTAATGATTTTGTCGATAAATTGCATTGTAAAGTTGAGTTGTTAGAACAACCGTTAATGATAGAACTAGCTAATAAGAATTAAGTTCTCGTCGACCAAGTATGGCCGAGGTGTGATATTGAGATAGCGGGATATCATTTTTTTGCCAACTTAATACCTTTTAAGTTGGGAAAATTTGATGTTATCTTAGGAATGGATTGGTTGTCAGAGAATAACGCTCAGATTGATTGTAAGAATAAAAATTGAGATTTCAGACATTGGATAGTAAGAAGGAGATGATATTTCGAGGGAGTAAGCAGGAAAAGAAGTTTTTAACAATAGCTCAAGCGAAGAAGTTATTGCGTCAGAATTGTGAGGCGTATTTAGCCCATGTGATAGACACCAGCAAAGAAGTTCCAGCACAAGAAGTGATTCCGGTTGTCTATGAGTTTCCAGATGTCTTTCCAGACGATCTTCCAGGATTACCTCCCTACAGAGATATTGAGTTTGTGATTGACTTAGCACCCGGAACAGAACCAGTTTCTAAAGCTCCGTATAGGATGGCAACAGTGGAGATGAAAGAATTGGCAAGTCAATTGCAAGATCTTTCAGAGAAAGGAGTTATAAGACCAAGTGTATCCCCGTGGGACGTACCAGTTTTGTTCGTCAAGAAGAAAGATGGAAGTATGCGACTATGTATTGATTATCGAGAATTGAATTAGCTGGCCATTAAGAACAAATATCTGTTGCCAAGGATTGATGATTTGTTTGACCAATTGAAATGCGCTATATGGTTTTCTATGATTGATTTAAGGTCTGGATACTTCAACTGAAGATAAAGCCAGAAGACATTCCAAAGACATCATTCAGAACCAGATATGGACATTATGAGTTTTTGGTAATGGCATTTGGATTAACCAGCACACCAACAGCTTTTATGGATCTAATGAATCGAGTACTAAAGAACTATTTGGATAAATTTTTTATTGTGTTCATAGACGACATTTTAATTTATTCCAAGATGGAACTAGATCATGCAGTGCATTTGAGAATATTTCTGAAGACACTACAACATGAGAAATTATATGCAAAGTTTTCCAAGTGTGAATTTTGGTTAAAAGAAGTACGATTTCTTGGGCACGTTATTAGTAATAAAGGAGTGGAAGTGGATCCGTCAAATTTGAAGCTATAATCAACTGGGAGAGACCAAAAACACCAACAAAAATAAGAAGTTTCATGGGATTGGCAGGTTATTACAGAAGATTCGTGCAAGATTTTGCGAAGATAGCTACGCCTTTGACAAAGCTCGCCAGGAAGAACTTGAAGTTTGAATAGAATGAGAAGTGCGAGGAGTGTTTCCAAGAATTAAAGAATAGATTAGTATCTTCTCCAGTGTTAGTCTTACCAGATGATCAAGGAAACTTTGTGATCTACAGTGATGCGTCGTATAAAGGATTGGGATGTGTTTTGATGCAGCATGACAAGGTGATAGCCTACGCTTCAAGACAGTTGAAACCATATGAAGAGAAGTATCCAACTCACAATCTTGAATTGGCAGCTATAGTGTTTGCATTGAAGATATGGAGGCATTATCTTTATGGAGAAAAGTGTGAGATCTACACGGACCACAAGAGTTTAAAGTATATCTTCACCCAGAAAGAGCTGAATATGTGGTAGCAAAGGTGGCTAGAATTGGTCAAGGACTATGAATGTACCATTAACTATCATCCAGGAAAAGCAAATGTGGTGAAAGATGCTCTGAGCAGAAAAGAAAGGTTAAACATGATCACTTCATCTGAGGAATTGATCAAGGAATTTGAGAAGCTTGAAATAGAGGTCAATATTTCAGGTATGTCTACAGATATGTTGTATGCAATGCCTTATCAACCAGAATTATTGGAGAAAATAAGAAGATGTCAAGAAGAAGTAATGAGCCATGAACAAGATGACCTGATAGGAGAAGAGAAAAGGAGTCAAAAGGATGATAAAGGAATCTTAAGATTTTCTTCAAGGATATGGATACCCAATGTGGTCGAGCTGAAAGATGAAATTCTTCGAGACGCTCACAACTCTAGATATTCAATTCATTCCAGAAGTACGAAGATGTATAGAGAGTTAAAAGAAAACTTTTGGTGGCCAAGTATGAAGAAAGAAATTACTGAATGGGTAAGTAAGTGTTACACTTGCCAGCGAGTCAAAACAGAACATCAAAGGCCCAATGGACTGTTACAGCCATTGGACATTCCAGAATGGAAGTAGGAACATCTTGCGATGGATTTTGTAGTTGGATTACCGAGGACCAAGAAAAATCACGATGCGATTTGGGTTATTATTGACAGACTGACTAAGTCAGCACATTTTCTTCCTACTAACGAGAGATTTTCATTGGATAAATTGGTTCGGTTATACCTAAAGGAGATTGTAGTTCGACATGGAGTTCTAGTATCCACAGTTTCAGACTGAGATCCTCGATTTAATTCAAGATTTTGGAGAAGTTTTCAAGATTGTCTCGGAACGAAGTTGAATATGAGTACCGCGTATCATCCGCGGACAGATGGTCGAAGTGAAAGGATAATTCAGACTATTGAAGACATACTAAGAGTATGTGATTTAGATTTTGAAGGAAGTTGGGACGAACATTTTTCATTTGTTGAATTCTTCTACAACACCAGTTATCATACCAGTATTGGAATGCCGCCTTATGAAGCTTTGTACGGTAGAAGATGCAGATCCCTAATTTGTTGGGATGAAGTTGGTGAGAGAAAGATTTTGGGTCCAGAATTGATCCGGTAGACAAAAGAGAAAATAGAACTCATTCGGAAAAGATTAGTGGCAGCTCAAGATCTTCAACGCAAATATGCTGATCCTGCCAGAAAGGATATGGAATTTGAAGTTGGAGAACCAGTGTTATTAAATATTTCACCTTGGAAATGTTTATCCAGATTTGGGAAGAAAGGAAAGCTTAGTCCTCGTTATGTTGGCCCTTTTGAGATTTTGAGGTTTGTGGGAAAGGTCGCTTATGATCTAGCCTTACCACCACACATGCAACATATCCAGAATGTGTTCCATGTGTCTATGTTGAAGCGTTATTTTCCTGATTGAAATCATGTGATAGAATATGAGCCAATCGAGATTCAACGATATTTATCTTTTGTAAAGCGACCGGTACAAATTTTAAATAGACAGGAAATAGTGCTTAGGAATAAGTCTGTGTCTTTAGTACGAGTCTTGTGGAGGAATTCCAAAGTTGAAGAGTCGACCTGGGAATTGGAAAGTGAAATGCGAGCCAAGTATCCTCACTTGTTTTCCTAAGCTGATTCTGAGGACAGAATCCTGTTAAGGGGGGAAGGATGTAATATTCAGGAAAATTATGTGAATATTTTGTGAAAAAATAAATAAATATTATGTGTTTATATAAGTTAAAATGTTCATTTGTTAAGATATGACATGCAGTAATTGCTATTTGTGTTGCCGTATGGACTAGAAATTTTTTTTATTGATTGTTATGCGTTTAAAATGCATTTATATAAATCGATCCACAATCTGAATGTGTGTTTATTAGCGTCTTTATCGAGGCACTCATTATATCTCATTTTATGTGCGTTTGAATGTATTTTATGTGTTTTCAGGGTTTTCTGTTAATTTAGGTAATGTTTCAGTTTCTCAAAATTTAACGGACCGTGACCCCACCGGGACGTCAAAGCCACAAAATTTATGTTTTTATTTTTATAAAATTATACGTATTTTAAATACCCATTATTTTTGCAATTTTAAATTATTCATAATTTTTTGGGAATTTTGACATGAATTTTATATTTAATTGCTTTTAAAATTATTCCCCATAAATATTATTTTTGGGCCTAATTATTTTAATTAAGGGATAAAAACATCCTTATTTGATTTTGGGGTATTTATTTTTCTAAAAATATAAATAGCTGAAAAATTTATTTATTATTGATTTTTAACAAAAACAAGAAAATAGAAAACATAGTTCTTGGGGGTATAATTCATTCAAGGACATAAATCGAATGATTTTATGTTAGGTCACACACACTGTAGAAGGGGGTTGAATACAGTGTTTAGCACAATCAAGTCGAACATAAGAACTCAAGTAATAGAAAAAAGATTTTATTCAACACAATAAACTCTGTTACAATATGGAACTGTCCTCTCTCAGTGATGAACAAATTATCACGAGAGCTGCTAGGGTTACAAAGAATAATAACTTCGATAATGATAACACTTATAGTGTAAACCCTATGTCTGTGTTTATATACTATACAGTTACAAGATAAATTCTAATTGATATGGAATATAATTCTGCTTCCTAAAATATATCAACTAGTTATCTTTTCTTCCAAGTATTCTATTCTTCATAGAATTCTTTCTTCATGCATAATTCTTTCTGTCTTAGTCTCGATCTTCTTTCCTTTCAATCAGCCGCCTGTCTTATCTGAAAGTCATCTTAAGTCCTGATATTATCTCCTGATAAATATCTTCTGATCACTTAAGTTCTGATAACTTAAGTTCTGATAGCTTAAGCTCAGTCTTCAGTATAAGTGTTGATTTCCAGTTAAGTACTGATTTGTCCTGTTAAGTAAGATCTGAAAATGAAACACAAATCACATTACACATGACATTATCAAATATATCTAACAATCTCCCCCAACTTGTAAATTAGCATAATATACAAGTTCAACATATATTTGATGATGTCAAAAACATTAAGTACAATTACATGAGAATTTGACTAGATAGCTACAACTTACAGTCCTTTCAGCTTTACCATCTTAAACTTCTGATAACAGCTTCAGTTTGTATACACTTCAGAATTTAAGCAGTTGTTGATCTTTGACTTGGCTTCAATTTCTGATCTCTTTGATATCAGGAGTTGTTCTGAGATAGTTCTTCAATAAACATCTCTCAGCATATTCAAGTTCATTAACCATCCTCCTTTTAGCATTTATCAATTCAGCTGTTTCTTCTCCAGTTTGAGAAATAGCTGCTCTGAGATCATTTATCTTAGCTTTTCTTATCTCCTGATCTAGTCTGATCAGATATGCCTTGTCAGACTCTAGATTGAATTCCACAGCTTTATAACCCAGAAAAGTAGTTATAATCTTAGCAGAGTTCGGCTTCATTTCGACTATATCACCTTTGTGATCTCTGTACTTGGGACCGTATGTGTTGTCAGACTTTATAGAATAAAGCTTCTTCTGTCTTTCAATTTTAGACTTTAAATACCCTGCAGCACTATCTGTTAATCTGTCTTTCACTTGAAGTAGGAATAGAACATGTTCCAGTTCCTCAAAATACTTCAGTGGTGTAGCATTTTGCTTAATCTGGTATACCCTTCCATCTGTCATAAAATATAACAACATATGTTCTTTCAAAAAGGTATGGTAAACTATTTGTACAGATTCAAGTCGATTCAATCTTTCAGGAGTTGCTCCAACACCTGGTTCACTTAAGAAAGTCGGATCATTGGTAGTGTTATGTACTCTTCTTTCATCAGAAGTATCTAACCCAGATTTATCTCTTGCTTCCTTTCCTGTAACAACTCTTGCTTCAAGACCACATGTTGCAGTCTTCAAAGGTTGAGTCTGTTTAGCTTCGGTGAATCCTGGTAGGAGTATCTTTGAAGGTTTAACATGAGCAATGTCAGAGGTTTCCTTTTCGTTATCTTCTGATATCAAGCCAACTTGAGCTATGTCAGAGGTTGCTTGCTTCACTGTCATATCAGAACTTACTATATCTTGACTCTGAACAACATGAGCCATGTCAGAGGTTGTTTGAAAAAACTTCTTATGCATCAGAGTAAGATTAGCATCTTCTTCATCATCAACTATTTCTTCATCCATGACTGGTATATAAACCTTTACAGGTTCATCAACTTTTTCTTTGCCCTTGGACCTTGGATCAATTTCCACTTGTGATTTGGCTTTTGTTGCCTCAGAACTTGTTCTTTCCTTTATCACAAAACCCTTAGGCTTTGGAAATTTCTTTTCAACAACAAAAGTTTTAGATTTTGTCTTGACACCTTCTGCTTTGAGTCTAGCTTCTTCTTCCTTTAGACTCTCAAAGTCCATTTCTGGATTTTCTTTAAGAAATAACTATTTTGAAATTTCTTCATCAAGTTCCAGATGTTCACCAGAACTTATCCTTTTACCAGTATCAGAACTTATTCTTCTGCCAATATCAGAACTTGTTCCTTGAATTGTAATTCTAGCTTTACTTGATGAAAATCCTTTTCCTTGAACTTGACCTCTACCCTTGTTCGAGTTTCCCTGGTCATCATTTCCATCATCCTTTCCTTTCAGTGTCTGAATAGATTTGCATTTGGACTTAATCACTTTCTCCCCCTTTTTGGCATCAGCAGGTAAAAGAAGAGAGACAAGCAATTCCACTGAGGATTGGATCTCATTGAGTTGATTTTGGTGAGAAGATTAATTCTTTAGAATTTCTTCAATATGAGTTTGTTGCTTCTCCTGAGTTTTCTCAATGTAGGCAATTCTGTCAAAGGCTGGCTTGATAAATCTGTTCTTTTCAAGTTTCACATTCATATCTTGATGGATCAAAGTTTCTTGAATTTTATTCACCTTGACATGAGTTATTGAGTGTTGACCCTGAACGTGCTTACTACTCAATGTAGTAACTTTCAGTTGTGGCTTGAAATCATCATTTATCAGCATTTTATCAGCTTTTGCCAGATGCTCAGCAAGAATCTTTTCAGAAGGAACAAAACTAACTGTGTTCCATTCTTTAGTCCACTCCTTTCCTCTAGGAGTTTCACTCCAAGGTACTGGTGCTTCCCCTATAACAAACATCTTAACTAAATCAACTTTAGAAATTATTTGTTGAGGTGCATGTCCTGATGGACCAGCTGCATCAGCATCTAAATTAACAGCAGCTTCACCAGTAATTTCTTCATTAGCAGGATCAAAACTTGTAGTGCCTGCAGTATCAGCATCCTCGGATAAAACAACAGTATGAGAGGCTATAGAGACTTCATCATCATCCTCTAAATTCTGATCTGCAGCCAGGTTCTGATCAACATCCAAAATTGATGTTGTTGGTGGAGTGAGTTGAATTGGTGGAGCTTCCAAGTACAAAACTTCAGGCACAATCAAGTTATGAATATCAATTTCAGCACTTGTACCTGGTTCTTCAGTATGTACTGGATCAACTATAGGTGACATATGAGGTGAAGGAATTTTGTCTTGAGCAGTTTCATGTTATAGAGATGTAAGTGATTCGATAACAATTGGTTCTGTTGAGATCAGAGAATCCTGATCCCCTTCCTTAGCTGCTTCCACTACATCTGAATCTGACTCAACTATGTCCTTATGAGCTCTCTATTTCTTTAATTTCTTCAAAGGTGGAGACACTGTAGGAGTTTTATCATCAGATTTTAACTTTCTAAGTTTTTTGAGGGGCCTAGAACTCCCAGTTACAGTATTTTTCTGAGAAGAAACCTTCTCAGCTTCTACAACAACAGATTCTGATATGGGAACCTGTTCCTCAGTTGTTTCCTCAAATCAACAGAATTTAATCAAAACATTCATCACAAAATAAGATTAAAAGTCGATGAAGTAAAGATTAATAAATTGCAATTAAACATGCACAGTCACATAATTTGAGAAACAAAGAACAAATCTTGCAATTAAAGAAAATTTCATTGATATATCAGATGATTACATTTGATGAAATTTAGCAATTACATGCAAAAATTACAAGATAGTCCTATTTTACGATTCCTAACATCAACAGCCTTAGTCCCAGTCTAAGAAGACCTAACGACTAACTCCTTCTGCTGCTGACAAAGAGCACTGCAAGACGGATGATCTGTTCTTGCTGACGAAGAGCTTCTTTCCTTTCCTCTTCCAACCTATCAAGATGGAGGTGATACTCCATTGATAAGAACAAGAGTTCTGTGTGAACCTCTTGTGGAAGTGAGTTCCAAAGTTCGTCAGGAATGGTGGTGACATGCCACTCCTGTTCCCATTCATCACAACTTAACTCGATGTGAAAGGTTTCATAGTTCAGGAACATGTTGAAACAAACCATTTTTGTTGGTATGAATAAAAAGAGAGTGAGTTTGTGAGAAAATGAATGATATTTTGGCTGGAATGAATGGTTGGTTTAAATAGCCAATAGAATACCAAGGGATGCGAGAAGTGGTTAAACTTTACAAGTAAAAATAATGATCCCTCGACTCCCTAAACTGAAGTGTAATAATAACAGTCAGTAAAAGATCTAAAGCCAGAGTTAATGGGCACGTGATATGATAATAATTACTGTGCGCATGCAGGTTTTCAAGACATAAACGCTAACCACTAACCCATAATGATTATGACTGTTTTATCTCACATTAACCAATATTCTATAAAAATATTATCGTTCAAATAATAACCAAAAATAAACCAAGTAAATAAATACTGTCACGTCAGCATCAGAACTTGATTATTATCAGGATTCAAAAGTCATCAGAATATGGCTCCTTAACTCGAAAAGTGAATGTGTATTCCTATAATTCTTCACACAAATACTGATATGGTTTCATCAGAACTTAATCATCAGAACTTCCATTAGAACTTGTCCTCAAAATTTATGCAATCTGATACATAAACTGTTCATCTAAAACAACATTTAACACCAAAGTAATTTTCATCATTCATATGGAGTGTAAGTCTGTGCATTAAGCTAAATATCAGACAAATAGTAAAGTCTGATTCACTTCAGTACATCTTAGAAATAAGGCATAACTAAGAACTTTACTCAAAATCTGTAATTATTCTGAAGTCTAATTTATAATGAGTTCATGCATGAGTCCACCTCAACTGTTTTGTGCTCATTTTATGCATCTTTTGAAATTCCATTTTACAGTGGCTTCTCAGTGTAAGTGAGTCATGACTCCTTATCAGAATTTATGCTGCTATCAGAGTATTTCTCCAGTAATCATAGAGTGTGAAAAGTCACCAAGAAAATTTTATTTTGCTTTTCTAATGCATATTACTTAATACCAGCAATGCATTTGGGTCTTCCCTTCCACATTTTTACTCTAGATCTCAAAGGAGTACCTGATTTTTATTTCTTTACTTTTCTTTTTCTTTCGATAAGTGAGGCTTATCGGCACTTAGTACATCCACCAGATTTACTAACATCAGAACTTAACAGATAAGAAGCATTATTCTAGTTTTTGCCATAGTAATAAGATACACAAAGTAAACTTAACTAAGCTCAATATCAGAATTTGCTTGTGTTAAAAGTTTTCCACATAAACAATTACTTTAAACATGGGATCTTTAGTATATTAAAGACTACTAGTTCAACATCTAGCACAATTATCGTCATTGGATTGAATAGTTACAGAAACAGTCATATCACTATCAGAGTTTAGAAATTCACATCAGACAACAATCAGCACTTAAACAATTTTTCAATTTAAGCACAGAATACACAAAGATAGTAATATCTGTAAATACTGATCATAAAGTCTGATGTATCAGAACATAAACTAAGCAGATTTAGAGAAAGAACCTGAAACCATTTCAAGTTCATTTACCAATCTTGTAAAAGTAGCTTCATACAGTGGTTTTGTGAAGATATCTGCTAGTTGTTGATTAGTGGGAACAAAATGCAAATCCACTGTACCTTTATCCACATGTTCCCTTATGAAGTGGTACCTAATGTTGATGTGCTTTGTCATTGAGTGTTGAACTGGATTACCTGTCATAGCAATAGCACTTTGATTATCACAGTAAATAGGGATTTTAGAAAATTCTAACCCATAATCCAGTAATTGATTCTTCATCCAAAAAATCTGTGCACAATAGCTTCCTGCAGCAATGTATTCTGCTTCTGCAGTTGATGTGGAAATTAACTTTTGTTTCTTGCTAAACCAAGAAATCAATCTGCCTCCAAGAAATTGACAACTTCCACTTGTGCTTTTCCTGTCAATTTTGCATCTTGCAAAATCTACATCTGAGTAACCTATTAGCTTAAAGTCTGATTCTCTAGAATACCACAATCCCAGATCAGCTGTACCCTTAAGGTACTTGAAAATTCTTTTCACAGCTATTAAGTGAGGTTATCTTCGATCTGCTTGAAATCTTGCACAAAGACAGGTAGCATACATGATATCAGGTCTACTTGCAGTTAGATAGAGTATAGAGCCAATCATACCTCTGTAATCAGTAATATCTACTAATTTACCAGTATCCTTATCCAACTTAGTTGTAGTGGCCATAGGAGTGGATGCACTTGAACAATCCTGCATTCGAAATTTCTTCAACAAATTTCTGGTGTACTTAGATTGACAAATAAAAGTTCCTTCTCCATTCTGCTTGACTTGAAGGCCCAGAAAATAGTTAAGTTCTCCCATCATACTCATTTGATATCTTGACTGCATTAGCTTGGCAAACTTCTTACAAAGTCTGTCATTTGTAGAACCAAAAATGATATCATCAACATATATTTGCACCAAAAGTAAGTCCTTTCCATGGTTGAGGTAGAACAATGTTTTGTCAATAGTCCCTCTGTTAAATCCACTTTCCAGAAGAAACTGAGCTAATGTATCATACCATGCCCTTGGAGCTTGCTTAAGGCCATAAAGTGCTTTATCAATCCTGTAGACATGATTGGGAAATTTGGGATCTACAAAGCCTGAAGGTTGTTCAACATATACCTCTTCTTCCAATTCTCCATTGAGAAAAGCACTTTTCACATCCATTTGAAAGACTTTAAACTTCTTGTGAGCATCATAAGCCAAAAATATTCTTATGGCTTCTAATCTAGCAACTGCTGCAAATGTTTCATCATAATCAATTCCCTCCCGTTGAGAGTATCCTTTTGCAACCAGCCTTGCTTTGTTCCTTGTAATTATGCCATCACTGTCAGTTTTGTTTCTGAACACCCACTTTGTACCAATAACAGACCTGTTCTTTGGTCTTGGCACTGGGGTCCACACTTTATTTCTTTCAAATTCATTTTGCTCTTCTTGCATTGCCTGCACCCAATCAGCATCTTGAAGAGCTTCTTCCACTTTCTTTGGTTCAGTTTGAGAAAGAAAAGAATGATAGAGGCATTCATTTGATGTAGCTGTTCTAGTTCTGACACCTGGATCATGATTTCCAATAATTAAGTCAGGTGTATGTGTTTTAGTCCACTTCCTTGCAGATGGAAGGTTTTCTATAGAACTGGATGCTCCCACATCATCCATTCTGTCTCCATCAACATTTTCTGATGCTCCCCTGAAATTATGCTCTCTGAGTTGGATCCTTCAGAATTTGAGTTTCCAGAAATATCAAAACACGAGTTTCCAGAATTATCAGAACTTGACCCATCAGAACTTGACGAATCAGAACTTGAAGAACCTGTTATGGGTTTTGATGCTTCTTGAGATGTGGTTGTATCTTCAGTATGCTCCCCCTGCACAGGTGCATCTTCTTTTGGCGTAATCACCACAGTGTCAATGACATCAGAGTTTAATCCATCAGAGTTTGCAGTATCAGGTTTTAGACTATCAGGAGTTACAGAATCAGAATTTAAAGCTTCATTTTCAAATCTCAGCTGATCATGATCATTGAAATCTTCAAGTCCAGTAATCTTCTTATCATCAAAAGAGACATTGATAGATTCTATGACAACCCTTGTTCTTAAATTGTAGACTCTGAAGGCTTTTGTAGAAAGTGGATATCCAACATAAATTCCTTCATCAGCTTTTAGATCAAATTTAGATAGCTGTTCGGGATGAGTCTTAAGAACAAAACACTTGCATCCAAATACATGAAAATACTTCAGATTTGGCTTCTTTTTCTTCACCATCTCATATGGTGTTTTTCCATGCTTGTTGATAAGTGTTGAATTCTGAGTAAAACAAGCAGTCTGCACAGCTTCAGCCCAAAAGTAGGTTGGCAACTTTGCTTCATCAAGCATAGTTTGTGCAGCTTCAATAAGAGTTCTATTCTTTCTTTCAACAACTCCATTTTGCTATGGAGTTCCAGGAGCAGAAAATTCCTGCTTTATTCCATGGTTTTTGCAGAACTCTTCCATGATCAAGTTCTTGAACTAAGTGCCATTATCACTTCTTATGTCAAAGAATCTTTGACCAATTTATCCAGTTGTTTGACATGATCAATCAAGATAGATGCAATTTCACTTTTTGTGTGCAAGAAATACACCCATGTGTATCTGGTGAACTCATCCACTATGACCATAGCATATTTCTTCTTTACAATAAACATGACATTCACTGGACCAAATAGATCAACATGTAGTAGGTGATAAGGCTCAAGAATTGATGATTTAGTATTGCTCTTGAATGAAGATTTTCTTTGTTTTGCCTTCTGACATGAATCACAAAGGCCATCAGGAGCAAATACTGATTTTGGCAGTCCTCTCACGAGATCTCTCTTGACAAGTTCATTTATATTGTTAAAATTTAAATGAGAGAGTTTCTTGTGCCAATCCCAGCTTTCTTCAATTGATGCTCTACTCAACATACAGATTGCAGAACCATCAGTACTTGTTGAAAACTTGGCTTCATAAAAGTTACCATGCTTGTATCCTTTCAGAACAACTTTGCCTGCAGATTTGCTTAAAACTTCACAGTGTTCTTCAAAGAAATCCACATGATAACCTCTGTCACATATTTGACTCACACTCAGCAGATTATGTTTAAGTCCTGAGACCAGAGCTACTTTTTCAATGATGACATTCCCAAGATTGATATTTCCATATCCCAGAGTTTTTCCAATGTTGCCATCTCCATAAGAAACACCTGGGCCAGCTTTCTCCACAAAGTCTGATAGAAGGGCTTTATTTCCAGTCATATGTCCTGAACATCCACTATCCAGAACTAGGATGTTAATCCTGTTGCCCTGCAATCACAAAGACCACTAATGATTAGTTTTAAGGACCCAGACTTGCTTGGATCCTTTGGACTTTTTAAGTTTGTTAACATTTGCAGCGAATTTAGCATCAGAGTTTATGTTAACAGTTTTCTTATCAGAATTTGCAATATCAGACTTTGCATCAGAACTTATACTAGAAGGAATAATGCTAACTTTCTTTACAGAAGGTTTTATTTGATAATAATCATAGTACAAACTATGATATTCCTTACAAGTATAAATGGAATGCCATACACTACCACAATGAAAACAAGGATTTTGTGGCTTATATCTAATAGACTGACTCTTAACTCCTGACTTTGAAGGTAAGGAGTTTATGTTCTTATTTTTCCTGCAAAAAGAAGCCAGATGGTTAGAGTTTCCACAGTTATGAAATGTTTTTCGAGGAGCATTAGGAACAGGCTTATAATTGTTACTTTTGTTCACACCTTCCTTTCCATTCCTATTTTTCCTAGGTGGTTTTACCTTGTTTATATTCTTAACATCTTTCAGCTTATGTTTAAGCTGCTTCTTAGTCATTAAGCCTATGTTAACTTCAGTTGGCTTATCCTGTTTAGGTTTGTCAGAAGTTACTTCCTCCTTAACTTCTGATTTCTCAATATCAGACTTTGCAGTTACAAACTTAACAGGATTTACCTTTGGTTTTTATTTAACAACTATAGGCTCAGTTTCTATAGTTCTCTTACTGTTCTTATCATCTCCATAACCTAAGCCCTCTTTCCAGTTTCCACTACTAAGAATATCTTGAGTTGCTTTACCAGAGTTAGTCCAAGTCCTGATAATCTCTCTTTCCTTTTCTAACTCAGTTTTTTAGAGATTCATTCATTTTTAAGACTTCATCCCTAACATAAAAGGCATCATCTCTATCTTTCTGAGTTTGATGGAACATGACTAACTCTTTTTCTAAATAATCATTCCTCTTTTTATAAGAAAGATTTTCAGAAGTTAATCTTTCACATGTTAAAGTTTGATCTTTATAACTAATGAACATGGTTTTATAATATCTTCTCAACTCAGTAATATCATCAGTATGAAAGGCATAAGTAGTTTGAGGTAACTTTAAGTCAGCAGTATCAGAACTGCTATCAGCATTTCCCATCAAGGCATAATTTTCCTCATCCTCAGAATCTGAAGTATCTGACCAGCTTTTCTTCTTTGGGACAAGAGCCTTGCCTTTGTCACTCTTCCCTTTTCTGCAATCAGGAGATATATGGCCTTTCTCACCACAGTTGTAGCATTTAACATTTGAGTAATCTCCTCTGTCAGACTTTCCTCCTTTGCCTTCAGGTTTTCTGAAACCTTTCCTTTCAGAACTTGCACCTTTCCTGGAAAACTTCTTTCCTCTTCTGAATTTCCTGTATGCAATCTTTGTGATTCCTTTTACCATAAGAGCACACAGCTTCATCATCTCTTCATCAGGGTCTATCTCAGATATACTTTCAGTTTCTGAGTCATCATCACTATCAAAACTTGATGACTCAGTATCAGACTTTGTGATGAGAGCTTTTCCTTTTCCTTTCTTTGAGGTAGCAACTTTGGGATTTTCCTCCTCAGCCATAAAAGCAACTGTCCTTGACTTTCTTCCATTCCTCTTGCTTCTTTGTTCCATCTCAAGTTCATGAGTCTTGAGCATCCCATAAATTTCATCAAAAGTTGTTTCATCAAGATTATAGTTGTCTCTTATTATTGTGGCCTTCAAATCCCATCTTTCAGGAAGTGCTAACAGGAATTTAAGATTTGAATCTTCAATATCATACTCTTTGTCAACTAGTGACAAATCATTCAAGAGTTTGAAAAATCTGTCATATAAATCAGTTAATGACTCATCAGGCTTTGAGTCAAAGTGCTCATATTCTTGAGTGAGTATAGTCTTCCTATTCTTCTTGATTGAATCAGTTCCCTAACACCTTGTTTCCAAAGCATCCCATATCTCTTTTGCAGTCTTGCATTGAATTACCCTGTTTGTCATGACATTATCAATGACACTATACAGTAAGTGTCTTACCTTTGCATCCTTTGCAATCGATGAGATATCTTCAGCAGTGTAATCACTTTTCTCCTTTGGTACAGACTTTGCTGGCTGACCTGCAACTTCCATAGAGAGTTTGGTTGGCTTATGTGGTCCTTCATAAATCCTGTCGAGATATTCTGGATCTGTAGCTTCCAGAAACATAGCCATCTTCACTTTCCATATGGAATACTCAGAAGGTTTCAATATGGTAACTCTTATAGTCTCATATCGACTATGGGTTATGGTTTTAGAGGTTCTTCAGTTTTGGTGAGCTTGGTTGGAGTTTCTTGTTCAGACATGATTGTTTTTGGATCTTAAACTATTTGTGTGTTAACAGACAGCTCTGATACCACTTGTTAGGTCACACACACTGTAGAAGGGGGTTGAATACAGTGTTTAGCACAATCAAATCGAATATAAGAACTCAAGTAACAGAAAATAGATTTTATTCAACACAATAAACTATGTTACAATATGGAACTGTCCTCTCCAGTGATGAACAAATTATCACGAGAGCTGTTAGGGTTACAAAGAATAATAACTTCGATAATGATAACACTTATAGTGTAAACCCTATGCCTGTGTTTATATACTACACAGTTACAAGATAAATTCTAATTGATATGGAATATAATTCTGCTTCCTAAAATATATCAACTAGTTATCTTTTCTTCCAAGTATTCTATTCTTCATAGAATTCTGTCTTCATGCATAATTCTTTCTGTCTTAGTCTCGATCTTCTTTCCTTTCAATCAGCCGCCTGTCTTATCTGAAAGTCATCTTAAGTCCTGATATTATCTCCTGATAAATATCTTCTGATCACTTAAGTTCCGATATCTTAAGCTCTGTCTTCAGTAAAAGTGCTGATTTCCAGTTAAGTACTGATTTGTCCTGTTAAGTAAGATCTGAAAACTAAACTCAAATCACATTACACATGACATTATCAAATATATCTAACAATCTCCCCCAACTTGTAAATTAGCATAATATACAAGCTCAACAGATATTTGATGATGTCAAAAACATTAAGTACATTATCAAATATATCTAACATTTTAGGAGATTGGATGAACCGTTTTTAATGATTCTTGAACCAAATCAAAGCTTGTTTTGAGTTCTTCAAATTGATACCAAAATCTTTATATAAGGTCGGTTATCTTGTAAAATCGATTTTTTTATATAATTGGGGTCAAATTCGGGTTTGGATTTCTTGATGTTTCTGATTATTTTGAAGCTGGTAGTAGCTTGAACTTGATTTGAGGAATTGATCCATGTATATATTACAGTTGTTTATATGTTAATTTGTATAGTTTGACTAAATCGATTTTATAATTGATAATTTTCGATTTTGTGAATTATTCATGAATTGCTTAGAGATTATGGATATGTAAATAGGTTTGTATGATTCTCAGCATCATTTTGGTATGCAGCACGTCGAATTTGGTTTAAAAATAATCGAAATTGGTGTTGGCCGGAGTTGGAGCTCAATCGCCGACTTTAATGGAGGTTTTGGTCGGCGATGAAGATTCCGTTTTGGGTCATTGAAGTTGAAGCTGAATCGGTGTTTCCAGGAGTTAGTCGAGTGATTTTGGTAAAGAATCAGAGCTGTTGCGTGTTGTTTATGGGCAAAACGGAGTCTCTCCAGAACCGGTGAACTCGTCGGAATCTGCAGATTATTCGGCGTGTTTTTCGTGTTCTTCGATACCCGTTTCAGACCCGCTAGACCCGCTAATCGACCCTTGTTCGATCTTTAAAAACCTAATTCCCCCAATTAAGGTCTGTTTGTATACAATTTTAATTTAAAAATTAATCAAAAATCTTATTTAAATTCCAAAAAATGTTTTTAATTCCAAAATTAATTTAGTTAATTATTTTTTAATAATTAACTGAATTATTTCAAATTCAACAAGTTATTTTATTTTACTATTTTCAAAAATCATTTAGTTAATATTTTTAAATTATAAAAATCATTTACTTAATTATTTTAAATTCAAAAAATTATTTTCTTTATTATTGTCAAAAACCCAATTTGATTTCATTATTTATAATTTATTTAAGTTAAATATTTATTTATTTAATAATTGATTAATTTATTTAATCAATTATTTTTATTTATAAATAGTTAAATAAAGTATAATTATTTATGATTAATTGAAATATTTTCTAAAAAAAGTTTTAGCTTTTAAAAATTGTATTTAAGTATTTAAAAATCAATATTATTAATTGATTTATTTTTATTTTAATTATAATAAATAAACCGTTCGTCCGTTTAATACGAAACGAACGCGTATAGACTCAGAAAAATATTTCGCTTCCAATAAAAATACTTTCGAGACCTAATTTCTTTTGTAATGAAGGGTCGTTTGATTTGCGTGTCATTCTGAGCCAGTATCTGATCGATAAATACCGTTATTGACCCGATTTAAATTCTAAACATACTGAGACCTATCTTTTGACACTGTGACTTATGTGTTACATGAATTATGTGATTACGTGTTACACGAATAATATGGTTACGTGTCACGTGATATGCATGATATCTGTTTAGAATTCTAAATGCCATGATTAGATATAAACGATCGGATAGACGTCAAGACTTATAGGTACGTCAATTGAGTTTGGTTCTGTTAATTGAAATAACCCTTTTCTTGATAAAAACGAGTCCAAAGAGCGTAGTTAAGTGTTAGATGGAGTTGGTAGCCAGCAGATATAAGCCAGGATTATAGTGAGAAGTTATCAAGCATACCAGGCAAGTATTCCTAAACTTTCGTGTAGTATAATTGCAAGTATCCTTACCTTCACCTAACATTCAAATGATATTTATTTTGAACTCTACTATGCAAGTATTTCTTCCCTATTCTAAGTTCAGAATAGTTAAACGTTTTATATTTCATGGCAAATTAATTAATACAGTTGGACTTAGAGATGAGATTAGTGAATAACTAATTTTCTTAGTTACTTCACCATCAGTTGTTGAGATAACTCTGGACCATGAGAAATCGGGGGGCGGGGGGTTATATTATTAAGGAAGTTGTCTGATTCAGCTACTTTGATTAAAAATTGTTTCATGGATTGGATGGTTGCGTAAGAGGTTGTGTCGGTGGTCCAGTGTGAGCTATATATTATACAGGATATAATATCTTGCTAGGCCGATATATGCCTTGGGTAATCTTTATTTAGTTGGATATGCTTCGGCATACCGGTGTTGCTCCGCAGCTGATCACCGGCGGCAACACCTTCTCGTTCGAGGATTCCAGTCCAATATATATAAAATCGTTGTTTATCATTAAAGCTCTTATTAGATTTTGATATTGCTCAAGTATTATGGTTTAGTTTTATTCTTCAGATACAATGTGTTTTTCAATCATAAGACATATACTGCTTGCTGAGCATTTCTTTCGCTTATACTTGTTTATTATTTTGATTCTTTCAGCTAGACCAAAGCAGGCCTAAGTTCCAGGTTTGATCAGAAGTCATGTGCTTGTAAATAATTTGGTGTGGTTTCCACGTAGACTATTTTCGGACGCTTGACTAGTCCAGAGGTTTGTAATAAAATTTGAATAATTTATAAAACTAAATAGACTTATGTGTTGTAATAACATTTGGTTTGTATTAGTGCCTGTTTCATACTATAACATGTGATCGATCCAGTTGCATGCAAGGGGTCATATTTATTATATTATTTTGTTATGCCTATTATATTACGGTTTATCGGTTAGTGACTACCAAATCTAGACCCCGGATTTTGAGGGCGTGACTAGAACTTTGTGATGTAAGGTTTGTACACAGCTGCTTATAAGTAGAATTACAAGGAATAAAGAAATTCTTTTCAGATACTGCTTTTTCTATTTCTCTTGTTGATTACTTCATTTCCTACTAGCTACTCTTGGTTTATATATTACCAAGATACAAGTGAATAAGACAAACTAATAAGACAAAATGTGTCATTGTCTAATCACATGCTTCTTCATTTCTCCATCTAGTATCTTTGATTTTCTTCAAGTAAGCATGGAAATGAAAATGCTTCTTTGTTCTCTAAAACCTGTAAATAGGCTGCCACATTCCATTTACTTATAATCAACCCATGTGACTGTCAATTCACTATTAACTGTAATTTGAATTAGAATATCCGTTGAATCTTCATTGGATCATCTGTTGAAACTGTGTTGGATCATCTGTTGAAACTTCATTCGATCATCCATTGAATGTGACTTGAATCATCCATTGAAACCTTGTAGAATCATCCGTTGAAAGTATTCCATAGCAGTTAACTCTATTTCACTTATGTAAAATTACAAGGCATCTAATATATTCAATTGGCCAACCTATTTTGCATATCAATCTAGTAGTCAACATGACTTTGAATTACCTATAACTTCTAGATCTCTAAGATATTGTAGTATGCAGGAGTGTGTTATAAAACTTATTAAGACATGAGCTACTCTCTCAATGGATGTTAAAGTAAGTCATCTGTTGAGAGCTAAAAATATACTAAATTAAATTTACTAAGATGTTTTGGTGAACTTATCATCAAGCCTATGACATATTCCTAACAATCTCCCCCAATTTATGTCTACTTGAATTGTAGGCATAAATTAAGAGAAACTTGATGATAAGAAAACACCTTATAAATACAGATTGATTAATGTAAATTAAAATGATAAGTGCTACAATTTATTGAAAATTATACTGAGGAAGGTTCATAAAAAATCTCACTAGCAATTTTCAAGGTGCTCCTTTAGACTGAGCAAATTTATCTTATTTCCTTAAATGTCTAGTCTTCTTTCCCAGTTTCTCATTTTTCTCTTCAATCTGGTATTGAAGTTGCCTGTGGAATTCAGATTCATCTTCATTAGTATGATCCAACATCCTTGCATCTCCATGAGAGTTTCATTGCTTGAAATCTTTCGCTGATCTTATAATCTGAAGAATCTTCTGGTTCTTCTCATCCTTGAACTCCATCATCCAGTATGGACTTAAATGCACTCTATCTTCATTTTTGGGAATGGATAAGACTCTTGGGAGTGCATTTGGTTCTCTCTAGCTATTTCTTATCTTCTCAATTTTTTTCAGTATCTCCCTTTTGGCAACAATATTGAACTCAAAGTTCTTCTTCATTGAGGAGAATATCTTCACTAAGACTGAATAGCCTTCATTGAGAATTGTGTGAAGAGGCCAAGTTAGTTCTTTTGCACCCTTGTACCTGAACACCAATCTTTCTGGAAGCTTCTTGTGAGCATCAATAGCTCTTACTTCATCTAGCTCATCCAGATAGAGATTGATGTCTGAATAGTCCTTGATGTCACAGATATAGAGTTGATCTCACTTGTTGACAGTTGGTTTGGGTTTGGCTAAGGCTTTGGATTAAAGTCTGACAGGTTTGGCTTGTTTGATTGCTTTTTTCTTTATTTTCCTTGGTTTGGTTGGGATTGGGATGTTTAGATCAGGGATTGGTAGGCTTTCCCAATCTATGGATTCATCCTTGGGAATTATGGGTTCATCTTGGAAATTTATATCAGAATAAACCTTAAATTCAGCCTGCTCCATTGTGGGCAAGGTTGGTTGACTTGTAGTGGTAGATTGGGTTGGCATGTACTCTTTCTTTTCTTCATCAAAATATAGCTTCCTCTTGTTCCAGTTTTGACAAGCTTCAGCCTTTCGTTATATTCCACCCAAGAAGGTTTCTTGATGGACTTGTCAACATTTTTCTGTTCCGAACCAAAATCTTCTAGTCCTGCAGACACATATTTAATATATTTGAACCCTTTAGGATAACTGAATGAACCAATATCTTTCCATCTTTTACCTATTTTTTGATAGGAGCATAACTTTTAGGTAGATCATAAATCTTCCCTTTTTCTTTATGCCATAGCTTTCTCTCTGAATTTATAATTCTCCACATATAATCACCAAATGCTTGATCAGCTTTCATTCTGTCAATTCCTTTTTGTTCATCAACCTCTGAATTATGAGAATTGACTACTGTAGTAAGAACCAACTAATCCAATCCTTTGACCACCTTTTCATCAATGTCAAAATCAACTATCAGATTTTCAGTATCAGGATTTGTTTTAACCTCAGGACTTGTGTCTGCCTCAAGAGTTACATTTGCATTAGTTATATCAACTTGAGAAATATCAGTGGTTGATTTATTCTTCCTTTAAACAATCATCTCTTCAGTATTCTGAACTTCTTCTGCTAATTCATGTCCTTGTATAGGGACATAAACTTCTCTGGATAGGACATTCAGAAATGCAGAATCAATTACAAGCATTTCACTTGGTTTAGAAATCCTTCCTCTTCCTCCTCTTCCTCTAGCTCTTGTAGATCATCCACCTCTTTTTCCTCTTCCATTATAGGTGTTGGCTTCAGCTTCAATTTGAGCCATTAACTCCTTCTATTTCATAACTATTTCTTCAGTTGTTAGATCAGGAAATTCTTCAGTTATCAATGCAAGAGCACTCATAGCATTCTTTTGCTCAAACCTTTTATCTTTGTAGTACAAAATAATCTCCTCACCTGTTTCCTTGTGTCTGTAAGGAAAAAATAACCCTTTAGCATCTGCTAAGTTAGAGATTGTAACATCACCAGTCTCAGGAGCATCATTAGTAGTCTTGTGCTTAGCTTCATGAGCACCAGTAGACTTTCCTTGTCCTGAAGAAACAAATCTTTTAGAATGTTGAGGTTGTTGAGCAGTAGGAACAATTAGAACATTGGCAACTGGATTTTTATCACCATCACCATCAGTATCTTTATCTTTCAACTGAATAGAGTCAGGTGTACATTTTGTGACAACTATCGTCTCCCCCTTTTTGGCATCAGTATTTGAAAGAAGAGAAAATATAGCATCCGGTTTATCAGCATAAAAGATACTTTATCTTCCAAGGAAGAAAATGAAGAATCCATGCTTTGTTGAGATTGAACCACAACTTTAACAATATTTTTCATACTTATGAGTTCAGCTGAAGAAAGTGGATTAATCATGAATGCATCAATCTTGTTCTTTAAACTAGCATGAGAGTTCCTCATATCAGCAAGTTCAGAATGAATTCCTTTCACAGAAATGGTAGAGGCCTTATGTTAGGAATATGTTGTGAACTTGATGATAAATTAAACAAAACACCTTAGTAGATTTAACTTAATGAATTTTGTAGCACTTGACGGATGATCAAATATAGTCCCGACGGATGATTCAATATAGTCCCGACGGATGATGATTTGACATCCACCGGCTGAGTAGCTTATGTAAAATAAGACCTGTCACACATTTCTGCAAACAACCTTGTGTAGAATTTGTAGGAGCATATAAGTCATGTTTACTACTAGTGGATATGCAGAATAGGTTGATTAATTGTAAATATGAGATGTCTTGTAATTCTGTATAAGTGAGATGGAATCAAGTGACAAATAGCTACCCGACGGATGATCAACAAAGCTACCTGACAGATGATCAATAAAGCTACCCGACGGATGACAAACATGTACCCGACGGATGATCAAAATCAAATATTTGTTGACAGTGACAACACAGTCATATGCGTTGGGTGTTTGCAAAAGGAATGTGGCAGCCTATTAAGTAGGAATTTGAGAACAAAGAAGCATTACCATTTCCATGCTATTATGAAGATATTCAAAGATGCTGTAATAGAGTAGTGAAGTAGCATGGAGTTAAACTAGATATGTTTTGTTTTATTATCTTGTCCTATTGTCATGTAAACTTGGTGATATATAAACCAAGTGTAGCTAGTAGAACAATTAATTAAGCACACACATTTTCAGAGAAACATTTTCAAACTGTATTCTATAACATTTCTCTGTAAGTTTAATTGTTCTACTTGTAAGCAGCTGTGAGCTATTCAAGTTTCACAGGGTTCTCATTTGATATATATATATATCTGGTGGATACTTTAAAATCCACCAAAAAGTTTTAAAAGCTTGTGTTTTTATTACTTTGTGTTTTGATTCATATAAATCATTCATTCCGCACTTTGCAAATCAAACACATATATTATCAAGTAAGAACTGTTTTAAAATCTTGAAAAAGTAGCCTGAATTACATTCAACCCCCTTCTGTAATTCTTGTTGTATTGTTAAGGTATAACAATTGGTATCAGAGCTAGCTCTTGAAGTACAAAGAGTGTAAAGATCACAACAAACAGCAAGATGAACAAGAAGGATGTTGAAGTCAAAATTCCATTTCTGGACAAAGATAATTATCACCACTGGAAGGTGAAAATGCACCTACATCTTCTTTCCCAAGATGAGGCCTATGTGGATTGCATAGAGAGAGGTCCTCATGTACCAATGAGAGCTACAACTGGCAATGAGCCATCTGTTCCAAAACCAAGGCATGAATGGTCAGACCCTGATATTGAGCAAGTCAGGAAAGACAAGAAGGCCATGAATATATTGTTTAATGGGGTTGATGGTGATATGTTTGATAACATCATTAACTGCAAAATAGCCAAAGAGGTTTGGGACACTATCCAGATTATTTGTGATGGTACTGAGCAAGTAAGGGAAAACAAGATGCAACTGCTAATTCAACAATATGAGCATTTCCATTGTGAAGACAGTGAGTCTCTCACTGATATTTTAAGTAGATTTAAAAAACTAATAAATGCTCTGAAGTTGCATGGAAGATTCTATCAAATAAAAGACTCTAACCTCAAGTTCCTTAGATCTCTTCCAAAGGAGTGGAAACCAATGACAGTCTCATTAAAAAATTCTCAGGATTACAAGGAGTTCAACTTAGAGAGTCTGTATGGAATTCTGAAAACTTATGAGCTTGAAATAGGGCAAGATGAGAGGATGGAGAAAGGAAGGAAGAAAGGAGGGTCCATAGCACTGGTTGCTGAGTTAGAGAAGGAGAAAAAAATGAAAGTAGAAGTTGTTGAGTCTACATCAAGGTATGTGAAAGCAAGGGTAAAGGGATGGTAGCTGAAAATGAAGATCACTTGAGCCAAGATGATATGGATGATATTGATGAACATTTAGAATTCCTTTCCAGAAGATTTGCCAAGCTCAAGTTCAAAAAAAACTTTGGAGCAGCCAAGCCAAGTAGAAACATGGTGGATAAATCCAAATTCAAATGTTTCAAATGTGGCTTGGCTGGGGATTTTGCCAGTGAGTGTAGAAAGTCAGATTCTAGCAAGAAGAAGTTTGAGCCTGTTGATTATAAACAAAATTACTTTGAATTGCTCAAGTAAAAGGAAAGGGCTTTCATTACACAAGAAAATGACTGGGCAGCTGATGGATTGGATGAAGATGAAGAAACAAGCTATGTCAACCTAGCCCTGATGGCCAAATATGATGAAACAAAAACAAGTTCTTCAAGTAATCAGGTAATCACCACTAACCTAGCACATTTGTCTAAAGCTGAGTGTAATGATGCAATCAATGACATGCCCACAGAATTATATCACTTGCGTGTTACACTTAAGTCCCTTACTAAGGAAAATGCTAAAATTAAAGAATACAATTTTTTTTATGTGAAAGGAATGTGCTAGAGTCTCATTTATTGAATTTGAAAAATTGAGAATTGAATTTAAGATTGCTAAGGATGAATTAACTGAGTCCTTGAAGAAAGAAGGGATTTTAAAGAAGCAGCTTGAATGAGAACAAGAAGTGATTAAAGCATGCAAATCATCCAGAGATGTCCATGCTCAAATCACTAAAGTTCAAGGTATTGAATCCTTTTGTTATTCAGCCTGGAAGAAGAGTAAGGAGAAGCTAGAATCTAATTTGGTTGAAGAATCATTGACAGATGTGGACTCGGTGGATGATGAAAATCATCCATCGGATAATCATAAGTATTATCCGTCAAGTGACAAAGAGCCACATTCATCGGCTGTGAGCAAATGTGTGAGCAAAGCTAAGCTTGCCAAGCTGAATGAGAAATATGGATCAGTTTTTAAGAACTTTATTCCAGGAGAATCGAGTCAAGTTAAGAAAGACAGGAAAGTTAATGTTGGCCATCTGTACATCAAGCAATTGAACGACAGATTAGAAAAGATTGAAGTTAAAATAAAAACTAAAAAGAAAAATAATAGAAATGGGAAAGTAGGAATTAACAAACATAACAACTACACACTTGATAAATCTGCACCAAGAAAAATCTGTGTTAAGTGTGGTAGTGTTAATCACCTGTCTGTTAATTGCAAACTTGCCATGCCTACTCCTATGTTTGTGCCTCCCTCTTTTCCCAACATGACTGCTATGCCTACCATGCCTATGAATGCTATGTCTACAAAGAATATGAATACACAATTTGCTAATATGCCATTTGCACCTAATCCTTATTATGCTGCATTTAGTATGCCATAAATGCCATTTAGCATGCCTTACTGGAATAACATGTTTACAAACAACATGCCTTTTCCTGTTAATCAAAATGTGCATGATAATTCTATTGTAATGACTGGTTTCAAAGGTCCAACTCAAATGACTAAGGAATAATCAGAAATTCCCAAGTTAAATGAAATTAAACCTAAGAAACCAAAGAAGAAAGCTAACAAGGCAGGACCCAAGGAAACTTGGGTACCAAAATCAACTTGATTTGGTTTTGATGTGTGCAGGGAAATAGAAAGAATCTTTGGTACCTGGATAGTGGTTGTTCAAGGCACATGACTGGAGATTCTACCCTGCTCACAGAATTCAAGGAAAGAGCTGGCCCAAGTATTACTTTTGGAGATGACAACAAGGGTTATACTGTGGGATATGGCTTGATTTCAAAAGACAATGTCATCATTAAAGAGGTTGCCCTAGTGGATGGTCTCAAGCATAATTTGTTGAGTATCAGCCAGCTTTGTGATAACGGCAATTCAGTTACCTTCAATTCAGAAGCATGTGTTATGACAAACAAAAGGAGCAACAAAGTGGTTCTCACAGGAGTGAGAAAAGGAAATGTGTATCTAGCTGACTTCAACTCATCTAATGCAGAATCTGTCACTTGTCTTCTCAGTAAAGCAAGTCAAGATGAAAGTTGGCTATGACACAAGAAGCTGTCCCATCTAAACTTCAAGACCATGAATGAGCTTGTCAAGAAAGAACTAGTCAGAGGCATTCCTCAAGTGGAGTTTTTTAAGGATGGATTGTGTGATTTCTGCCAAAAAGAAAAGCAGATCAAAGCATCATTCAGAAAGAAGCTTGATTCAACAATTGAAGAACCTTTGCAATTACTACACATGGATTTATTTGGATCAGTCAATGTGTTATCCATCTCAAGGAAAAGATTTTTCCTAGTAACTATGGATGATTTCTCAAAGTTCTCTTGGACATATTTCCCAAAGTCTAAAGATGAAGCTAGTGAAATCATCATCAATCACATAAGATAAGTCAACAATCATCCTGATTTTAAAGTAAGAAGAATCAGGAGTGACAATGGAACTGAGTTCAAGAATTCTGTAATGAGATCATTTTATGAAGAAAATGGGATTATGCATGAGTTTTCTGCAGCAAGAACTCCATAACAAAATGGGTAGTGGAAAGAAAAAACAGATCTCTTATTGAAGCTGCAAGGACAATGCTTGAAGAATCAAAGTTACCAACATATTTATGGGCTAAAGCTGTGAATACTGCCTGCTACACTCAGAATATTTCTTTGGTTAATCAAGCAAAGTGTATGACACCCTACCAATTGTTCAAGAATAGGAAGCCAACTATAAATTGTTTTTATGTCTTTGGCTGCAAATGTTATATCTTGAGGAATCAAACTGATCAACATGGGAAGTTTGATGTTAAAGCAGATGAAGGAATTTTTATTGGATATGTTGTGGGAAAGGCATATAGGGGCTAAAATCTAAGAACCAACATTGTTATGGAATCAATACATGTTGTGTTTGTTGACAAAAAGATTGAAGGACTGCAAGATGGAGATTTACATGAAAGCCTCAAGTTTGATAATGTGGAGATGGTTAGTGATGATTGTGATGATGAAAGTGATCAAGGAACAGTGAATAAGGATAATGCAGAAAAATCTACAACTATTGAAGCACACAATTCAACATCTGTCGAGTTGCAAAATGCTTCATCCATCGCGAGATAATCTGCCTTATCCGTCGGGAGACAATCGGCTTCATCCGTCAGGACACAAAGTGCATCATCCTTCGGAACATTAGGAGAAGCTGAAAGTAAGAATAGATCACCTATAGAAAGTTCCCCTTTCTCAAATTAAAGATTCACAAACTCAGGGGGAGTTTCTAATAATCAAAACTCAGTCACACATCAAGACAACAATGAGGCCTCTTCATCTAGAGCTAATCTACCTCAACAAAGAAAATGGACTAAAGATCACCCTTTTGAGCTCATCATTGGTGATGCATCTTCTAGAGTTCAAACAAGGAGAGCACCTCAAGAAGAATGTCTATATAGAAGCTTCCTATCTAAGGAAGAACCAAAGAATGTAAAAGAAGCTTTGTTAGATCCTGAATGGATTTTAGCTATACAGGAGGAGCTAAACCAATTTGAAAGGAACAAGGTATGGAAGCTGGTACCCAAACCTAAAGGAAAGAATCCAATTGACACCAAGTGGGTATTCAGAAACAAGATGGATGAAAATTGCATAGTGGTCAGGAACAAAGCTAGATTGGTTGTTAAGGGCTACTGTCAACAAGAAGGAATAGATTTTGATGACTTTTGCTCCTGTTGCAAGACTTGAAGTCATCAGAATTTTCTTATCCTATGCAGCTTATGCCAATTTCAAGGTCTATCAAATGGATGTCAAAAGTGCTTTTCTAAATGGAGATTTGGAGGAGGAAGTCTATATCAGTCAACCTCTTGGTTTTGAAGATTCAAATTTTCCATATTATGTCTACTATATTTTGAAAGCACTTTATGGATTGAAGCAAGCATCTAGAGCCTAGTATGACACTTTATCAAAGTTTCTTTTGGAAAATCACTTCACAAGAGGTATTGTTGATAAAACTTTATTCTTTAGAAATGTTAATGGCTCAAGTATACTTGTTCAAATCTATGTAGATGATATTATATTTGGTTCTACAGATGACAAACTTTGCAAAAAGTTTTCCAAATTGATGCAAAGTAAGTATGAAATGAGCATGATGGGAGAACTAACTTAATTTCTCGGTTTACAAGTTAAGCAAGTTAGTGATGGAAAATTCATTAGTCAAACTAAATATATTCATGATATTTTAAAGAAGTTTGATCTAATGTATTGCACATCTGTAAAAACTCCTATGGCCACTGCAACTAAGCTTGAATTAAACACTACTGAAAAGTCTGTGGATATTTCAAGCTACAGGGGCATGGTTGGCTCACTTCTGTACTTAGCAGCTAGTAGGACAGATATAATGTTTGCTACTTATCTTTGTGCTAGGTTTCAGGCTGATCCTAGAGAATCTCACCTAGTAGCTATTAAGAGAATTTTCAGATATCTCAAGGGAACACCAAAACTTGGCATTTAGTACCCTAGAGATTCTGGTTTTGATCTAACTGGTTATTCAGATGCAGATTATGCAGGTTATAAAATAGACAGAAAAAGCACAATAGGAACTTGTCAATTTCTAGGGAACAAGCTTGTGTCCTAGTTCAGTAAAAAGCAAAATTCAATTTCTACTTCTACAGTTAAAGCTGAATATATTGATGTTGGTAGTTGCTGTGCATAGATTTTGTGGATGAAAAACCAATTGTTGGACTATGGTCTACAAGTGGATAGAATTCCCATTTTCCGTGATAACACAAGTGCAATTTCCATCACTGAAAATCCAGTGCAGCATTCAAGAACAAAGCACATAGACATCAAGTACCACTTTATAAGGGAACATGTGATGAATGGTACTGCGGAACTTCATTTTGTTCTAAGTGAAAAGCAGGTTGCATATATCTTTACCAAACCACTTGATGAATCCACCTTTTCAAGGTTGGTAAGTGAGTTGGGTATGCTTAATTATTCTTGAATCATTTCAGATATTGTTGCAAGTTATAATGCAGCCAGAAACTTAATTGATTTTTCTGTTTTGGATGAAATTTTGGCTAAGTCAAAATTTACATCCCGACAGATGTTCATTATCCATCGATTTTGATCATCCATCAGAATATTATTTGTCAATAAAAATCAATTACTTTTCTGGATTATTTCATAACTCGGCGGATAATCGATTTATCCTTATCCGTCGAATTGTCTCAATCTTAGCCGTTAAAACTCTGAACATTATCCATCGAGTATACTTACAGTTTGTAAGCATGACACGATAGATAAGTGACAGAATTTTTACAGTTTATTTATTATATGGCTATTTTGGGTTATTTTGATTGGGCTATTCTCAATTCAATTGCTCTAACTTCCTTTCTTCTCCAAAGCAAATATTTTCTCTACAAATTACTCAGTCTCTAACAATGGCGCCAGTCGTCAAAATCATGTCTCAAACTGGATATATCTACGAAAAGAACAACTTCACAGCTATTATAAACAAGGAGATTCAACATTCTGGAGAGTTTCACAAAATGATGGATTTTGTGAAAAGTTGTAAACTCAATTATGTGATGCTGGAATCTCCCATAATCTACTGTGAGGTGGTAGAGGAGATATGGACAACTGCAGTGTACAAATCTACTGACAAGACCATCACTTTCACTCTCAAAGGTAAACAGTTTTGCATTAATAGTGACATTATCAAAGCATGCTTTAGAATTCCTGATAATAGTGCTACTGTTCCACACACAGAGACAGATATAGTTAACATGCTAAATTCCATGGGCTATGCACTTTCCACTTCTAAGTTAAGTGAAATTAGGAGGTTAGGTCTTAGAAAGGAATGGAGCTTTTTGTGTGTTGCGGTAACTAAGGTATTTTCTAATAAGATTAGTAACTTTGATTCTGTTAACATTTCCATGCTTAACATGCTTTACATGCTAGTTACTGATAAATACTTTAATTTCAGTGACTTGGTCTTGTTTGAGTTAGGTTATAAGTTAGGAGAACTGAATAAGAGAGGTAAAGTGTCTACTATTATAGATTCTTTATGATGCTTGCTAACCATCTCATTGAGAACATTTAAATTCAGAACCCAACCAACAAGGTGAATTGTTGGGTTCAAGAAAGGAGGATTATTGCATATCTCAATAGGACAAATCACCACAAAGAGGTGCCTCTCCATTATTTTCCAATCATGGAGGGACCTCAAGTAAGTGAGGTAAGCACCATTGTCTCCACTCTTCCAACCTCACACATTTCTTTGCCATCAAGAGTAACAATGGCATCTGTGTCAATAACCCAACACATGAATACCCAAGCTACCAAAACAACAACTTCTAAACCCAAAACTAAGAAAGCCCCCTCTGATTTCTTTCAAAAGAAATCAGTTGCAAAATCCACTAAACACAAAGAGGGGAGTGTGAAGATGAGTAAGCAAGGTGAGGGACAGGGTGAAAATCAAAGAAACCATAAGAATAAGGCTGGTGAGATGAGTGTACCCAAGCCTAGCCACACCATAGTTTCCCAACAAACTGTGGTTGTTAATAAGGAAATTAGCTCAATTCTAGTTTCATCATCCCAAAATGATGTTACTATTGAAACAAGCTCCCAACCAGGAACACAAGCCAAGAGGGGTAGGGACACTAGTTCACCACAAACTTATGCTAGAAAGAAAAGATCAAAAACCCTTGGGGATGCACAGAGAACACACACAGTGCAAACTGGTGCTAAAGACCCAGTCACTGCACCTTCTCAAAGTCAGATTGATGTGACTCCAATAAATATGGAGTCATATCCAAAATCCTTAACAATTGAAGCACCCGAAACACCAAATTCACCCACACACTCACTGGATGTTAAAATGATCAATACATCACTTCCAACTTCTCCATCTTTAACTCTTCTGGAGAAGCCAAAAATCCAAGCAAGTGAGCATCATCTTTTAGATGATTTGTTGGCTCACTTGCCATTTCTTTCTGAGTCTGTTGAGATATCTGTGCCTAAATTTTTATCAATCTGCACAGATTCTACAATAGTCTCCACTCCAAACTCATTCATTTCTTCTATCCCGATGGATATTCATCATCCGTCAAGTAGTGATTGTATCCCGACGGATAAGCCTAGCAGCAGTCATCTGTCGGATAGCCATTCTACTCGGGTGTCTCTGCATAACTTCAAATTTCTTCAATTCTTACAAGTGCAGAAGACTTAGTGGTAGTGCAATCACTCTTAGGACTGAGGGAAGGGAGTGAATTGAGTGAGAGTCTGGGTTGCTTCCAGGAAAAAGGAGAGAAAATGAGAGACCAAATGCAGACCATTTCTTCAGGTCTGGAAAATGTAAGTGAGAGGACTCCCACCTTTGATGGTGAAGGTGAGGGTGTGAGGGTGGGAAGCCAAGGGAAGCCCTTGATGCAAGAACAGAGAGATCATGAGAGAAATGCAGGTACAGGAGAAATAAGGGTGGATATAATTGTTAGTGAGTCAATGAATGCCAATGAAGCAGAAAGAGAGGAACTATCTCAGCATAGTCAAGCTGTTATAGATTCCACATCTTTGGATGCTGATACATTTACTCATCCTGTTCCAGCATATCAACTTTTGGCTGGACAGGGCAATGAAAATGTAGAAAGGATGCTAAATTTGGTGACCACTCAATCCATGCAAAGAGCAAAGGATACCATCACAGCTATGCTTTCTACAGCTGGTGATGACATAGATTATGAGGCTACTGGGTCAGAAGAATTCTTTGGTAATGAGGATGATGATAGTGGAGAGGAGTCACTGGACATAAGGGAGAAGTAGGCCCTAGTTCCATATCTGGTATGCCAACTTGGGCATTTTCAAAGAAATGTGATGAATATTATTTTAAGACCACCCTCATTCAACTCATCAGTCATACACAATCTGCTCTTCAATCAACAACAAATGTCAGCACCAAGAAGCTCCTACAAGAACACCTTGCTTCTCTTCAGTTACAAAAAATCCAAGGCTTTCAACACAATCAGAATGTCAGTTCTATCAAAAATGAGGTTGATCAAATGAAGAAGGACATTTCTGAAAGATTGGATGCTAAAATTCCAGAAGCAACAATGATTGATATTAAGAGACAACTAAGGAAGAAATCTGATCTTGCCACAAAGGTGGAGTCCTTGGACAGAAGGATGACTGCTACGGAAGCTTCTCTCACAGCTATACATCTACATCAAGCACAACAAACTCAACTGCTGTAACAACTGGTGGCTGCACAATCTTCTTCCTCCACTCTACTTGATGATAATAAAAAGGGGGAGAAATCATTATCTCTAGTCAGTCAAGCAGAGCCATCTAGTGGGGGAGAAAGTGGTAAATGTACAAATCAGCCAAGTAATTGTTCCAGAAATTACTCTGCCAAATCCACCAGTATTGGACAACATTGATCTGATCCACATAGCAACTGCTAAGCTTGAGTCAAAGTCAATTCCTAAGATGCTTGATGTTGTAGATGTAGAGAAAGAACTAGATGATAAATGGAGAAAGATAGATGCAGAAATTTAATGAAAGTTTGGGCCAATTCAGAAGCCAGACAAAACATTCATTCATCACTCTCAAGTCAAGAATATTTCTGTGAATGAAATGAGTATGAATTATTTGGAAAAAGGCCAAACATCTTGTATCAAATCTCCAAAGGCAAATCTGATCATGAAACCTAAAAGGAACTACTCAAAGTTCTCAGACAAAAGTCCTATGGATATTGAGTATGAGATACCTAGGCCAGATGAGAAGAAGTTGTTGGCCAGATCAATTGTATTTTACAAAGATCCAGCAGATTCAACACTCAAAAGAAGATTCAGATACAAGCTCCACTCAAAAATTGGACTTCAGTGATGAGCAAATGGAAGACCATATTCCCAAAAAGCCTACAACTTCAACTCAGACATCAAATATAAGGGAAGAAAAGAGATAATATGGTCACTTCACAAGATTCTTCTAGAAAGCCAATCAGTTCTAATAAAGATCTATTCATCTTTTAAAAAAAACTTTGGATACAATGTGATTGCAAGGAGATTAGTTCTAAAGAAGATTGAGGAGCTGAGGAGTAATAGAGCCAAAGATGCACTACCAAAAACTCTGTTAATTCCCTTCACAGGAAAGAGAGTGCATTTAAGGCTTTATTGGCTGATGGAATTCAGGGATGAAAAGGAAGTAAGAAGATTCTTCAGATTGGAGGACCAGTTGAGTATCTCTAGCAATGAGACTCTACTGGAAATGCAAGAAATGGTAGATCTCTCAAAAGCTGATGAACTTAAGTTCTACAGACAACTCCAAAATCAGATAGAAGAGAACCACAGGAGGCTTGGGAAGAAATCCAGACAATTAAGGAAATAGACTTATATGCTCAGACTAGAGGAGCACCTTGATAATGATTCTGAGCAACTTTTTTGTATACTTTGCTTTGTTCAATTTTCAATAAGAACTAAAGCACTTATCAGTTTTATCTACTATTTTTATTCTGCATCTTTTAGATATTTTGTTATCATCAAGTTTCTCTTAATTTATGGCTACAATTCCAGTAGGCATAAATTGGGGGAGATTGTTAGAAATATGTTATGAACTTGATGATAAATTAAACAAAACACCTTAGTAGATTTAACTTAGTGAAATTTATAGTACTCGATGGATGATCAAATATAGTCCCGACAGATGATTCAATATAGTCCTGACGGATGATGATTTAACATCCACCGGGTGAGTAGCTTATGTAAAATAAGATCTGTAGCACATTTCTGCAAACAACCTTGTGTAGATACAGTAGGAGCATATGAGTCATGTTGACTACTAGTGAATATGCAGAATAGGTTGATTAATTTTAAATATGAGATGTCTTGTAATTCTGTATAAGTGAAATGGAGTCAAGTGACAAATAGCTACCCGACGGATGATCAACAAAGCTACCCGACAGATGATCAACAAAGCTACCCGACGGATGATAAGCATGTACCCGACGGATGATCAAATTTAAATATCTGTTGACAGTGACAACACAGTCACAAGCGTTAGGTGTTTGTAAAAGGAATGTGGCAGCCTATTAAGCAGGAATTTGAGAACAAAGAAGCATTACAATTTCTATGCTATTATGAAGATATTCAAAGATGCTGGAATAGAGTAGTGAAGTAGCATGGAGTTAGACTAGATATGTTTTGTTTTATTATCTTGTCCTATTGTCATGTAAACTTGGTGATATATAAACCAAGTGTAGCTAGTAGAACAATTAACTAAGCACACACATTTTCAGAGAAACATTTTCAAGCTGTATTCTGTAACATTTCTCTGTAAGTTTAGTTGTTCTACTTGTAAGCAGATGTGAGCTATTTAAGCTTCACAAGGTTCTCATTCGATATATATATATATATATATATATATATATATATATATATATGGTGGATACTTTAAAATCCACTAGAAAGTTTTAAAAGCTTGTGTTTTGATTACTTTGTGTTTTAATTCATATAAATCATTCATTCCGCACTCTACAAATTAAACACTTATATATTATCAAGTAAGAACTGTTTTAAAATCTTGAAAAAGTAGCTCGAATTACATTGAACCCCCCCCCCTTCTATAATTCTTGTTGTATTATTAGGAAATAAAACCTTAAGATGCAATTTTCAGGTCAGGATTTTGAAGTTCATCACAGGCCCTATGAACATGTTGCATCCCAACAACATAGGAGATAGAAGTAAGTGCATCTCTCCATGCAAAATCCCATTCAGGCTTTCGAAAGTGCTCAACATCAGCATTGTAATAAGACGGATTTGCATTGAAATATGAAGAAGAACCAACATTGGACTTCTTAAATGCATCAATAGCAGTCTTAAGCTGAGTTGTGTCAGAATCAACATTATCATTATCATCATCAGAATCAGAACTAGACAGACCCTGAGAAGAAGTTGCAGAGCTAGGCAGAATTGCTTTGCCTTTATAAGGATCCCTAGCAATAGGTGTCTATTCCTGATGAGATCCTGAAACATAAATAAGGTAACACCTAAATCTCTCTTTTCTTTTCAAGTGATCTCATCACTTCTCACACAATATATATTACTTTTGAGAGTAATATTTTCCTCACAGAAGAAAATTTATAAGTAAGGAAACACTTATAAAATTCTTTTCTCAAAGCTACCTCTCCTTTTGCCAGTACAGGAGACTATCACTCAAAAATTTGTTTTCTTTTATAATATTTTCACACAGTCTCAAAGAAAAGCACAGTCACACATTTTGCAAAGAAATAAGAGATGGCTGAGAGGAGTTGTATGCTTGTCATATAAATAGAGGTAACCTCAAACAAGAGACTACTGATAATCATACAAACATGAGGAACAGTGGAAGAGAATAGGCAATACCTGAAGGTGAGTCCTCAAGTGGAAGTGATGATAGTGGAGGAACAAACAACATATTAGGATGCTTTAACAAGCTAGTCAGCAACAAGGAATCATCAGTAGTAGCTGTTGTAGTGGAAAGTGGAACAACATCAAGATTTTTTTGTAGCATCAGGATTTGACTTGTCAGGAGAATGAAATAGGCCAGCATCAGTACTTTGAACTGATGGTTCTTGTGGCGCCTGAGGAATATGAGTTGTTTCAGCAAGTTTTGGTGTAGGTTCTTGTGTACTCTCCTCAAACATAAGATCATTAATAACTGTATCCACCTTTGACAGTTCATCCTGATGAGCTTTCTTTTCCTTCAGTAGTTGCTCAGAATCAGCAAGGAGATCACCTTGAGCAAAATCAACAATGATTTGTGAAGCCTCTTGATCTGCATCTGCCCTTTAAGAAGATGGTTCTTATGTGAATGGATGTGTCTCAGTTGCTAAATCCCTTTGAGACTTTGGTTCTTGTGGACTAACATCCATAGACGACTGAGCCTTGTTCTTCTTTCTGATGTACCCAACTACTTTTCCACCTTTTCTTTTTTAAAGTGCTCTTTTCAGCTGTCTTGGGCACTTCAGTTTCTTTGATCACTGGAATCTTTTTTATTAGAGCGCTAGCATCAGTAGTTGGCTCCTTGGCACCAGTAATGTCAACAGAGTCATCAGGAATTGTAACTTTTGATTTCTTGATTTTTAACCTAGACCCAATGGGCATCTGATCATCAGAGTTAGAATCATCTTGCATGATCGGCTTTCTTTTCCTAACTGGTAAACATTCTTATTTCTTTTCACTCATTAAGGCCTGTAGAGCTCTCTGTTCAGAGTTAACAAATTTCTTAACCATCCTGGTCTTTGATACAACTGATGCCTTTTGGGAGACACCAGAGGAGGCTAATTTGGGAGCTGGATTAGAGTTCTATTTAGGAGAAAGAATGCTTGGGTTAGAAACAAGATGGGTAGAGTCTTGTTCCACAGCATCAAGAAATGTTACAGAGGTGCCAGCATCAGGATTTGCAGGAACGTGTGAAGGAGTAGGTATATTTCTCAACAGAAATTGCCTGACCTCCCTAGGCAGGAAAGGAGGTCCTGAAATTATTCTTTTCTTCCCTTTTAATGTGATCAGTGATAGCTTTATCAGAAATTTGAAACATAGGAAATAATTCATCATTATCAAATTCAGTATTAGGGCGTAGAAAATTGAAAATCAGTTGAAGAAATCTAGTATACCCTATAACTCCTGATATATCTGCTCTCATAGAAATTATGAATGGAAGAATAGTATTACCATAGTCAAAATTACCAGAGTAAAGGAGAGAGTACCCAATTTTCAGAGACGTAGATGGAAGAGCATCAAAATTTGTTGTTTTATTCAAGAAACACATGTTGATGCACTCAACAAAGAAATTACATTCTCTCTTCAATTTTGTCGTTGTCAGTTTGCCAATGGTTGTGATTTCACCTTTATAGCTCAGGGTTCTGAGCATATCAAACAGCTGCTCAGTTGTATAGTTATCTGGAGCACCATCACAAGCAGGCAATCTCAATGCTTGAACCAGGACATCAGCATCAACCTCATACCTGCGTCCCTTATATTCAAAAGAGAAAGCAGTGTTTATTTCATTAACCAGAGCTGTATTCCATACCTGCATTATAGCCATATATGACACCTTAGTAGGATTTGTGAGAGCATACCCAACTGGACATTGGAGTAAGAAATCCTGAATATCATGAAAGGATTGTGGAAACTGCTGATGTGTAAGCAGAGCCAATTAGTTATTGGTGCCAAAGGTGTTTCCATAAATGATAGTGGTTTGACTGAAGAAAGGTGAAACCTCAGAAGATGACATGATGTTTGTAGGAGTTGAAGAAGAATATAAGGGAGATTTTGATAGTGAAGCTGTGTGTATGATGATTTGTATCACTGAAGTTCAAGTGGGATTATAAGTTTGCAAAGCCGAGTTGTGTATAACACACATGAAGAAGGAAGCTTAGTGAATTAGACTTCTGAAAGATGGAAATTACTGAATAATAGGATTTAAAAGTGGAGAAAAGTACAGAATTAGCAACAAAATACGTACAGCTCTTTCAAGAAATTACTGTGTAAATTTGTTCAATCAGATAATCCACACTTAATCAATAATTAAATAAGAAATTCAATTTTCAGCACTAAACAAATGAAATCATTTTACAATAATATTCTAAATGAAAATGTGACACCCTCCAAACCCGGGGTCTAGATTTAAGGGTCACTAGCCAATAAACCATAATAAAATAATCACAACAGCATAATATAATAAATATGACCCTTTCCATACAACTGGATCGATCACAGGTTATAGTATGGAACATGCACTAATACAAACCAATTGTTATCACAAACCATAAGTCTACTTAGTTTTACAACTTATTCAAATTTTATTACAAACCTCTAGACGAGCTAAGCATCCCAAACTGTCTACCTGGAGAACACACCAAACTATCTACAAGCACACAACTTCTGGTCAGACCTGAAACTCAAGCTTGCCCTTGCCTAGATGAAAGAATCAGGATATGAAACAAGTATGAGCGAAAGAAATGCTCAGCAAGCAGTATATAGCTTATGATTAGAACAACAACAACAATAAATCTGATGAACAAACCAAACCACAATTCCTGAATAATAACAAAACTAATATATATTTGATAATAACAATATTTGCATATGTATTTTATTTTAGGATTGGAATCCTCGAACGACGGTGTGTTGCCGCCGGTGATCAACCACGGAGCAACACCGGTATGCCAAAGCATATCCAACTAAACAAAAGGTACCCAAGGTACATATTGGCCTAGCAAGGTGTTATATCCTGTATAACACATAGCTCACGCTAGACCGCCGCCACGGCCTCTTATGCAACCATCCAACCCATAAAAAAACAATTTTTCGTCAAATGAGTCGAATCAAATGACATCCTTAACCAGCTAACTCCCCATTTCTCATGGTCCGGAGTTATCTCAACAACCAATGGTGAAATAACCGAAACAACTAGTTATTCGCTAATCTCAATTCAAAGCTTCACTGTATAGAGTAAGTTGTAGCGAAATGTAAAAACATTTGACTATTCTGAACTTAGAATAGTAGAGAAATTGAAAGAATAAAATTCGGAGTCAATATCACTTGAATGATAAGTAAAGATATAAATACTTGCATAATATGATTCGAAATAAACGTCACTTGAACAATAAGTGAAGTTAGGGTACTTGTCTGGTATGCTCGATAACCTCTTACTATAATTCTGCTTATAGCTGCTGGCTACTATCTCCGTCCAACACTTGACCGCACTCCTTGCTACTCGATTCTATAAACAAAAGGACTATCTTAACTAACATAACCAAACTCAATCGACGTAACTATACGTCTTGACCTCTACTCGATCGTTTTTAACTAATCATGCCATTTTAAAACTGTAAACAGATAGCATGCATATCACATAGCACGTAATCATGTTACTTGTATAACACGTAATCACATATTTCATGTAACACATAAGTTAGATCGTCAAAATATAGGTTTCAGTACGTTCTGAATTAAAATCAGGTCATTATTAGCATTTACCGATCAAATACCAACTCAAAAGGACTAACAAATCAAATTACATTGCAATACAAAATAAATTAGGACTCAAAGGTATTTTTATTAAAGGGTAATATTTTTCCGAGTCTATACGCGTTCATTTCGTATTAAACGGACGAACGGTTTAATTATTACGAATAAAATATGAATTAAATCAATTAATAATAATATTAATTGACTTTTAAATACCAAAATATAATTTTTAAAAGTTTAAAAATAATTCTTAGGAATTATTTGAATTAATTATAAATAATTTATATTTTATTTAACTATTTATAAATAAAATTAATTGATTAAATGAATTAATCAATTAATTAAACTCATAAATAATTAACTAAAATAAATTATAAATAATTAAATCAAATTGAATTTTGAAAATAATAAAAGAAAAAAAAATTAGGAATTTAAAATAATTAAGAAAATATTTTTTGGTATTTAAAATAATAAGTAAATCATTTTCGAAAATAAGATAAATGATTTTTAAAATTAAAAAAGAAAGGTTTTTAAGAAATAAAATTGAATTTTGATTTATTTTTGAAAATGGAAAATCAGAAACAGGTCATTGAGTTTGGAATTGGGGGTTTAGGGATTAAAACCGGGTCAGGCAAGGAAATAAAACGGGTGAACAAGAACGAATCTGGGTCGGGTTGAACACCACCGGATTCTGGAAAAATACCCAGTTTCCGGCGGTGGTTTGACCAGCTCCGGCGGCAGTCTCCTGGTCGAAATCTTCCCCGTTTTGTTCTGTTTTTCAGTGTAACAAACCAAATCAATACATATTTACACCTCAAGCAACAACCAACACTACTCATCATCCCAGCTTCAAATTCGATCAATCATCGGAACAAAACCGGCGAAGCGAAACTTTTCCGGCGAAAAACCGAGAACCCAGAAAACACAATAAAACTCTGCGATTCATATATCAAAACACAGATAATAACACCTATAATCTGTTACGCTAAACCAAATTAACAATCCTGGCGTCCATAATCCAAAAATCGAAATATTATAAACTAACAAAACCGAAAATTCGGTCACACAGTTCAGGTAATCAAATCGAACAACTAATATATGAAATTGATGGTCCTGAACAAGAAAAACTATTTCTAACATCAAATTACTTTGAAAATCAATAGGAAATAAGAATCCCAATTTTGTCAATTCCGACGAACATGGGTCGAACGTAAAACCCGACCTTAAGTCCAGATTCTGGTGCCAAAACGTCCGTCTCAATCAGGGCTTTAATTTGGTATATGGATTGTTACCAACCAGTTGATAAATCTCCGTCTATGAATTAATCTTTGAAAACTGAATTTCTGAACTCTTTTTATCAGATAAACGAATGGAAGATAAGGTTTTTATATTTATCTGATTGTTTTTTTTATTTCTAAAAGATACAGATAATTACAAAGGCTTTCTAGTACCCGTAACAATAATCCCGATAAATCATAAATCGATGACTGGATCCCGCATTTTAAAATAAAAGCTTGAAATTAACAATTTAAGGGAAATATCTTTAAAAATAATTAAATATAAAATATATATCAAAATTTCCCAAAAATTGCGAATAATTCAAAAATGCAAAGATATTGGGTATTTGAAATATGAATAATTTTATAAAAATAAAAATACGAATTTTGTGGACTTTAACGTCCCGGTGGGGTCCCGGTCCGTTCATTTTTTAAAACAAACACGATACTTAAATGAACAGAAAATTCCAAAAACACGTAAAACACAATCAAATGCACATACATCGAGATAGAACATGTACCTTGATAATGACGCAATTATATACGAGTCCAAATTGCAGATCGATTCATATATTTGCAGTTTTAACACATATTAATCAATCGAAAAATTTCTGAACCGCACAGAAACACAAACAGCATTTTAAAACATGTAATATCATGGCAATAAACATTTTAACTTATATAAACACATAATATTTATTTATTTAACATAAAATATTCACATAATTTTCCCGGATATTACAGAAAACATGCTGAGCTGTCGTCAGTATTTGACAATGTCAGGATTTAGCGATTCAAATTATTAGTGTTTGTCAAAACAATGCAAATTTATTAGTAAACCATAATTTTAATCTCAATAATCATAACAAGATACATGTTAAATGTATTAGTTAGAGATTAATAGGCTACAACTAAGAAAAAGCACATGCACACACAACTAAGGAACATAGATTAGGTCTTCTAAACAAAACAAACAAAATTTCATTAATATTTCAAGAGAGTACATTTCATGAAATTTTGATTACATTCATAGGTGATTACAAGAGAATCCTAGTCTAGTAGAGAAGAAAAGCTACAACAGCCTTGGTCTAAGAAACCTGACAAAGCTGATGGTGAAGAGAAACAACCAAAGGATGATCAGGGCTTCTTCCTGCTTTCAACAGGGAGGACAAAAAGACGAATGATCCTCTCTTGCTGACGAAGGTTGTAGAGATTAAGGTCTCTTCGAAACCTCAGATTTTTGGTGATTTCGAGAAGTTGAACCCAAACGTCGTGTGGAATGGCGTGGATATGATATTGAGTTTGCATTCCATCACGAAAGAGTGTCACAATATTAGTGCCATAGCTATAGAACCAAGAGAAATTTGCCATTGTTTGAGAGAATAAGGAGATGTGAGAAATGAAAGTAATGTGAGCGATTTGTGTTGGGGAAGATATGATTCGACTTGATGATGAATGGTGGTTTAAATAACCAAGAGAGAGAGGGAATTTCAAAGGACCAGGGGTTTGATTAATTATTAACTGCAGAGTTAACTTAATGATTTAACCAAAAAATATCTTATTGATGCGATTCTCCCTAGACTGATTTGCAATGATGACAATGATATATATACATGCATAATTAGCAAATAAATTCACTTAATTTAACATGCAAATAATAAAATACATCAAAAATTCCCAACGTAATATCTTCAACGGTATTGGACACATTAGGATTTGATCAATATAAAATAAAAGAAATTATCTGTCCCAACTAACCATACCGAGTTCATTGACAAGCTTTGTAAATGTTGCTTCAAGTAATGGCTTTGTGAAGATATCAGCCAGCTGCTGATTAGTAGGAACAAAATAAAGCTCAATCGTCCCTTCCATGACATGCTCTCTTATTAATTGATATCTAATACTGATATGTTTAGTAAGAGAGTTTTGTACCGGGTTTCCTATCATAGTAATAGCATTTTGATTATCACAATAAATAGGAATTTTAGAAAATGATAATCCATAGTCTATGAGATGATTCCTTATCCATAATAACTGAGCACAGCAGCTCCCAGCTGCAATATATTCAGCCTCAGCAATTGAAGTAGAAATGGATTTCTGCTTCTTACTAAACCATGAGACTATTCTTCTTCCCAAGAATTGACAGCTTCCAGATGTACTCTTCTTATCTATTTTGCAGCCAGCAAAGTCATTGTTGTTCCCTAACAATACAACAAGAATTACAGAAGGGGGGTTGAATGTAATTCTGGCTACTTTTTCAGATTTTAAAATAGTTCTAACTTGATAAATATGATAGTGTTTGATTAGCAGTTGTGCGGAATAAAAAGATGATAGAAATGAAAACAGTAAGTAATAAAAAAAACCTTTTAAAACTTTCTGGTGGATTTGAAAGTATCCACCAGATCTATATATATATATATATATATATATATATATATATATCAAATGAGAACCCTGTGAAGCTTGAATAGCTCACAGCTGCTTACAAGTTTGAACAACTAAACTACAGAGAAATGCTTACAAGATATAGCTTGATATGTTTTTCTGAAAATGTATCTGCTTAGTTGATTATTCTACTTGCTATATTTGGTTTATATATCACCAAGTTTACATGATAATAAGATAAGATAATAAAACAAAGCATATCTAGTCTAACTTCATGCTGCTTCATTACTCTATTTCAGCATCTTTGAATATCTTCATAATTGCATGAAAATGGTAATTCTTCTTTGTTCTCAAATTCCTACTTAACAGGCTGCCACATTCTTTTTGCAAACACCCGACGCATGTGACTGTTTTGTCACTGTTAACGGCTATTTGAATTTGATCATCCGTCGGGTCTATGCTCGTCATCCATCGGGAAGCTTTGTTGATCATTCGTCGAGAGTCTTGTAGATCATCCGTCGGGTGTCTATTTGTCACTTGACTCCATTTCACTTATAAAGAATTATAAGACATCTCATATTTATAATTAATCAACCTATTCTGCATATCAATCTAGTAATCAACATGACTTACAAATCCCTAAGCAATCTACTTGACTTATACATGTTGTTTGCAGAAATGTGCTACAGTTCTTATTATTACATAAGCTACTCACTCGATGGATGTTAATCTGTCACCCGTCGGGACTGTAAAGTTTATCCGTCGGGACTATATTAGATCATCCGTTGAGTGCTACAAAATTCACCAAGTTAAATCTACTAAGGTAATTTGTTTAACTTATCATCAAGTTCACAATATATTCCTAACAATCTCCCCCAATTTATGTGTACTGGAATTGTAGCCATAAATTAAGAGAAACTTGATGATAACAGAACACCTTAAAGATATAGATTGAAATTTAGTAGATAAAACTGATAAGTGCTATAATATTTACTAAAAATTGAACAAAGCAAAGTGTACAAAGAGTTGCTCACAATCAATATCAAGGTGCTCATCTATTGTGAGCAGATAAATCTATTTCCTCGATTGTCTGGATTTCTTCCCAAGCCTCATGTTGTTCTCTTCTATTTGATTCTGGAGTTGTCTGTGGAATTCAAGTTCAACAGCTTCAAATAAATCCAACATTTCTTGCATTTCCAAAAGAGTCTCATTGCTAGAGATACTCAGTTTGTCATCCAGTCTAAAGAATCTTCTAACTCCCTTATCATCCATGAATTCCATCAGCCAATAAGGCCTCAAATGCACTCTCTTTCCTGTGAAGGGAATAGACAGAGTCTTTGGAAGTGCATCTTTGGCTCTATTACTCCTTAGTTCCCCTATTTTCTTTAGGACTATTCTCCTTGCAGTCACATTAAATCCAAAGTTTTTTTTTGAAGGATGAATAGACCTTTATCAATACAGATTGGCTTTCTTGAAGAATCCTATGAAGTGGCCATGTGATCTCTTTCCCTCCCTTGTACTTGAACACTAGCCTTTCAGGAAGATGTCTGTAAGCATCAATCCCTCTTACTTCTTCCAATTCTTCCAAGTAGAGGTTTATTTTAGAGAACTCCTTGATGTCACAGATGTATAAGAGATCTTCCTTGTTGATTGTGGGTTGAGATTTGGTTAGGGTCTTGGATCTAAGAGTCACATGCTTCACTTTCTTGATTGCTCTAGCCTTTGTTTTCTTTGGCTTGTTGAAGATAGGAAAGTTTAGTTCAGGAATTGGCAAATTATCCCAGTCTACTAGCTCATCCTTTGGAATTATGGGCTCACCATGAATATTCCTAGTTGGATCCACCACCTTGAATTCTTCAAATATCATTAAGGGTTTTGATGTCTGAGTTGAAGTTGTAGACTTTTTGGGAATGTAGTCTTCCATTTCCTCATCACTAAAGTCCAATTTTTTTTAGAGAGGAGCCTGTATCTGAATCTTCTTTTCTGTTGTGGTTCCTGTTGCATTTTCTGATCTTGAGGTTCAGCAATCACAGATGGTTGTGCAGAAATCTCAGTTGTAGTCTTCACAGCTTGAAGTTTGGCCAAGATAGCATCTTGCTCCTTCTTTTGTTTGAGCTTCTTAGCATCTAAGGCAGCTTACTTCTTTTCTTTCCTGATTCTTTCCTTCTCTTCCTTTTTAGCTTCTACAAACTGAGGGTGTCCAACCACCACACATATTTCCTTACCATTTTTGTAGATCTTGGCAATCCTTCTTTTAAGTGCTGAATCAGCTGGATCTTTGAAAAATGCAATTGACCTAGCCAATAGCTTTTTCTCATCTGGCCTAGGTGTTTCATACACAATATCTATAGGATTTTTGTCTGAAAACTTTGAGTAGTTTCTTTTAGGCTTCAGGACCAGATTTGCCTTTGGAGATTTTATGGAAGAAGTTTGACCCTTTTCCAGATAATTCAAACTCATTTTATTCACAGAAATCTGCTTGACTTGAGAGTGATGATTAAAGATTTTGTCTGGTTTCTGAATTGGCCCAAATTTCTGTTGAATTTCTGCATCCATTTTCCTCCATTTTTCTTTTAGTTCCTTCTCAGCTGCTGCTACATCAATCTTTAGCAGTGTGTCATTTGATTCCAGTTTTGCTGCTGCCATATTGATGATGTCAATGTTGTCCATGGTTGGTGGCTTAATGAAAGCAATTGTTGGCAATATTACTTTGATGACTTGAATGTTGAGATGTTTCTCCCCCTCACTTGATGAACCTTTCTCCCCCTTTTTGTTAGCATCAAGTTATTGAGTGGAAGGGAGTTGAGCAACCACCAACTATTATAGCAGAGCAGTCTGAGTTTCCTGATTAGCAAGTATCTTGGCCATTGACTTCTCCATATCAGATAATCTATAGTCCATGGCCTCAACCTTTCTATTGATATCAGTTTCTTTCCTCAGTTTCTGAGCTATCTCAGTCATGGTGGTTCCAGAAAGTCTAGCATATATCCTTGCCATGAAATCCTGTTTTACTTCAGAGACTTCTTGCTTTATTTCATCCATACTTTGACTGTGTTGGAGATCTTAAATCTTGTGTAGCTGGAGAGCTTCAAGATGTGCTGTAAGTAATCTCTTTGTGCTGGCATTGGTGGATGCTTGAATGGTTGTTTGGGTGTCATGAATGAGCTTGAATAATATGGATTGAAGATGTGAGTATGAACATTCTTTGGTTCGCATCCAGGAAGAAATTTAAGCATCTCCCCCAATGCTCATGATGTCTTTCTCATCATCCCCACCAGCATCCCCAAAAGAATCTTCATCCAGTTCAAAATCACTGCCATTATTGGATGGCATGGCAGTGATTGCATCATTTACTCTTTGTAGAGAAGCAACTGTGTGCACTAGATTGAGCATCTTTTCAGCCTCCTCGTTGCCCTGTGCATCTAGAGTTTGATAAGCTGTAATAGGATGAGTAAATGTCTCAACATCTAGGGAGATATGATCTATGATAACTTGATATTCTTGCTAAAATAGTCTCTTCCTTTCTGTATCAGTGACATTCATTGACTCACTAGCAATGGTGTCCATCCTTATCAATTCGGTACCTACATTTCTCTTATAATCTCTCTTTTGTTGCATCAAGGGCTCCCTTTGGCTTCCCACCCTCACACCCTTACCTTCATCATCTAAGGTGGGACTCCTCTCACTCACTTTTGCCAGACCTGAAGAAATAGTCTGCATAGGTTCACTCATTTTCTCTCCTTTTGCCTCGGAGCAACCCTGCCTCTTACTCAATTCACTCTATGCCCTCAGTCCTAAGAGTGATTGCACTACCACCAAGTCTTCTGCACTTGTGATAGTTGTAGGAATTTTAATTTGTGCAGAGACTCCCGACGGATGAGGAATATCCATCGGGATAGTAGTTTGGCTAGCCGACGGATGACTGCTGTTAGGCACATCCGTCGGGATACAATCACTACTCGACGAATAAAGAATATCCACCGAGATAGAAGAAATGAATGAGTTTGTAGTGGAGACTATTGTAGACTCTGTGCAGATTGATGAAAATTTGGGCACAGATGTCTCAATAAACTCAGAAAGAATTGACAAGTGAGCCAACAAATCATCTAAAAGGTGATGCTCACTTGCTTGGATTTTTGGCTTCTCCAATAGTGTTAAATATGGAGAATTTAGAAGTGATGTATGAATCATGTCTACATCCAGTGAGTGTGTGGGTGAATTTGGTGTTTCAGGTGCTTCAATTATTAATGATTTTGGCTGTGACTCCATATTTATTGGAGCCACATCAATCTGACTTTGAGAAGGTGCAGTGACTGGGTCTTTAGCACCAGTTTGCACTGTGTGTGTTCCCTGTGCATCCCCAAGGGTTTTAGATCTTTTCTTTATGGCATAAGTCTGTGGTGAACTTGTGTCCCTAGCCCTCTTGGTCAGTGCTCCTGGTTAGGAGCTTGTTTCAATTGTAACATCCTTTTGGGATGATGAAACTAAAATTGAGCTAATATCCTTATTAACAACCACATTTTGTTGGGAAACTGTGGTATGGCTAGGCTTAGGTACACTAATCTCACCAGCCTTATCCTTAGGGTTTCTTTGATTTTCACCCTGTCCCTCACCTTGCTCACTCTCCTTCACACTCCCCTCTTTGTGTTTAGTAGATTTTGCAACTGATTTCTTTTGAAAGAAACCAGAGGGGGCTTTCTTAGCTTTGGATTTTGAAATTATTGTTTTGGTAGCTTGGGTACGCATCTGTTGGGTCAATGACACAGATGCCATAGCTACACTTGAAGGCAAAGAAATGTGTGAGGTTGGAAGAGTGGAGACAGTGGTGCTTACCTCACTTACCTAAAGTCCCCCATGATTGAAAAGTAGAAGAGGGGCACCTCTTTGTGGTGAATTTCCCTGTTAAGATCATCAATGATTCTCCTTTCTTGAACCCAACAATTTAGTTTATTTGTTGGGTTCTTAACAATAATATTCTCAATAAGATGGTTAGCAAGCATCATAAAGAATCTAGCATAATAGACACTTTTACCTCTCTTATTCAGTTCCCTTAACTTATAACCTAACTCAAACATGATCAAGTCACTGAAGTTAAAGTACTTATCATTAACTAGCATATAAAGCATGTTAAGCATGGAAATGTTAACATAATCAAAATTGCTTATTTTACCAGAAAATATATTAGTCACAACATCATACAGATAGCTCCATTCCTTTCTAAGACATAGCCTCCTAATTTCACTTAACTTAGAAGTTGAAAGTGCATAGCCCATAGAATTTAACATGTTAACTATATCAATATCTGTGTGTGGGACAGTAGAGGTGTTATCTGGAATTCTAAAGCATGTTTTGATAATCACTTTTAATACAAAACTGCTTACCTTTAAGAGTGAAAGTTATGGTCTTGTCAATAGAGTTGTACACGGCAGTTGTCCATATCTCCTCCACAACTTCACAGTAGATTGTGGGTGATTCCAGCATAGCATAAATGAGTTTACAGCTCTTCACAAAGTCCATCATCTTGTGAAAATCTCCAAACTGTGGAATCTCCTTATTCACAAGAGCTACAAAGTTGTTCTTTTCATAGATAAATCCAGATTGAGACATGATTTTGACTACTAGTGCCATTGTTAGAGAATGAGAAATTTGCAGAGAGAATATTTGCTTTGGAGAAGAAAGGGAGTTAGAGCAATTTATTTGAGAATGATAAAAGAGTAGAATCAAAATGAATTCTTCTTTTATACTATCTCAAAAATAAACTGTCAAAAATAATAAATTGAAATAAAGTAACCAATCAAAATATACCAAAATAGCCGTTTAAAAATAAATAAACTATAAAAATTCTGTCACTTAGCCGTTTAAAAATAAATAAACTATAACATGTCCCTTTTACTCAAACTTATCCAGTCTCTTTCAAGATGAAACTTGTACTCACACTACTGGTCCTATTTCTATACTCATATTCTTTCTCGATACAATTTCGCCTTCTTTCTTTGTCTATTCTGAGCTGCTTCAATCAATATTACTACGCTCTTGGTGTGCTGAATTAATCTTGAATTTGACAACTTTCTTTCTCTCACTTTATCTCAATAAAAATGAGGACCTACACTTGAGTTCACATGAAGCTTGGTAAAGTGGCATTCCAAAGCTGACATCGATGATAAATGATTATTCCATTGTTTCCTTAAAACTCAACCTCTCAACATATCTTACATTTCCTGAATCACTTCCGTACTTTGACCCTCCATTTAAGGATGATAGGTGGTACTCATTTTCAACTTAGTTTCTAAACATTTAAACATCTCTTACTCTTTTCTATCAGTTAAGGCTGGAAAGTAATCCCATATATTCATATATTATCACCTTTAAGTATTTGAATTTTAGATTCCACTCTTTCGAATTCGTTTATTAACTCCTCGGTGGTCTTAATTACATCTAATCCTTCCTGTCGGCATAAGGCATCTGTTACCATACAGCTTTGCTTAGATAGTTGTTAATGGATTAATTCAGAATCTTTTGTTAACCTCGGTCAAAATTTCATACTTGAAGACTCAACATATAGTTGCTTTCCTTCTAATCTTTGGAGGAAAATCCTTGGGCATTCCATACAGACTTTCTTATTCTTTGAATAGCTGAGGATATTATCAATAAATACAGTTTTCTTATCCAAGTACTCCTTATACACCACGTTCCTTAATTCCTTATAGTCAACTGATACACTTGTTATTTTACATACTATCGCCAGAGCTGGTAATGCTCATAACTCACTTTAATCGTAATCTTTGTTATGTTCTCAGGTCGGATCTGAAGTTAATTCTCGAGACGTAACACACTTCTTGAATTAAGTCTCATAAGTAATCAATTCTTTATAGGGTCTCACTTCTTCTTATTCGTTGTTTTGTTAAACTCCCGATAGTCAGTACATATTCTCATAATTTCAGTCCTTTTCTCCCTTAACATCACTAGTACACTTCACAATTCACTTTTTGTAAAACCACTCCCTGGGTCCGCCTTATCCACTAGGCCTCCAATACTTCGCCTTAATCCTTTCACATGTCCAACACTTCCTAATCCATCTTGAAATTTCCTTCTTATACCTGGCTATCACTATTTTTCTTTAAATTTCTGTATATCTTGGTATTTCTTCAATAAATTAAATACTCTATATTATGAATTCCCTGTAGATTCTCATTTCTTGATTCTTTTACTTGTAGCATCCAAGTGCTGGAAGAAAACCTGGGGATATCGTGATCGTTCTCCTGGGCGCATAAATTTCCTTTTACTAACTGCTAACATCATGATCCAGTATCTTCTCTTGACATCTCCTTATCTTTCCCTTAACAACTTCGACTGAAAGGTCATACTATCCATCCTTGCTCCTTTTGGATTATGAACTCTGACTTCCAATTTCAATTTTCTAAAATTCCACAGATAATTCTTCTGGTGCATTCTCTATGTTCGTTCTCTCCTTTTTGCTTATCGCTTGCCTCTACATTTGCTTTTCCTCGTGAATACATACTTCAAACTTTTATGGTCCGTATAGATCTTACACCTTTCTTCATACCTATCACGTTTCCCAATCTTTTAAAGTGAATATTATTATTGCTAGTCCCAATTATGAGTAGGATACTTCTGCTCATAAGGTTTTGGTTGTCTAGGTGCATATACAATACTTTATTGTGCTGCATCAGCACACATCCTACTCCCTTATAAGAAGCATCACTATAAATTACCAAATCTCCTTAATACCTTCAAAGTGATAGAGCAGGTGCTGTAACCATTCTTTCATTTATCTCCGCAAAATTCCTTCACCCTTCTCCATTCACTAGTACAAAAAGGGTCTATAGCGTCGGTCAAAACATACTTTTAGCGTCGTTCAAGTGGCGTAGTATATGCAGGCGACACTAAAGGTATGGATCTATTGCATCGGTTATTTAGGTGACGCTTAAAATTGTTATAAGCGTCGGTTATCGGAAATGCCGACACTAAACACATAGACATAAGCGTCAGTTATCTAAGAAACCGACGCTATTGGTATAGGCATAAACGTTGGTTACCTAAAATGCCGACGCTTTAGGTATAGGCATAAGTGTCGGTTAACTAAACTGCCGACGCTGTAGATATATGAATAAGCGTCGGTTACCAAAAATGCCGATGCTATAAGTATAGACCTATTGCGTCGGTTAACAAAAATGCCGACGCTTATAGTGTTTTTTTTAAAAAAAAATATACTTTTATTATTTTATTGATAACCTTAACTTGTTGTCTTACATACACAATGCACCTCCATAAGACTTTGATGAGATATTATGTATAACAAACAACAACCACAAATAAACCATAACAAATAATAAATATATTCGATTTTTAAGGAAAATGTAATCGATCAAGGTTTCATACATAATTATGCTAACTATCTTTCTGAATCAAAGATTTCTATATACATAAGTATGAACTTTTAACATTTTACTTGCATAGTTACTCAAATCACACAGGACCTGCAACCACTTCCCTTGTATCTTTGCCGCCGCTAGAATTACAGTTCAATCTTGATCAGATAAACAATACCTTCTGTTTCTAGGCACAACCTGTCCAGAATGATCAAATCCCGAGATAAACTAGTGGACAATGAACATGCACAAATTGTTGCTGGTCCAAGGACCTGACTGGAGGGTACATAGGTGGGTTCAAATGAAATTGATACTTAGCACAGAGATGTCGTGGGTGGGTTAAGTCTCTGCTAGCCACCTATAGATTACCAAAAAAAAGTCAACAATTAGTAACACACACCATTAGTATAGATAACCATTAGTACAAGCAGAATTACTATAAGGAAACCATATCAGAAGCAATTCATCATACATATATTATTAACATATTACTGATGATGGTAATTATTTTCATATTTAGCTTCCTCTAAGATAAAGGAATATGTTACCTCGGTCAGAGAGCACCAGAGTAGTACAGCCTTTCTTGATCACATCATGTGCTTGTGAACAGATCCTATCTAATGTCTCTTCCAATCCGTTTCTGCCACGTTCCTTCAAATACGTAATATCTACAACTTTGTTGTGCCAGCCTCTGTAGTTCATTTTCTTAATAGCTTGCATTTCATCAATCGATAGAAGGGGGCCTTGGAGTGACATACGTTGACATTGTTCTTCACTGGTCTCTGTCAGATCCCCTTCTGGACCAACCATGCACTCCATAGATGTAACTATCTTCTCCCGGATAGGATCAATTGGAGGATTTATAACCTGAGCAAACATTTGCTTGAAATATTCAAAAGTATGTTTCTCTCTGTTTGACATCACAGCCAAGGGAGCATCATTCCCCATCGAGCCAAGAGCTTCAACAACATCTTTTGCCATTGGTAGCAGTAGCATCTCTAATGATTCGACTGTGTAACTGAAAAACAAAAATAATTCGGGTTATCTTTCATATTCTGGAAGAGTTTAGCCAGCAGGTCAAGCAGATACATACCCAAAAGCCCTCAGGGGAGCCACTAAACCATGCATTCCCATGTATTCCATATTGTCATCATTGTTAGATGCCTAACAAGCACATAGGTGAAGCCACTTAAATTTTTTGAAATGCGGAAGTTTATAAAGTCATAGATATAATAGAAGAACAAGAAAGGTGGAAATAATCAAGATGAAGAAGGCATATATATTTATAATCCTTACTTTCAAGACTCCGGTTATGGGTGGCCATAACTTATCAGATTCGTCAACGGATTCGACAATGTTCTTAAGAGTTATCTTTTTCCTTTCAAGCCACTTTCCATAAGGTCGTGCTAGTGAGTATTGCTGCTTTAAAGCTTCATCATCTACAACAACATGCTTTTTGAAATCCATAAGAAGCATCATTCCAGGATTCAGTCTTCCTTTCCTAGATACATCTTCTGGTGGGATATCCACCACCCCAACTTCACTTGCCATTATAACTCGTCCGCTGTGAGTAACATAAAAGCGACCAGGGCGTAATCCATTTCGGTCCAAGGTAGCCCCAATATAATGACCATCGGTAACTTTAAGTGATTATTATAAGTCAGCAAAAACACTAAACATTGCAACATCATAATTATATGTTAAAATTAACATCATGTAAGCCTCTTACATGATATTAGTGCTGGACCATCCCACGGTTCCATGAGCGCTGAAAATTATTCATACAAAGCCTTTCATTGAGGATCTATATTTTCGTCATTCTGCCATGCTTCAGGGATCATCATCATAATAGCTTCTGGGAGACTCCTGCCTGCTCGAACTAGAAGCTCAAGGACACCATCAAAAGATCCTGAAGATGCAGAAACAATGTCAATAATCTATATGAATAAAAAAAGCTTTCACCATATTCAATCAATATCCTGTTCCATTTGATATGCCATTTCATCTAGTTACTTTGTAACTATATATACATGTATCACTAGCACAGGGGACTTCATTTTTCAGATTTTATTTATACTCTGCAAGACCAGGGCTTTGGATATTATAAAATTTGTTTAGAAGTCTGTCTATTGCTTGATTCTATTTCCATAAATAAGGAATATTAAGAAGTAGACTGAAATTATTACTACTGATCCTACCAAGAAAACAGAAGTGAACATACAATAAGTAGTAGGAGAATGCATATATAACTTTGTTTCAGAGTCTGTCTATTGCTTCTGTTATGTCTAACATTCCAACTACACATTCACATAGCTGATAGAGCAACTCCACTTGACAGTACTTTAGGTTTATGAGTATATTTACAAGAAGGGGTAGTGCTAAAAATAATTTGAAATGCAGAAGGGAAATTTGAAAATATTGTACAGGGTTTTTCGAATCCCCTACATGATGGTAGAATTGTATATAGATTAAGTAGTTAATATTATAGAGCATTGGAATACGTAAGTTCTTATTAGCAAAAGAAAAAAGTAAAAAATACACAAATTTGTAAAGGAGATCTCAATGTGCTTTCTTTGAGCTTATATTTATATGTACTTCAAGCAGATAATACCAAGAACAACATAATTCTTTCTTGCAGAATATATGTACAAGATGAGGTTCTTTAGTTAATATATGTGATCATTGGAGAACTCCTTTATCTTATACTCACATGTTCAGGCTTGTATATGATACATCAAACAGGATTAAGGCTGGGATAACTTACTAGATGCCTAAAATCAGCATTGACACTCGTGATCTTTTAAGCTTTCTTCGGACCATCAAACTGTTGGGAATTTTCTTGATTCATAGCCTAATATCCTCACCCTCTACTCTGCAGGATTGTCCTAACATATTTTGTTTGTATTAGCAACAAATGCATAACTTATTGACCTTATTAATTCATGGAAAATCCGTGTTTAGTATTTTCTCGCATCCACTCTATATATCATCACTTCATTATACTACAACAGTATAATAAAAAAAGCCGGAATTTCACAACACAAACAGCTCAATGACCGCAATAATTAAACTAGACGATAATCAACACACACTCAATTTCACATTAACATTCTACAAACACCCTCAAAATCAAATCTTTACCACAAAACACTTGAATGACAACAATTCAACTAATACCCACCAAAAAAAGCATCAAAGAAGCGAAATTACGAACCTTTTCTTCGCGCTTGCTAGTGTAAACCTCATAAGCAGAGCAATCAGCAAAGATGAGGATATCGCGAGTCTGCCGAACTATATCGACGGAGATTTAGGCTAAGACTTGAAAACGCCCTTCATTTTCGCCGCTGACGAGAGTGTCTACTCACCGCCGTGACTCAACTAGGGTTCCACCGGACAAACAGATTCATGTTCTCTCTCTCTTTCTACGATCTCTGTCTCTGTCGGTGGTGGCAATATAGATACAGCGATTGTGTATGCATTAGTAGGAATCTGACTTATAGATTCAAACCTAATTAGTGTTTGGATTCGCAAATGGTCGAGAACAGAGACGACGAATATAAAGATCTGGCTTTGAATTGAAAGAAATAGTGGGGTTCCCGAGAATAGCGTGAAATATAGAGTAAATTATTTATATTTGGATTCTTTTATATCACCATTATATTTTTTTTTTAAATATATAATCTTTTTCTTGTATATAATTTTTATATAAATGGATTTCGAATTGATCTAAAATATAAATAAATATACTCATAATATATTTTTATAATAAATTTTGCAAAAATGATTTTAGTTACATGTGATTACTCATCATTATGTTTAAATCAAAATTTTTAACTATGTTAATAATTATTATATTTTATTTATTTTTAATATCAAAAATTAAAAATATTTTAAATTTTATTACATTTTTATAATAAATTTTCAAAAATGATTTTGGTTAGACGTGATTACTCATCATTATGTTTAAATCATTATTTTGAATTGTGTTAATAATTATCATATTTTTATTTATTTTTAATATCAAAATTTAAAAATATATATATTTTATATAAAATAATTATATTGAAATAGAATATAAAGTATCCGATAACAAAATATTTATATAAATATATAAAAAAAAATAGTTAAACAAAACAAATTTTTGAAAGAAGTTTAGATTACTCATCATATGTTACATCAAAATTTTGAATTATGTTAATAATTATTATATTTTTATTTTTTAATATAAAAATTTTAATATATATTTTTATATAAAATAACTTTATTGAAATAAAATATTAAGAATTTGATAACAAAATATTTATATAAAAAAATAGTCAAAAGATAGTATAATATAAATAATTTTAGAAGAGAATTCCAAGATATTTATTTTGAAACAAATATTTCTATTTTAATAATTTAAAATTTTTATTTTGTTAATCGAAATAGGATCTCTTCTCGAAGAGTAGTATTTTTAATAACTTTTCCTTATATAGTATGACAGATCATATTATTATTCACATGATAATATAATTAATGAAAATTCTCAATTATTTGAAAATCCAATCTTTCTATAAATTTTAAAATAATCATTTGTAAAAAAAATTGGATACTTTAATTACTCACAATATAATTAAAAAAATTGGTACAACTAAATACCAGTTAAAATTTGAATTTTAAAAATAATTAAAATTATTTAAAAATAATAAAATACAAAAAAAATCACACTCACAAAACTTGACGCAATCACTTGTACACACCCTATGTGAAATATAAATTCCGCATCCTATATGCAGACTGAGAAGTAAAAGGAGATCACCGGGTGCCAGAAAAATTTATCCTTTTTAAAAATATTTAAATACTTTTAGTGTCGGTTAAAGATAATGTGACGTTAAAGGGTCAGTTTAGGCGTCGGTTATTTAGGCGTCGTTATTCATGATGACGCTTAGGATCATTTTAAGCATCGGTTGAGTAAAGACTGACGCTACAGGGCCTATTTTAGGCGTCGGCTAAGTAAAAACCGACGCTTTAGGATAATTTTAGGCATCGGGTGTTAATGACCGACGTTAAAGGTTGGTTTTAAGCGTCGCCTGACTAAAGACGACGCTAAAGAGTCAGTTTTAGGCGTAGGTTGTTTCATGACCGACGCAAAAGATCCAACACAAATGACATTAAGTGTCGGTTAAGCTAACAGCCGACACCTAAAGTATGTATAGGCCACGGTTCTGTATATAACTGACGCTAAAAGTGCGATGCTTAAAGATAATTCTGTACTAGTGATTTCATATAAACTTCTTGCTTTTCCTGGTTAGCTTCGTCCAAGATATTGCAACTTTTAAGAAATCTTGCACAAATTTTCGATAGTAACCGGCCCCTGATAAAACTTTTTAATTTTGTTGGTGTTTCTGGTCTCTTTTCATTCATAGTAACTTTAATTTTTGCTGAATCTCTTTTGATCTTCTCCACATTGACTATTTATGCTAAGAACTATATTTCATATAACTTCTTTCTTCTCCAACTTCCCAGTTATCCTTAAATGCTTTACATGGTCCTCCGTTGACTTTAAGCAACATAATTACAACTCATCCATATATTCCTTAAAGATTCTGTCCATGGGTTCAATCTCCAATTGGTAACGTCCAAATCTTAAATCAATTTTAGAAAATACTTTGCTTCTTCTGTTTGATCAACAATCAGTAGTTCGAGGTAACAGATACTCACTCTTGATAGTAAACTTGTTGAGCTTTCGCTAGTCGACGCATACTCTCATACTTCCATCTTTCTTATTAATAATTAATGCCGGTGCACCTTATGAGATACATTGGGTCTAATCGCTTCTTCCTCCAACATCTCTTGCATCTTCTTTGCTAACTTCCTCATTTTAACTGGTGTTATTTTGTGTAAGACCTTGGTCACTGGCTTCGTTTTAGGTGCTAAGTCAATCACGAACTTCATTTCTCTATCTGGAGGAAATATAGATAACTCATCTGGAAACATATCTTGAAACTCCTTAATTGCTATAAAATCTTCAAATTTTGTTTGCTTCTGACTTTTATTTATCTCATGACCACCATTATACTCACATCTTGATCACCGTAATCATCGTTAACAAATTATTTACTCTCCTTCTTCCTTTATATCTCATCATATTCTCACTTAACGTCTTCAGGACTATTTCTTCATCACCACGGTTTGTCTGGGCATCATGCTTCCATAGTTAATCCATTCCTTAGAATAATGTCAAGTCCTCTTGTCTCAAATGATATCAATTATTCACAACTTATTTCCAGAACACTTTGATTTTTCCCGAAAATCTACTAGATACAGAAAGAATTGAGTATAAGGTAACAGAATAAAAGGGATTTAAATTCAAGGATTAAAAGAGAGGATCATGAAAGGAATATAATGTATTGAGAAAGGATAAAAAAACCTAAGTAATAAGATCCCGGGTATGATCCCTCAAACGATAAACGAAAACAAAAGTTAAGCGAACTGTATAACAGATCAGCGGTCATTAGGCAAGCAATTAAGAGTTAATCAATGAGGTTAGGGATGATGATGTCATCAAACCAATAAGAAGAGGACAAGTATGGAGGGTGACATCACATGATGACCAAAGCATGACATAAGGGAAAGAAGTGTGGTTGATTTATAACCACACAATTTTTTTTTCATGGTTAAAAATGATTAAAACAAAACAAAAGTCAACCAACCAAGGCAAATCAAAACAAATCACAAAAAACACAAAAGCTCTTCCCTTTTTTTCATCAAGCTCTCGGCCAAAATAAACACAGCAACTTGAAACTGCCATATCTTCTTCAATACTCACTCAAATGTTGTTTTCTATAGCTCGTTGGAAAGGTATTGAGATGGCCTACAACTCTTGTTCACAAGTCTCGTCCAAATAAGCATGGTAAGACCCTTATTTTTACAATTCTTTCAATATGACTTTTAGAAACTTTAAAGCCTAACTTTGTGTTCTTGAATTCTTTGGAAAGATCAAGCTTGTAGGAGGCTTCCTAGTAACTTTCCACCCTCCAAGAAAGGTATAAATCTTCACACCCTTCAGTAATAAGTTTGAATGTTGAAGTTTGGAGATGGTTTGGATGGATGAGTAGTAATTTGAATGATAAGCATGATTCGAGCTTAACTGTTAAGTAGTTTAGTTGAATTTGGAGATGTTATAATATATGATTGGATTGAGGTCCTTGAGCTTATTATGACTGAAATCAGTAGAATTGATGTGTATCTTGAGTTGTTGTTGATTGGAAGTTGGATTGATATGATTTGGAATGGTAAAAATTTGGGAAATCGCGTAAATATAGCCGTCGTAATGTCCGATTTACATTAGACTGTTTTTGCTCTTAACATCAGGACCCGAGAACTCCCTGTTAGGTTTTGACCATTGCCATGATTAGATAGTTCATGTTACGAGCTTCGTTTTGATATGTGGTTCGTTTGAATCCGATGAACGGTTTAGGAGAAACGACCGTTTTATGTAACGGCGTTTCGCGACCGAACCATTACCCCTCGCCTTACTTTGAAACCTTAGTTAAGGACTTTAAATGACTATTTGGGGTATGAAACATTTATGTAAAGTGGATTAGGCAGTTGGTATGGTGCTCGCAAAAGAATTGCCTTAAAACTCTTAATGGCTAATTTATTAAAAATGGTGGAGCCGAGGGTACTCGAGCGACTTAAGTGAATCGTTAAGCGCGAAAGCGAACGTTATGACTCTAAATGGTTAAAGTCTAGTTTCTTAAGCGACTGGGGTTTAATTCTGACTTATGTTGTTGTTCATAGGTTATCGGACCCACTCTAAACTTAAGTCTATCCGGGAGCACTCAGGCAAGTTTTCTACCCGTTATACTGTTGTTGTGATGTATATATGTATATGCATTATCTTGTTATAAGTGCATGATTGTTATTAGCAAATTCTTGCGATATATTGGAGCATGTTGATATGATATATATGCATGCATGTTTCGTATTCTTGATTTATATATCTGTTGGTTCAAATGCTTATTAGTTGCATAATACCTATGCTAGAGATAAGCAGTAGTTGCGTATACCCTGAGTGTAGGGGACCCAAAGGTGAACCCTTTTCTAAAACCGGGAGTAGATGTTCCCGAGTATATTATTCAAATAAAGATAGTACTTTCGTATAAGTATATCTTTGGTTATTTAATACTCATTTCAAGTATAAGTTTTACAACTTCTACTTCAATTTTGTATAAAGATTATTCTTTATGGGAATATTATTTAAATAATAATATTCAGATATTTTCTAATATATTGGGATTGATTTACTTTATTAAATCAGCATTACTCCAAACACTCTTTAAAGTGTTTTCGAGTCTTTAAAATGATTTTTAAAAGTTAGAGCGGATCCCAAAACTCATTTTTTATATATTTAAGATCTTCCTTTTAAAGGGGATTTAAATACTCGCTCAAAACCAGAGGGATCCGGCTCTGTGGTGTATTTTATATTCGCAACAAGGTTGCGGTTTTGGTAAATGAATTGATTACTTACCCAACGTTCGGGAAGTAAGTCCATCTATTTGAGTCGGCATAAGCAACATGGGCTCAGTGGGCGTCCATGAAAGTGTAAGTGGCTCAGTGGGAGTCCATCAAATGCGTAAGTGGCTGAGTGGCAGTCCAGCATAAGGTCCTATTGCGACCAGGGTGATGACCAGTGGGGAATTCGTCCGTCTACTAGTAGAAAAGGTTACTTATTGGTATCTTTGCCTGATCAGCAAGATATTAGGTTTATGCCAAGGTTTTCTCCTTTCCAAAATTCATTGGATATTGCAACTCTGTTTATAATTTTCATAACAGAGGTTTTCAAGGAGTGTATGAAATGTATGTATATATAGGTGTGTATATATATATCGGGACTTAATGAAGTATCTCGTAACTTCATTATTTATAATGATATTTCAAGGATTGAATCTATTCAAGTCTTATCTTGTAGTCTCATCTGGGTGATGAACTTTTGAAACTGATTATAACTTAAACGGTGGTAGTTCAAGCAGTATTCAGATATAAGTATATTGGAGTATCTTGTAACTTCATCTTTTAAACTTATATCTAGTAAATGATTATCGTGTGCATGTCAAAGATTTTCGGAAAAACGTTGAGACAAGGTTAGATATAGGATATCACCTTGCAATGATATTTTATACAGTTATAAACTGGAACTCTGTGTATATTATACATGTCAGAGGATTCCAAAGATTGTGAAAAGTATATATGTATATATATACTGAATATTTTGCGACTTGGTCGCGTTAAGATATCAGCTTGGTTCATTTCTTCTTGACCAAGACTTTCATGAGTACTATGAGAATGCTCATATATTGTTAATTATTATACATATTATTTCGGTGGGCTTGTTGCTCGCCCTTGCTTTCTTCTTTCATCACACAACATCAGATAGATAAGATGAACATGACCAAGCTCCCAATTCGCGAGCGGATAGGAAACGTTCCGCAGTTTCCTATAGGCGTTGATGTCGCTGTAGCTGAGGTAGGAACTACCAATAAGCTAGGCTTTCAACTTTTGATGTACCAGACTTATGTATCTCTATCAATTGTAATAATGGCAAAGAAATGTAAATTTATTCAGAAACCCTTTTAAGGTGTATTGGCATATAATTGTGGAATAAAACAACTTGTGATTATTTTTGGATATTCATCTCTGAGACTATAACTTGTGGTGTGTGTGTTTATGGTGGGGTCACAGTACAGAATAGTTGATTATTTATTAAGATTGGGTGTTATTAAGGGAAATGGAACTCGTGACAACCTGGATCCCCGACCCCGGATTTGGGGGTGTTACAGAAATGGTATCAGAGCTAAGCGTTATAAACCTCAGAGATGATATGACGTTAAAATAATAAGTTCACTAAGATAATAAGAACTCTTGCCAAGTTCATAGTCGGGCTACCTAACGTAGTACTGACAGTTAAAACCCTTAGGGGAACCCTTATAAATATCGTGATAGAAGCGTAGTTCGTTATCGTAGATGGTAGCGGGACTCCGAACCCTGAGGTTGAGGAGCAACAGCGTGATGATGTTTAATTACTAATTGGAGATCGGATTGTGGATCCGATAGAGCGTCCTAACGCAGGACCGGATGATGTTCATATTGAGGATGTAGTGGTTGAGGCTGTTGTCCTAGATTGGATTGTTGCTGAGGAGGATCTCGTGGAGGATCCTAACAAGAATGAATAAAGGACCACTGAGGAATTGATGACCATGGTTAGGGCGACTACCAGAGGTAGGATTGGCCGGTCACTACCAGAGGTTCGTTCAAGTTTGTAAAGATAGTAGCCCCTTTAACGCGGCTTACTCATAAGACTGAGAAGTTCGAATGGACAGAGAAATGCGAGAACAGCTTTTAAGAACTGAAGCAATGATTGGTGACGGCCCCTCTGATGGCATTGCCGGATGGAAAAGGAGATTTTGTGATCTGTAGTGACGCTTCGCATAAGGAATTAAGGTGCTTCTTATACAGCACATCAAGGTAATCGTGTACGCGTCGAGACAATTAAGGGAATATAAAATTCGATATCCCCACCCATGAGCTTGGGCTCGTGGCAATAGTTTTGCCCTAAAGATTTGAGGCACTACTTGTATGGAGAGAAGTGCGAGATTTACCTAAGCCATAAGTGCTCTAGTACATTTTTACGTAGAAAGAGCTCAACATACGCCAGGGGATGCGGTTAGAGCTAATCATGAATTATGATTGGGAGATTCTTTATCATTCGGGGAAAGCCAATGTGGTGGCTGATGCCCTTAGTAAAAAGGAGAGACTCAAGATGCTAATGTCTTTTGGAGAGTTTATAAGAGATTTTGAGAAAATGGAAATAGAAGTGAAGGTAACCGGAGCCGGTATCGAAAAGTTGTTTGAGATTGCAATATAGTTCAAATTATCGGGAAAGAACATATTGTGCCAGAAAAAGTGATGAATGAAGGCAGAGAGCCAACAATTAGATAAAGATTAATACCGAGAAAGATGATAAGGGAATAATGAGGTATTCCTACAGAATTTGGGTTCCAAATGTTCAAGAGCTTAAAGATGAGATCTTAGATGAAAGCTAGTTTGAGGAATAAGATTTAGAGCAAACCCTGAACGTGATAGTCAGGGAGGTTGACATCAAGATAGAAGAACCCATAACATAATGAAATGGAAAACAAGGATTTTAACATATAAGATAACCCTGATTGTGGGAGAAGGATGAAACATTTCATACTGAGAAAACAGAAGTCGAGCAAGATAGGGAGAACCGGGATGGTACTCATATGGGGCAATTCATGGACCTACCTAAACAAAAATTATACTTTTATTCCCAAACACCATCCTGAGGAAACAATGCGGTGAGAAATTCTTTCAGGACCTTTAAGTCGCTAAGCCCTTAGAGTTCCAAGGAACAAGCTGACCCAGTCGAGGCAAGAGCCTGTGTAAGTCATATGTCATAGGCCTATTTGTACATTCGAGGATTCAACTCAACTCAAATAAGAATGTAATAAGTAAATAGTGGATCGACCGTCAGAGAGATCTCGCAAAGTAATATCTGTCAAAGGATTCAGAAACAAGGTTCATCTATAGACTTGAGGAGTTAATACACTGGAAGAAGTTCAAGAAGTTGATCATGCCTCAGTGATATAAATCAAGATCGTGGATTTAATCAAGTGACAGAGATCTCGTCAGAGTATCATTAATTACAAGGAGTTAATCTGAAGAAAATCAGAAGAAAATTAGAGTATCAAAGTCAACACATGAAGAAACGTCACGGAAGTTAGTCACTCATGAACCAGACAGTACATCGAGTGTCAACGTTGAAGTGGTGGAATTGATTCATAATTTTCAGTGATTTTCAGAAGATTTGCAGAAGAATGGTTGCTGCTCAAGACTAGAATTAATTCTCTATTAATTAATTAAGTCATCTAATTTAATTAAGAAAATAAATTATATCTGCGAAGAATAATTTATTTATTAATTGTATTAATTGATTAATTAATTCTGAATTAATTTTAGGAATTTTCAGAAGTTTAATTGGATTAAATTCAATCCTAAATCAGCAAGACAATTGAAAATGAACTAGCATGACAATCTGGATTGTCATACCGATTGTCATGCCAGTTCAAAAGATTGTCCTACCGATAGTCATGCCAGTTCAAAAGATTGTCCTACCGATAGTCATGCTGGTTCAAACGATTGTCTTGCTAGCTCAAAAGGATAGTCTCACCGATTGTCATACAAGCTTAAAGGATTGTCATTCCAATTCAACTAATTTCAGCTGTTGATAAATAGAAGCAGAAGTCATTCAACTAAACATCTCAATCATACAGAACACATTCAAGAACAAAGAAAAGAAAGCAGCCACCTTGAAACATTTTATTTTCTTCTCTGCTTACATCGAGATCAAAATTCTAGTTTGTTAATGTTAAATCCAAACCACTAGAATTATTTATCTTGTTCTTGTGTAACAATCTAGCGGATCAAAATCCCTAGAACTTAATCTCAAATCGCGTTTAGCATTTGATTCTAATTATTGCAAAAATAGAAAAAGTTCATGTCGAATTTATTCTAGATTTGTGATAATTGATTTGAGATTAATACCTTGTAATCGATACAGTTGTTGTAACACCTTTCAAGTTTAATAATATTTTTATTTAACTTGAATTTTGTTTCACATTTTTTATTCCACATTTATTCGATTATTTGGTACTGTTTGTATTCAACCCCCCCCCCCTTCTACAAACACATTGGGACCTAACAATTGGTATCAGAGCCTTCTGATTAACGAACAAATCAAGATCCTAGACTTTTGTGATTTTTCAACTCCTTGAATTTTTATTTATTCAAAAATTCATAATGACTTCACATAAAGTTGGAACAGTTAAAATTCCACAATTTGATAAAGAGAATTATATCATGTGGAAGAAGAAGATGCTATTATTTTTACAAGTTGCAAATCCCAAATATTCAAACTTGTTAAAGAAGGGTATAAAAACTCCGATGGTTATTGAACCGGAGGTAATAATAGATGGTGTGGTGACTACTAAAGCTAGAACCTATCCAAAAGAGCCCGAAGATTTTACTCCTGCTGAGAAGGAAGAAGCCTCCTTGGATGCCAGCCTTCAATTAATATTAATTGATTCCCTTGATCCCTTGATGAACAGACATGTGATGAACTGTAAAAATTCTAAACACATGTGGGAAACTATTGAGGTAATTAATGAAGGCACAGAAGAAGTTAGGGAGAACAAGTTGGAAATCCTAACCTCTGAATATGAACATTTCAAATCAAATCCAGGAGAAGGAATTACTGAAGTGTTTGAGAGGTACAATGCGTTGATCAACAACCTGAACATCAATGGAAAGTATTATTCAATCAGGGAGGTCAACAAAAAGTTCCTTTTAACACTGCCAGCTCATCTTGAACATAGAATCACTGCCATTAGAGAAGCTAGAGATCTGAGTGAGATTTCTTTGGACAGGCTCTATGGAGTGTTAAAAACCTATGAGTTGGAGCAGATTCAACAGAAGGAAGTCTACGGGAAGGATAGAATGGTCAGCACATCTAATGCACTTGTAGCTGAAGGTCAACAACAACAACAATCTCAACAGTTAGAAAGAATGGTACAGTTTTCCAAGGATGAGGAAAATGAGTTAGTAGCAGAATATGATCCTCCTACTACAAATCAATCAAGTGATGATTTTTATTCCTTGGAAGAGCTGGAGCAATTGGAAGATGAATCAATGGCCCAAATTGTCAAGAGATTCTCTAATGTCAGATTCAGGAGGAATCCCAAGCTTAAGTACAAGTCCAACTACAACAAATTCCAGAAAGGTGGATCTTTATCCTCTAACACCAGTAGTGGTGGGTACAAAACAGGGATGGTTGATCGAAGCACCATTAGATGCTATAACTGCAATGAGTTGGGACACTTTGCCACAGAATGTAGGAAGCCAAAGCAAGTAAGAAAGAACTCTGAAAGGGCTTATCTGGCAAAGGGAAGAAGCTGGGATGATACTGACAGTGAAGATGAAGAAGAAGGAAATCTTGCTCTTATGGCTATTGATGGAAAAGCTTCATCGTCAAGAATAGAGGTAAAGCTTTCTGATGCTGAAATGGTTTATCATCTAAGAGGTAACTTAGATTGTGCACGTCGTGATAATGAACTGTTTAGTTTACAGATCACAGACCTTGAGAAAGAGGTCAATGAATTAAGACTTGTGCACATTAATCAAGACAAATTAAAAGAACATGTATCTTTTCTAGAGAATAGAGTTGACTGTTATAGAAAACTCGAAACTATTCTCAAAGACAAGATCACCGGTCTTGAGACTAAGGTTAGAGCCTACTTCAATTCTTGTTCGAAGGCTAAAGAGTTCTACAGTAAGCAAGCTGTTAATCAAACATCTGGAATAGGTTATGATTACAATGCTGCTATTGGAGAATTAGGCATAAACTCCCCTCCTCATGTCTGTGCTAAAGGGAGGGAAGTACCACATGTGCTTAAGGGTGTTGATGAACCCCTCTATAAAGCATCAATTGCTGAACCATTTGATGCGACCTCTTCTGTTATTCAAGAAGAAATACGTGCTGAGGATCATGCTAATGAGAAGATTGTTTCCAAGTCAAGTGAGTCGAAAGTTCCAGTCAAAGTTGTGAAAGCAACTGAGACTAACTCAGACACACATGAGTTGGATAACAATAATGCCATGTCTACCATGCATAAATTGCCTGCTGTTAATCACTCTCATAAAGCATGTGGTGTTGCTAATTGTATGTCTTGTGCTTTTAACATGATGTATGCTTATTTTAATGGTAAGCATGTGTCTAATGATAAGACTACTCCTCGTCAGCATGTGAGTAACAAGAAGCATGATAGGTCTAAGACTGCTAGTCCTTCTAAGGCTAGAAAGGAGACATTTGTGCTTAAGCTTAAACAGAAATTTGTTAAGGCTGTTTACAAGGTCAAATGTTCAGTCATTGAGGATGTTGAGATCGTTAAAATTAAAAATGTTGTTTTGCCTGACAAAGGACAATTCTACAAGTATGTCGGGCCCAACCAAGTTTGGGTTCCGAAGAAGGTCTAATCCATTTGAAGTGCAGGGCAGTATACAGGTGTAACCGATAGTGTGGATTCTTGACAGTGGATCATCAAGACATATGACCGGAGATAGAGCCCTGCTATCAAATGTGGATTGAGAAAGCTGGCCCCCTGTTTACCTTTGGAGATAACAGCAAAGGTTTATCTGAGGGATATGGTTGTTTGCAAGCTGGGAATGTTATCATTGTAATTTTGTATATTGTGCTAGGTTATTATCAGGAAGCAGTATCTAACATATAGCACCAGTGACGAGACTTGAGAATATTACGACATATTAGGCACCTGCTGCACATTACACTTGGAATTGAACTCTAGTAAGATGTGTACAAGTGTACTCCTGATTGGTGAATTAAAAGAGGAAGTCAGTGCACCACAGTTCATGGACTTTGCAGCTGCAGATCTATTGGACTATGCAATTTCTTCTTCATAATCTCACTTCAGGTTGGTATGAACTAGTAAACTGCTCAAGCAATCGTCAAGGACATGGTATGGCACTCTAACAGAAGTTATAATTTTATATGAATAAGTAGAGTCGTCATATTAATAACTATCTTATCACTAAGCACAATCATATTGTTTTATATGTGCAGTGATATATTGTTTATGCAACATAACAATTAGTATCTAGAGTACTTGACAAGTATCGGTCAATGATATGTTGTTAACATTATGTTGCAGATATTTGTAAGCTTTTGACATGAATGAGAATTACTTAGACTTTACCCTAAGTGATCAATGTTTTATCAAAAACTCATTCATAGTGAAAAATAAAAATTAAACTTCTTTCTACATTAGTGATTTCTTATTTCATGTAAAATCTTTTGAAATCACTATTGTAAATCATTTTCTCTCTATTACCATATATTCTGTGTTACAGGTTCAGTCTCTAATGACTTTCTTTCATTAACAGTCATGAGGTTGAAAACCCACAAGGTCTATCCCAGACTGTAAAGACAAACATAAAAACAGAACCAACCAACACTCTCTTACCACTAAATGTAGTATGAATGAGCGTGAGGGAGATAGTGCCTAGTGCACCACATAAGGAAGGTTCTGTAGTCAACCCAGTAGCTCTGTCTCATACATAGATGAGTAGTATTTAAACCGAGACAACTGCTAGCCCCCATACATCTTCTCAAAAAGATGTAATGGCTGAAAAGGCACAAAAACAGTTACTAGATTCATTCTCTCAACAGGGTGAGTCTATTGAATTTTGCCTGTCGGCCAAGGTATCCGATGTAGTGTCACCACTTCAAACATAATCAATTCTTGATGCACAAGGAGAGGTTACACACACAAAGGATGAGTTGACGGAAACAAGAGTTTCGACCATTTTAAGGTCAGATTCGATTGTTCAAGGTTCGTTAGTGGACCAATTGCCTTTACAGGTGTTAGGAGAGGATACTGATCCAAAAGCCATATGTCAGTGGTTAGTGTCTACCTCCCCAGGCTTAAATCCCCTGGATGCATTTGCGGATAGTGGATCTGACATAGGTGCAGATCGGCAACTTGTTGAAAATGATTCAGATATTACCTGATGAGTCACAAGGAAATGTCTTCACAGGCATTAGAAGGGAACTTTGATCTTTATGCTAAATTCATTGGATCATTGTTTACCTTCCCAGAATTCAAATCTGGAACCCTAAAAGGGAAACTAGCAACTTGTAGATTATGACTCAGATTCATCTGACGAGTTTAACAAGGATGGGAATTTGCGAACTCCCATTGCACCACCTATGACCTCCTTAAGGATGGCTAAGGTGATTTTCCTTGCAGGTACAGCTGGATTATGGAGCTATGAGAGAAGAGTGATACACTTGTGAGAATGAGTGTAAACACGAGTGGAGAGAAGAGTGAAACACATGTGAGGTACACTAAACAGAATCACACACTCACAGTGAGGAAGAAAGAGAAACTTCTTGTTATTTCTTTTCGAACCAAGTGAAATATGAGAACTCCTTCAGACGACGGCATACATTCCTTCTTTAAGGGGGAGATAAAAGCTTAAGTAATAGTTTGGAGGATTCCTCAACTAAGGGGGAGAAATAGCAGGGAGGAAGAAAAAGATCATATGTACACTACACTACACCATTGTTGTTTGTAACTACGGATCCTATTGTACGGGAGAGGTGGTAAACACAAGGTGATTTTCTAGTAAGGGAAGAAGCTGTTTTCAAAAGGGGAGTACCATTGGTTTTTATCTGCGGATCCTATTGTACGGGAGAGGTGGTAAACGAAGGTGATCTTCTTTAATCATTTGATTCTCATAGGGGGAGAAGCAAGAGATATATGGGCTTCTTAACAGGAAATGTGGTTGTACAAATGAAGATGGAACTACTTGAAGATATGTTCAGTCTAGAGGAACATCTACTTGGAATCTGGAAAATGTTAAATCTAGTCCAGAACTTTTCTACTATTTACTTTGCATTTCTGTTTATATCTTTTTCTTATTTGTTAGTTGAGTTATCCTCTAGGTATTTGTGTGTTATTGTCTAACAAACAAATAGAGGGAGATTGTAAGTCATATGTCATAGGCCTATTTGTACATTCGAGGATTCAACTCAACTCAAATAAGAATGTAATAAGTAAATAGTGGATCGACCGTCAGAGAGATCTCGCAAAGTAATATCTGTCAAAGGATTCAGAAACAAGGTTCATCTACAGACTTGAGGAGTTAATTCACTGGAAGAAGTTCAAGAAGTTGATCATGCCTCAGTGATATAAATCAAGATCGTGGATTTAATCAAGTGACAGAGATCTCGTCAGAGTATCATTAATTACAAGGAGTTAATCTGAAGAAAATCAGAAGAAAATCAGAGTATCAAAGTCAACACATGAAGAAACATCACGGAAGTTAGTCACTCATGAACCAGACAGTACATCGAGTGTCAACGTTGAAGTGGTGGAATTGATTCATAATTTTCAGTGATTTTCAGAAGATTTGCAGAAGAATGGTTGTTGCTCAAGACTAGAATTAATTCTCTATTAATTAATTAAGTCATCTAATTTAATTAAGAAAATAAATTATATCTGCGAAGAATAATTTATTTATTAATTGTATTAATTGATTAATTAATTCTGAATTAATTTTAGGAATTTTCAGAAGTTTAATTGGATTAAATTCAATCCTAAATCAGCAAGACAATTGAAAATGAACTAGCATGACAATCTGGATTGTCATACCGATTGTCATGCCAGTTCAAAAGATTGTCCTACCGATAGTCATGCCAGTTCAAAAGATTGTCCTACCGATAGTCATGCTGGTTCAAACGATTGTCTTGCTAGCTCAAAAGGATAGTCTCACCGATTGTCATACAAGCTTAAAGGATTGTCATTCCAATTCAACTAATTTCGGCTGTTGATAAATAGAAGCAGAAGTCATTCAACTAAACATCTCAATCATACAAAACACATTCAAGAACAAAGAAAAGAAAGCAGCCACCTTGAAACATTTTATTTTCTTCTCTGCTTACATCAAGATCAAAATTCTAGTTTGTTAATGTTAAATCCAAACCACTAGAATTATTTATCTTGTTCTTGTGTAACAATCTAGCGGATCAAAATCCCTAGAACTTAATCTCAAATCGCGTTTAGCATTTGATTCTAATTATTGCAAAAATAGAAAAAGTTCATGTCGAATTTATTCTAGATTTGTGATAATTGATTTGAGATTAATACCTTGTAATCGATACAGTTGTTGTAACACCTTTCAAGTTTAATAATATTTTTATTTAACTTGAATTTTGTTTCACATTTTTTATTCCGCATTTATTCGATTATTTGGTACTGTTTGTATTCAACCCCCCCTTCTCCAAACACATTGGGACCTAACAGCCTGGCTAAAGGAAATATAGGAATCATTTGAGATTCTAAATGATGGACGAATCACAAAAGACTATTTTTGTCACTTACCCTCCTAAGAGAAGGGCCACCACTGGTGAAAGACCAAGAAAGGCACGGAGCCAGAGGTTAGAATAAACTGATTAAAGTTCAGTCAATTGTTTTCGGGAAAGTAATTCCCAAGGTTATGGAGATAGTGTAAAAGCTTTAGAGTCAGAACAAAGGCGGACGAGTATGATGAAATATGAAGCTAAGTTGTAAAAGTTGTCAAGATTCGTTCTGATGACAAGAATCCCAGAACGATGTGATGCTTGAAGTCAATGATTAGTGGGTTCATGAAATAATGATAAGAGAAAGGAAAATAAAAAGAAACTGAAGTGGAAAGGAATATAAAGGTAATAGAGTTTGTGGAATGATAAGGGAGTTGGGTATGAGGAAACCCTAAAGACTCGTAGCAATAGAAATAGAAAAGTATGTAATCGTCAGGATGAGGGTGATTCACCATGACTTAAAGTTGATGATTGAAGGAATAAGAGATACATATATTTTATCCCCTGTAAATTGGGAGGATTTGAGGAAACCTTAGGATAGTTCGAAGGATAAATATTGAGACGCGGATAGACTGAGGAGACAAGGAAGTCAGAAATTAGGAAAATTGGATGAAGGAAGTGACCTTCAAGAATGTGAAGTGTAAGACCGGTGGCTTGATACCCAGGAAGGGAGACGCCAGGTATGAGAGATATCCCAACATTGAGATGACTATTGAGATAAACAATAAAAGTAAATACGGAATTATTAAGAAGAAGTTCACGTTGAACACGACCAATATCTTCCAGAACATCCTTGTTATCATTACCAAATCAAGCAAGAAAAGTAGATAACCGTAGTTATCTTTTGGAGGCCATATTGATTGACCTCATTTTAAATACAGATGTTATTGTGAAATTAGGCATATACTATCGAGGTGGGAATGATTGAATAAGACACCCTTATCAGGGATATATGACTTGATTTATCCATGGAAGGATGCATGTACCTTTTTAAAGGTGGCATTAAAGATAGAACATCGGTAACTTAAAATGAATCCTAGGGGAATGCATAAAGGTTGGCATTTCACCCTTAATAGGGATAGTATGAGTTTTGACAGTATGAATTGGAAAGGATTAAGGTAATAACAACCTTTAAGTATCAGTGGGGAAATTTTTCAGAAACATATAGACAATGGTTCTAGTATTAGTAAAGGGTATTTCGATATACCCTGTATCTAGGGAATACAGGAGGAACAATTCAAGGATAACCTTAGAGGTTTTACAAGGAGAAAGGTAATATTCAAAATTCTCAAGAGTAAAAATGTTGATAAAGGAAATATGACGTAATTATAATGATGCCAAGTGGGGCACGTGTTAAACCACGAGAAAGTATAGATCGACCCAATAAAGGTCGAGATTGGTGAAAACATGTAGGACCCAAGATAAGAGACGCCCTAAGTATGATCGAGAGTCAGTTGTGACAATGTTAACCTCTAAAAGACCCAGGCAATAACTTATGGAAAAATGGTGATATATTTTTTCACCAAAGCGTAAGGAAGAGCATTTTCACGCAAGTAGTGATTGGAAATGAGGTAGAAAAATTTAGTTGAAGATCATTTAAAAGACATTGATTGTAAGGAAATTTTACTATCAGGAAAGGCCAAAGAGGTGGCCGACACTTTAAGTGTAAGAGGACAATTATAGGCGCTCGTGCCAAAGGAATACAACGATGATGGTTAAAGCCGTGAAGGTTGTATTATGGTATGAAGGATTGACATTCCTTCTGATGATTGTGCGATACTCAACCATAATAGTAGTTTGGTAAAGATTTAATTTATGCAACCGCCGTAAGAGGGCTATCTATCTTAGAAGGTCATATCTTGAGATAAGCCAGGGCCATATTATGAAAGAACTACATGAACCCTTGAGTTTCCAGTCTCTTATTGAGGACATATGATTAGGAATGGTATTAACCTGCTATCGTTGCTTTGATTGAAACTCTTCTGCAATTTTATCTGCTTCATGTCATGAAAGTACGTCAGGATCTGGAGTGTTCTTCATGAATTATGAATGGTGATTATGTTAACTCCTTAGAAGAATTTGATACGACAGGTATGGACTCTGTATGGTTAGCTATTAAGATCTAAGGAAAATGAATGACTACAGTGGGTCAGCGATGGACCATAGTAATGCAGCAATGATTCTGCGAGTAATGAGTCGATTACAACCGTAAGAGTTGTATTAGAATGGATGTTGAGATTGAGTACCACTAATCGGGTCGTGGTGATGTATAAGTTATCATTGATAGACTAATCAAGTCGATTATCTACCTATTGAATATTTATTCCTTCTTAGGAATAGAGAGTCGTATTATTACGAAGAAGGTTGCGGTGCAAGCATAGAATTCTAATAACGATGATGTTTAGAATGAAATCCCAGATTCGATTTTTGATGTCAAGGGAGTTTCAAAGGTGATTGTGTATAAGCTCGAGGAAGAGCATTGGTCCATAGAATGATGGACGGAATATCAAAAATAATTAGGCATGTAAAATACGATGCTATAATGCTTAATGTTGATTTATATACATATATGTTTTGTTCTCCTATGATAAACCTCTATAGTTCAGAGGTAGATTTCAAGCCAGATATTTTGTGGCGGTATATATTTTAATATATATATAATTCTCTTCAATTCGTTATTTTCTCTCCTTTTCATTTCATGTAAGCTGAGAAGAACAACCCTTCCAGAAGGGGAGGTATTGCCGAATGACTATCTATCTGTGTGATAGAAGCCTAGTAGGATACCATCTATTGTTTAATTGTTTGTCAAGTACTAAAGGCTGGCCACCTTCTGTACTAACTATGCGATATAACAAGTGTTCATGATCATAGTTATCTCTCAACAAATTTCTTTACTTCTATATGATGGATCAAGCTTTCGAAGATAGAAGCAGCTAGAAATGAAGTAGTATCAGTACGGTGGTATTCTGATTCTAATATGTTCGTGATATTAAGGTTGACGTGGTTATTAAAAGGTTATAGAACGCTAACGAGCAAAAGTGTAACCAGTATAGTATTATGTACGGAAGATAGTAATGACTAGAAACTGGAAAAGAATGGGTATTGAGAAGCAAAAGCCATAGTGCTAGAAGCTATGATGAGAGTCTGTGCAATAGACTTGAATGAATTTAGAATGATCACTTAACGCGGATTGAGTTTTCTTATGAAAATAGATCATATGTCATTATCGAGATGTCGCCTTATAAGATCCTTGAGGGAAGACAGTGTCGATCTCCCTTATGATATGATGATGTTGCAGAGCGCAAGATGCTTAGACCAGCAGTGGTCCAAAGGACCAAGGATATAATAGATTTAATTAGAGGACGGCTGGCAGTAGCCCAAGATGGGCATACGAAGTATGTTGATTTGATATGAAAGGACAAGGAATAGGAAGTAGGGGACCTAGTGCTGTTATAGGTATTCCCTTGGAAAGGATGGATGAGGTTCGGAAAGAAAAGAAAGCTAAGCCCACGAATTATTGGACCCTTTGAGGTATTAAGACGTACTGGGAAGTTAGCATATGAGCTAGCCCTACCCCCAAATATGTAGCAAGTTCATAACGCATTCCACGTATCAATATTAAGGAAGTATAATTCGGATGCCAGACAAATAAGGGCATATGAGCGCATAGACATGCAACACGACGGAACCTATATGGAGCAACCAGGAAGGGTTATAGATTGAAAAAGGAACAAGTGCTTAGGAGAAGGGTTATCAAACTATTCAGAGTTTGATGGAAGAACCACAATGTGGGAAAATTTACTTGAGAATTAGAAAGTGCAATGCTAAGAAAGTATCCCTATTCATTTTCTATCTGATTCCAGGATGAAATCCTTTTAAGGAGGGGAGACTGTAATAACCCCAATTTTTGGAATTTTTGAAACCCTTATGAATAGTGTTTTGCTGATTATGCTGAATAAGATAACTATTCATGCCACACTATGTAGGGGCTCTTTTATTGATCTTCTGGGATATTATTAGTACTCTATATGATAAATAAGTGTATGTAAAGATCGTCAGAATCCAAATTCGAACACTTTGATTTTTCCCGAAAATCTACCAGATACAGAAAGAATTGAGTATAAGGTAACATAATAAAAAAGATTTAAATTCAAGGATTAAAAGAGAGGATCGTGAAAGGAATATAATGTATTGAGAAAGGTTAAAGAAACCTAAGTAATAAGATCCCGGGTATGATCCCTCAAACGATAAACGAAAACGAAAGTTAAGCGAACCGTATAACAGATCAGCGGTCATTAGGCAAGCAATTAAGAGTTAATCAAGGAGGTTAGGGATGATGATGTCATCAAACCAACAAGAAGAGGACAAGTGTGGAGGGTGACATCACATGATGACCAAAGCATGACATAAGGGAAAGAAGTGTGGTTGATTTATAACCACACAATTTTTTTTTTCATGGTTAAAAATGATTAAAACAAAACAAAATTCAACCAACCAAGGCAAATCAAAACAAATCACAAAAAACACAAAAGATCTTCCCTTTTTTTCATCAAGCTCTCGGCCAAAATAAACACAGCAACTTTAAACTGCCATATCTCCTTCAATACTCACTCAAATGTTGTGTTCTATAGCTCGTTGGAAAGGTATTAAGATGGCCTACAACTCTTGTTCACAAGTCTCGTCCAAATAAGCATGGTAAGACCCTCATTTTTACAGTTCTTTCAATAGGACTTTTAGAAATTTTTAAAGCCTAACTTTGTGTTCTTGAATTCTTTGGAAAGATCAAGCTTGTAGGAGGCTCTATAAGGCTTCCTAGTAACTTTCCACCCTCCAAGAAAGGTATAAATCTTCACACCCTTTAGTAATAAGTTTGAATGTTGAAGTTTGGAGATGGTTTGGATGGATGAGTAGTAATTTGAATGATAAGCATGATTCGAGCTTAATTGTTAAGTAGTTTAGTTGAATTTGGAGATGTTATAATATATGATTGGATTGAGGTCCTTGAGCTTATTATGACTGAAATCCGTAGCATTGATGTGTATCTTTAGTTGTTGTTGATTGGTAGTTGGATTGATATGATTTGGAATGGTAAAAATTTGGGAAATCGCGTAAACATAGCCGTCGTAATGTCCGATTTACATTAGACTGTTTTTGCTCTTAACATCAGAACCCGAGAACTACCTGTTAGGTTTTGACCATTGCCATGATTAGATAGTTCATTTTACGAGCTTCGTTTTGATATGTGGTTCGTTTGAATCCGATGTACGGTTTAGGAGAAACGACCATTTTATGTAACGGCGTTTCGCGACCGAACCATTACCCCTCGTCTTACTTTGAAACCTTGGTTAAGGACTTTAAATGACTATTTGGGGTATTAAACATTTATGTAAAGTATATTAGGCAGTTGGTAAGGTGCTTGCGAAAGAATCCCCTTAAAACTCTTAATGGATAATTTATTAAAAATGGTGGAGCCGAGGGTACTCGAGCGACTTAAGTGAATCGTTAAGCGCGAAAGCGAACGTTAGGACTCTAAATGGTTAAAGTCTAGTTTCTTAAGCGACCGGGGTTTAATTCCGACTTATGTTGTTGTTCATAGGTTATCAGACCCACTCTAAACTTAAGTCTATCCGGGAGCACTCAGGCAAGTTTTCTACCCGTTATACTGTTGTTGTGATGTATATATGTATATGCATTATCTTGTGAGAAGTGCATGATTGTTATTAGAAAATTCTTGCGATATATTGGAGCATGTTGATATGATATATATGCATGCATGTTTCGTATTCTTGATTTATATATCTGTTGGTTCAAATGCTTATTAGTTGCATAATACATATGCTAGAGATAAATAGTAGTTGCGTATACCCTGAGTGTAGGGGACCCAAAGGTGAACCCTTTTCTAAAACCGGGAGTAGATGTTCCCGAGTATATTATTCAAATAAAGATAGTACTTTCGTATAAGTATATCTTTTGTTATTTAATACTCATTTCAAGTATAAGTTTTACAACTTCTACTTCAATTATTTGTATAAAGATTATTCTTTATGGGAATATTATTTAAATAATAATATTCAGATATTTTCTAATATATTGGGATTGATTTACTTTATTAAAATAGCATGACTCCAAACACTCTTTAAAGTGTTTTCGAGTCTTTAAAATGATTTTTAAAAGTTAGAGCGGATCCTAAAGCTCATTTTTTATATATTTAAGATCTTCCTTTTAAAGGGGATTTAAATACTCGCTCAAAACCAGAGGGATCCGGTTCTGTGGTGTATTTTATATTCGCAATAAAGTTGCAGTTTTGGTAAATGAATTGATTACTTACCCAACGTTCGGGAAGTATGTCCATCTATTTGAGTCGGCATAAGCAACATGGGCTCAGTGGGCGTCCATGAAAGTGTAAGTGGCTCAGTGGGAGTCCATCAAATGCGTAAGTGGCTGAGTGGCAGTCCAGCATAAGGTCCTATTGCGACCAGGGTGATGACCAGTGGGGAATTCGTCCGTCTACTAGTAGAAAAGGTTACTTATTGGTATCTTTGCCTGATCAGCAAGATATCAGGTTTATGCCAAGGTTTTCTCCTTTCCAAAATTCATTGGATATTGCAACTCTGTTTATAATTTTCATAACAGAGGTTTTCAAGGAGTGTATGAAATGTATATATATATATATAGGTGTGTATATATATATCGGGACTTAATGAAGTATCTCGTAGCTTCATTATTTATAATGACATTTCAAGGATTGAATCTATTCAAGTCTTATCTTGTAGTCTCATCTGGGTGATGAACTTTTGAAACTGATTATAACTTGAACGGTGGTAGTTCAAGCAGTATTCGGATATAAGTATATTGGAGTATCTTGTAACTTCATCTTTTAAACTTATATCTAGTAAATGATTATCTTGTGCATGTCAAAGATTTTCGGAAAAACGTTGAGACAAGGTTAGATATAGGAGATCACCTTGCAACGATATTTTGTACAGTTATAAACTGGAACTCTGTGTATATTATACATGTCAGAGGATTTCAAAGATTGTGAAAAGTATATATATGTATATATATACTGAATATTTTGCGACTTGGTCGCGTTAAGATATCAGCTTGGTTCATTTTTTCTTGACCAATACTTTCATGAGTACTATGAGAATGCTCATATATTGTTAATTATTATACATATTATTTCGGTGGGCTTGTTGCTCACCCTTGCTTTCTTCTTTCATCACACAACATCAGATAGACAAGATGAACAGGAGCAAGCTCCCAATTCGCGAGCGGATAGGAAATGTTCCGCAGTTTCCTATAGGCGTTGATATCGCTGTAGCTGAGGTAGGAACTACCAATAGGCTAGGCTTTAAACTTTTGATGTACCAGACTTATGTATCTCTATCAATTGTAATAATGGCAAAGAAATGTAAATTTATTCAGAAACCCTTTTAAGGTGTATTGGCATATAATTGTGGAATAAAACGACTTGTGATTATTTTTGGATATTCATCTCCGAGACTATAACTTGTGGTGTGTGTATTTATGGTGGGGTCACAGTACAGAATAGTTGATTATTTATTAAGATTGGGTGTTATTAAGGGAAATGGAACTCGTGACAACCCGGATCCCCGACCCCGGATTTGGGGGTGTTACATTTTGAATGAGCATTTATTGTGCACTTTGAGGCCCAAGCAACCAGAAGCTAGCACTAGGAGTATATAAAAGGTTTTAGGTCTTTGTTGGAGGTTTGTAAGTCGTTTGGTTAGGTGCACGAGTGGAATCACAAAATCTGTCCAGCAGGGGACAGTTTTGTTGCAACTTAGAAATAGGAAGTTTTGACCATGTCATGGGTAGGCCCTCATTAGGCCCTGTTGGGCCTTAGTTAGAGGGAGTGTCAGAGGAGTTTTTCCAGCCATAGTTCATAATATTTGAGTTAGAACCATGTGTCACAAGTCAGGGCATTTTCTGCCCAGAAAAACAGGGGAACCATGGACTTTAAGCTTAGGCCCTTGAGCCACATCGAGTTTGGGAGATGCCTTATGGTCAGAAGAGTCTAGTGTAGAAGTTTTAGAGGTAAAATTGTAGTTTAAGAGTGTCTAATGCACTGAAGAAACCATAGATATCATTCTGAAATTTTCCTTAGTGAGCACTTTCACTTATCACTTAGTTTTAGAGCACTTATGAGTGAGACCTAGGTTGACCACTATGGTTGCAAGATAGTATAAAGCCAGTAGAGTAAAAGGCCCAAGTGAGGGTCAATAGGTTTTGGATAGTTTAGTAAAGGCACATCGAGTTAGGAGGCCAAATTTGGAGACTTTGTCTAGTTTAGCGACCAAGTGACTTAAGTTGTGGGTCGAGATCATCCAAGCCTAGTGTTGTATTATGGTGTGTGTGATATTATTTGGTATTAAAATATGATATGTGAGTATATTTGGCTATGTGTACTATTGTATTTATAAGGTGATTATAAATTGCGTGCATATAGGCCTAAGTGCCATTTATGGTTAATTTCGGGTTGCATATAGACTGCGTTGGTGAGAGTATATTCTAATGAGGTTATTATTAATTGTGTAGGATCTCGAGACGAGGGTAAACTTTCCATAAAGGTCGAGTGAAGCTTCCAGTTGCTCCTACCTGCCAGACCAGTCCAGCCTTTCTCAAGGCAAGTGATTCAGCCTGTATTTCGTTTACACTGCAAATATGTGATAATTAGTTCATATATATTGATGCGAGTATCCTGAGTTATCTTGATATAATTGAACCAAGCGATTCTTAAATCTATCTTTGTATTATATAGAAATGCCATGAACCCTCAAGTACATATTTCAAGTAGATCAAAAGTCATATCACGCTAGTATATCAAACTAATTGGAATGCCATGATAAAATAAAGATTTGATATAATACTTGATTGATCCTCTTGATTATCATGCTATTGATTCCTAAAATATTGACATCTCACCCTGATGCTTGAACCCCAATAGAAACTTTACCTTGATACGTAAAAGCCATATATTCTTTAAAGTTGTTCTTAATTGATTGATAACCCTTTTTCTTACCCTAAAGTTCGACAATCCTGATATACCTTGAGCTAAAGATCATTTTCTTCATACCTTAACACCCCTAGTATTCATGAAGCTTACCTTCTTGATGTTCTAGTACTTGTACCTTGTTGAAAACCATTTCTTTAAGCCTAGTTTGGCATTACTCTTTCATATTATCCAATAGCCTTGCTAAATCTCCTTGTCAAAGTTCTTGTATATGGAAACCTTTCAATTACCCTAATATAGTAAAGTCTAGTGGATCATGGCCCTGAAATTTGGTGACATATTTCCAGTGTTTCAAAGTTGATCTATAATCCCTTGATAAAAATGTTTACTACTTAAGAGATTATTATAAATCAGCTTCAGTTTTTGAAATGATTAAAATGTGGATTTTCAGTCCTAAAGTGGGATAAATGTTTTCTTTGAATAGTGGATCTAGACTGAGACGTGAGTCCTTTCCACACTTATATTGTAGGCTTAAAAGTTTCCTAGGGATCCCATTAATATTTTAGAACCCAGCGAGGTTCAGGATTACTTCACGGCTGATCACCGGCTGTAATCCGTAGCGTCATAAAATGATTTTGATTAAGTTATGATTTTGAAAATGTTTTGATTCAAGCAAATGATGCCATCACCCAAAATTTCATCTCTTGTTATTATTAGTTATATCTTCGCATTGTCATTCTTTAATATATATCTCGATTTATGTTTCGTATCGTACTGTTTAGCACTTGTTGAGCATTTGGCTCACTCCTTGCTTTAACCCTGATATTACAGCTAGCAGCTATGGTTAGATTCAAGCAGACAGCACGTAAGACTTGTGACGCTGATGCGTATGTCCGAGCTCAGGTAGAATAAGAGATAGTTTTGTGTGAGGACTCGATATTAAAATCAGTTATAATAGATGGTAGTGTTGGGCTGTTCCAAACCCTAAACTGTAATATCTTGGATTCGGTCATATCTACTTCCTTTTAAATATTGTAATAGTTATATATTTTGTTTGTTAAGTTGGGGGTGTGACGGGTTTTGGTATCAGAGCTACGGTTTAGAGTCCCTGGACAGCCCAAATAGGTTATAGGATATATTTATAGGTTATAGATAATATGCGAGAGAGTAGGTTAAGTAAATTTATTATTAATACTCCTCTTATTGGTTTGTCAGCAAAGGGCGCATTCCTTGTCATCCTCTGGGTCGGACGACACTATTGCTTTCTCCGTGTATGCTGAGTTGAGGCGCGAGTTTGACATGCTTCAGGGCAAGTACGACCGACTGATAGACCGACTGAAGAACGTGTATCCAGACAGCCGGAACTATGAAGGGAGGCCTAAGGAGCAGATGACTGCGAGACTTTAGACTTTGGTTCAGTACGTCAACACTAAGCTTGAGGAAATGCCATCACACCGAGACCGTACCAGTCAGTGTATCATCCAGATGGTGGCGGATGAGCTCCAGAGCATTGTGAAGACACTTCGAGAGGAGAAGACTACCAAGCCCCGTTCCGATGGAGTGGAGCCTTAGTTCTTTCCATTATCTACCTTCCATGTTGTAGTATTATCAGACTTCGTAGAAATTCCCAGTTGTTTCATTTAAATAAGCATGTTATTCCTAGAATCAGACATTGTCCTAATCCTGATGTATTGTGACCTTTAAATTTCAATTATTATGCACTATCATTCCATTTCCTCTCAAATGTTATTTTACGTCCTTATATGCATCACCATATTTGTTTAATTTGAAACTTGACCTCATATGTAAATAAGAATGCCATGCGATACCCTCGAATTATTCCATTATTCATACCTGTTTTAACATAACTCTTATTTCAGGATCATGCCACCCAAAAAGAAGAACCCAACAACCATATCCACCACAGATCCAAATATTCTTCGATTATTGGAAACCTTGCAACAGGAAACCAACGCTATAGCTCAACAACAACTAACTCTTCAACAACAATTTGAAAACCAAGATAACCGTGAACCACACCAACCACCTGATCCACCAGTACCACCTCTACAAGTTATCACTTTCAAGGCTTTTCAGCATGTGAATCCACCTGCATTTCATGATACCACTGATCCAATAATAGCTAACACATGGATTAAGGAAATGAAAAGGGCTTTTGAGTTGGTACAGTTAGGGGACGATCAGAAGACACCATATGCTACTTACTTCTTGAAGGGCGAAGTCATCTATTGGTGGGAATCAGTAAAAGCTATGGAAGCAACTCAGCAAGTTTCTTGGGAAAGATTTAAGAAGTTATTTCTGGAAAAGTATTACCCTAAGTACATGCAGAATCAAATGGAGCTTCAATTTCTTGAATTGAAGCAAGGGAACATGACTGTACTGGAATATGAAAAGAAATTCACAGAGTTGTCAAGGTCTGTGACAAAGTATACCAGCAGTGAGGAGGAAAAAGCAAAGAGATTTCAACAAGGATTAGAGCCTTGGATCAGAGATAGAGTGGCTATGTTTGAGCTTGATACTTATGCGGGAGTAGTACAGAAAGCTGCTCTGATTGAAAATAATGGGATGCAGTCAAGAAAGGAAAGGGATAACAAGAAGAGAAAGGTTCCATTTTATGGAGAAAAGTCTGAAGCTGGAAATTCACAAGATCGGAATGTAAAGAGGTTTGGATTCCATAAAGGTGGAAATTTTCAAAAGAAAGGGAATTTGGGCAAAAGAAAAGAATCGAAAGGGAACAACCAGACAAGTCAAGAGCAAGTTGGAGAAAACAGATTCCAGAGACCGGAATGCAAGTATTGTGGAAGAAGGCACCCCGGAGTGTGTAATAAGCTGAGCATGACATGCTATAGGTGCAACCAGAAGGGACATTTGGCAAACGAGTGTAAGATGCCGAATCCAAGAGTTACATATTACAAGTGTGGAAAGACTGGACACATAGCTAGGGAGTGCAAGACAACCGGACCAGTCAAAGCTCTAATGAATGTGGCAAGTACCAGTGCAAGCGTGATAGCCGAGGTATTGGCATTACCTCCACCACCTACAACAACTCCGCAAGAACAGAAAGGACATTCGATTTGAAAATGAAGGACGTTGTTCAGAACTCTGAGGTGATAGCAGGTATACTTTTACTAAATAATGTCAAAGCTAAAGTATTGATTGATTCGGGAGCAACGAGATCTTTCATATCAGAAACTTTTGTTGATAAACTTCAATGTGATAAAATGATTATGAGCGAGGTAGTAAATGTGGTAATTGCGAACCAAGAGAAGATTCATGTGAATCAATTCTGTCCGAAGTGTGAGATTGATATTTCAGGGCATAAGTTTTCAGCCGACTTGATACTCTTCAAGTTGGGAGAGATCGATATAATTTTAGGTATGGATTGGTTAGGGAAATATAACGCCCAGATTAATTGTAAGACCAAGAAAGTGTATTTAAAGACGAAGAGTGGAGAGAAGGTAGTATTTAAGGGACAGAGGCAAGATCAACTGTTTCTTACAATCGTTCAGGCTAAGAAGCTACTTTGAAAAGGTTGTGAGTCATTCCTAGCTTATGTAGTGGATTCAGAAAAGGGCAACCCCAGCATAGAAGATATCCCCGTAGTTAACGAGTTCCCAGATGTGTTTCCAGACAAACTATCGGGCTTACCACCAGTTCGACAAATCGAGTTCGAGATCAACCTTACTCCGCGAACAGAACCAGTTTCAAAGGCCCTATATAGGATGGCACCAGCAGAAATGAAAGAGTTGGCGAGCCAGCTACAAGAATTGTTGGAAAAAGGAGTGATACGGCCAAGTACGTCGCCATGGGGAGCACCCGTTCTGTTTGTAAAGAAGAAAGATGGAAGTATGCGGCTATGTATAGATTATCGGGAGTTGAATAAGGTGACAATTAAGAACCGCTACCCGCTACCAAGAATAGATGACCTATTTGACCAGCTGAAAGGAGAAAAGTGCTTTTTAAAGATTGACTTGAGATCAGGATACCATCAATTAAAGATCAAAGAAGAAGATATTCCCAAGACAGCATTCAGGACTAGATACGGACATTATGAATTCTTAGTAATGCCTTTTGGATTGACTAATGCCCCGGCAGCATTTATGGATCTGATATATCGGGTATTTAAAAAGTATTTGGACAAGTTCGTAGTGGTATTTATTGATGACATCCTTATTTATTCAAAGTCGGAAGAAGAACATAAGCAGCATCTATGGATAGCATTGGAGATACTCCGGCAAGAGAAGTTGTATGCCAAGTTTTCCAAATGTGAGTTTTGGTTAAAGGAAGTTCAATTTTTGGGACATGTCATTGGAGATGAAGGAGTTAAAGTAGATCCGACAAAGATTGAGGCGATTATGAGTAGGGAGAGGCCAAAGACACCTACGGAAGTGCGAAGTTTTCTAGGATTGGCAGGGTATTATAGAAGGTTTGTCAAGGATTTTTCAAAAATCGCCACGCCATTGACTAAGTTAACTAGGAAGAATCAGAAGTTTGAATGGAGTGCAGAATGTGAAGATAGCTTTCAAGAGTTGAAACAGAGATTGGTAACAGCTCCGGTGTTAGTACTACCAGATGACCAAGGAAACTTTACGATTTTTAGCGACGCTTCACATAAAGGATTGGGCTGTGTGCTAATGCAACACATTAAGGTGATCATGTATGCGTCAAGACAGTTAAAACCGCATGAATTAAAGTACCCGACACATGATTTCGAACTAACCGCCATAGTGTTCGCACTTAAGATTTGGAGATATTACCTCTACGGGGAAAGTGTGAAATCTATACGGATCACAAGAGTTTAAAGTACATTTTCACTCAGAAGGAGCTCAATATGAGGCAAAGGAGATAGTTGGAATTGATCAAGGACTACGATTGTTCTATAAATTATCATCCTGGAAAGGTGAATATTGTAGCCGATGCTTTAAGTAGGAAGGAGAGGTTGAATATGATGGCAACACCAAAGGAACTGTCTGAAGAGATTAAGAAATTTGGATTAGAACTTTGTGATTGTGGAATAGTTGAAGAAGTTTGTCGTGCAATGACTTTTCAGCCAACACTAGTGGAAAGAATAAGGAAATGTCAGGAAGAAGTAATGGAGAAAGAAAAGAATCAGCTAACTGGAGAAGAGATTGGCACTCAAAGGGATGAGCAAGGTATACTAAGGTTTTCCTCAAGAATTTGGATTCCTCATGTACCTGAATTGAAGAATGAGATCCTACAAGAAGCCCACAATTCAAGATTTTCAATCCACCCGGGGAGCACCAAGATGTATCGGGACTTAAAGCAGAACTTTTGGTAGCCAAATATGAAGCGAGACGTGGCAGAATGGGTCGCAAAGTGTTATACTTGTCAGAAAGTGAAGGCAGAACATCAACGACCAAGCGGATTAATTCAGCCCCTAAAGATTCTAAAATGGAAATGGGAAAATATTGCTATGGACTTTATAGTGGGACTACCGCGAACGAAATCCGGACATGACGCTATATGGGTTATAGTTGATTGCCTTACGAAGTCGGCGCATTTCCTTTCAATTAATGAGAAGTCGTCATTGGATAAATTGGTTCATCTGTGCGTGCGTGAAATCGTACTAAGGCATGGAGTACCTGTATCGATAGTTTCAGATAGAGATCCCCGATTTAACTCGAGATTCTGGAAGCAATTTCAAGAAAGTTTTGGCACGAAGTTGAACATGAGTACGACATACAACCCGCAAATTGATGGTCAGAGCGAAAGGACAATTCAAACAATCGAAGATATGTTGCGCAGTTGTGCAATCGATTTTGCAGGAAGTTGGGATGACCACTTGCCATTGATAGAATTCTCTTACAACAACAACTATAACTCCAGTATTGGCATGCCACCATACGAAGCTTTGTACGGACGAAAATGTAGATCACCGACAAGTTGGGATGAAGTAGGAGAAGGAAGGATTCTAGGCTTGGAATTGGTACAACAGTTGCATGAGACAGTCAGGTTAATTCAGAAAAGGTTGCTTGCTGCTCAAGATAGACAGAGGAAGTATGCAGATCCAGCGCGTAAGGATGTTAGATTCCAAGTAGGCGAAGCCGTTTTGTTAAAGGTGTCACCAAGAAAAGAGTTGTCTAAATTTGGCAAGAAAGGGAAGTTAGCACCTAGATATATAGGTCCTTTTGAAATTTTGAGTCAAGTGGGGAAGGTAGCCTACGAGTTAACCTTACCACCTTAGTATCAGCATGTGCATAATGTGTTCCATGTGTCATTGCTTAAGAAGTACAATCCTGACGCCAGCCATGTGATAGAATATGAACCTGTAGAAATTCAGGAAGACCTGTCATTTGTGGAGCAACCTGTTAAATTACTCGACTGGCAAGTAAAGAGTCTTAGGAATAAGTCGGTAAAGTTAGTGAAAGTACTTTGGAGGAACCCTAAAGTCGAAGAATCAACTTGGGAGTTAGAGTCTGATATGCATTCCCGGTATCCTCATCTGTTCTCTTAGATTCTGGGGACAGAATCCCTTAGGGGGGAGAGGATGTTACGACCGGCATTTTGTGTAATATTAATTTTGGACTTGGTATAATATTAGAGCCGAATGTAAATATACTTAATGATTGTACGTTGTGTGAATGAAAATTTCTGCATTTTAAATTTGCTTTATGTAGTATATGATTTTTCAAAGCAAGAGTTTATTTATTTCCCTTATTTTTGATTTATAAGGAATATTCTAAACCTTGGAAAATTTTCTTTTAAAAGTTATTTTGTTCACAAATTTCAAAAGTGATTTTATAAAATTTCTAAAAATCCAAGTTATTTTATGGTATAAATTTTATAATTTTTGAACTTGTATTTTATTTTATAAAAATAAATCTTTACAAATTTTATTTGTTATAATTAGCAAATTACATAGAAGCCCTTGCATGCAAATCACCCTTCTATTCTCTCAAAGGGCAAAGAAGACCTTTCCAACCCCACTAACTCATTTGTTGATTACCAAATTACCACACTAACCTTGCATGCAAAATGGCCTAACTTTAGCTAGAGGTCATTTTTGTACATTCTCACTTCCACTCATTATTTTGTCAACCCAAAAGCATAAAACCAAAAAAAACCAAGTGGGAGAAGTCATTTTCACTCACTCCACACTCCAACACACCTCATTTTTCTCTCCTCCCCTCCCTCCCTTGTTGCTCTCGGCCGAAGCCCCCCATCCCCCACTCCCTTCCATTTTTCATTCCATTTCTCATCTTCCCTAGTATAAATCTTCTACCTACATTCATTTTATATACTTCCCAAGAGTTTTGTGACTTGGGAGATGAAGTTTCATAGTTGCATGTGTAGTTCTTCTGTGATCTCCAAAGAGAAACTCTTGATTCTTGTGAATTCAAGAGCTCTCTATGAGATACATTTTATATATGTGTTAATTAAGTGTTTTATGGAGAAACCATGCTTTAAAATCCTTTGCATGCTACTGAAATTTCATTATATATTCATGTTTAGCCATGCATGCTAGTTTTAAGATATTAAAATGATGATCAACCATGTTTTGCATGATACTCTTTTCGAAATCATGTTGCTATGTCTAAAAAATCTATAAATTTGAAATATGTGTGCTTAAAATAGATTTTTTCCATGATAAATTTCTTATTAATAATTAAGAGAAGATATATTTTATGAATATTAAGGATGAGTAATAGATACAAGTCGAATTTGCAAGCATTTAAACTTTATGCTTTAGCCGAAATCTTGTTAAGTGTTTCCATGAGTTGCATGTTATATTTTTAGTTGCATGTTGTTGTTCTTGGGTATGGATGATATCCCCTCCTGTTGAGGCACTATTTTAGGACATTAATGCACTAGGTTTGCTTTGGTAAGGGCTGGATGCTTGGTTATTAAGCGGGAGTCAAGGTGGAAGGAGATTAGTTAGTGTTTGCATTTTTCCAGATTTGATGCACTAGTTTATGGGGAAGTTTTGAATGAGCATTTGTTGTACACTTTTAGGCCCAAGCCACCAGAAGCTATCAATAGGAGTATATAAAAGGTTTTAGGTGTTTTTTGGAGGTTTGTAAGTCGTTTGGTTAGGTGCACAAGTGGAATCACAAAATCTGTCCAGTAGGGGACAGTTTTGTTGCAACTTAGAAATATGAAGTTTTGACCATGTCATGGGTAGGCCCTCATTAGGCCCTGTTGGGCCTTAGTTAGAGGGAGTGGCAGAGGAGTTTTTCCAGCCATATTTCATAAGATTTGAGTTAGAACCATGTTTCACAAATTAGTTCAAGTCAGGGCGTTTTCTGCCCAGAAAAACAGGGGAACCATGGACTTTAAGCTTAGGCCCAAGGAGGCCGAAGCTAGGCCCTTGAGCCACATCGAGTTTGGGAGATGCCTTATGGTCAGAAGAGTCTAGTGTAGAAGTTTTGGAGGTAAAATTGTATTTTAAGAGTGTCTAATGCACTCAAGAAACCATAGATGTCATTCTGAAATTTTCCTTAGTGAGCACTTTCACTTATCACTTAGTTTTAGAGCACTTATGAGTGAGACCTAGGTTGACCACTATGGTTGCAATATAGTATACAGACATTAGAGTAAAAGGCCCAAGTGAAGGTCAATAGGTTTTGGATATTTTAGTAAAGGCACTTCGAGTTAGGAGGCGAAATTTGGAGACTTTGTCTAGTTTAGCGACCAAGTGACTTAAGTTGTGGGTCGAGATCATCCAAGCCTAGTGTTGTATTATGGTGTGTGTGATATTATTTGGTATTAAAATATGATATGTGAGTATATGTGGATATGTGTACTATTGTATTTATAAGGTGATTATAAATTGCGTGCATATAGGCCTAAGTGCCATTTATGTTGAATTTCGGGTTTCATATAGACTGCGTTGGTGAGAGTATATTATAATGAGGTTATTATTAATTGTGTAGGATCTCGAGACGAGGGTAAACTTGCCATAAAGGTCGAGTAAAGCTTCCAGTTGCTCCTACCTGCCAGACCAGTCCAGCCTTTCTCAAGGCAAGTGATTCAGCCTGTATTTCGTTTACAATGTAAATATGTGATAATTAGTTCATATATATTGATGCAAGTATCCTGAGTTATCTTGATATACTTGAACCAAGCGATTCTTAAATCTATCTTTGTATTATATAGAAATTCCATGAACCCTCAAGTACATATTGCAAGTAGATCAAAAGTCATATCACGCTAGTATATCAAAGTAATTGGAATGCCATGATAAAATAAAGATTTGATATAATACTTGATTGATCCTCTTGATTATCATGCTATTGATTCCTAAAATATTGACATCTCACCCTGATGCTTGAACCCCAATAGAAACTTTACCTTGATACCTAAAAGCCAGATATTCTTTAAAGTAGTTCTTAATTGATTGATAACCCTTTTTATTACCCTAAAGTTCGACAATCCTGATATACCTTGAGCTAAAGATCATTTTCTTCATACCTTAACACCCCTAGTATTCATGAAGCTTACCTTATTGATGTTATAGTACTTGTACCTTGTTGAAAACCATTGCTTTAAGCCTAGTTTGGCTTTACTCTTTCATATTATCCAGTAGCCTTGCTAAATCTCCTTGTCAAAGTTCTTGTATATGGAAACCTTTCAATTACCCTAATATAGTAAAGTCTAGTGGATCATGGCCCTTAAATTTGGTGACATATTTCCAGTGTTTCAAAGCTGATCTATAATCCCTTGATAAAAATGTTTACTACTTAAGAGATTTTATTATAAATCGGCATCAGTTTTTGAAATGATTAAAATGTGGATTTTCAGTCCCAAAGGGGGATAAATGTTTTCTTTGAATAGTGGATCTGGACTGAGATGCGAGTCCTTCCACACTTATATTATAGGCTTAAAAGTTGCCTAGGGATCCCATTAATGTTTTAGAACCCAGCGAGGTTCGGGATTACTTCGCGGCTGATCACCGGCTGTAATCCGTAGCGTCATAAAATGATTTTGATTAAGTTATGATTTTGAAAATGTTTTAATTCAAGCAAATGATGCCATCACCCAAAATTTCATCTCTTGTTATTATTAGTTATATCTTCGCATTGTCATTCTTTAATATATATCTCGATTTATGTTTTGTATCATACTGTTTAGCACTTGTTGAGCATTTGGCTCACTCCTTGCTTTAACCCTGATATTACAGCTAGCAGCTATGGTTAGATTCAAGCAGATAGCACGTAAGACTTGTGACGCTGATGCGTATGTCCGAGCTCAGGTAGAATAAGAGATAGTTTTGTGTGAGGACTCGATATTAAAATCAGTTATAATAGATGGTAGTGTTGGGCTGTTCCAAACCCTAAACTGTAAGATCTTGGATTCGGTTATATTTACATTCTTTTAAATATTGTAATAGTTATATATTTTGTTTGTTAAGTTAGGGGTGTGACACATAGAACACCACATGATAACCTTTGTCAGTGATTTGACTGATGCTTAGAAGATTGTGCTTCAGTCCTTCCACCAGAGCTACATTCTCTATTACTACATTTCCAATTATCAAGTTGCTATATCCCAGAGTGTGTCCTATATTTCCATCCCCATAAGATACAGCTGGGCCAACCTTCCTCTTAAATTCTGACAACAGGGATTTATTTCCAGTCATGTGTCCTGAACATCCACTATCCAAGATAAGAGTATTTTTCCTGTTACCCTGTAATCAGAAAAGTGATTAATTAGAAGGATTTTTAAGGACCCACACTTGGTGGGCCCTCATTTTGGACAACTTAAGTCTTTGTGATTCAGGCTTACTTCTGACAGGTTTTCTCTCATCAGGCTTTGTCTTATAAGAAGTAGATTTAGTAGAACTAGAAGAATTAAGCACATAAGCAGTTTTATTGAATTTAGGAAAAGGTTCATATTAGTTGTGATATAGGTTATGATATGAAAGACAAGTGTAAATTGAATGCCAACTACTACAACAATGAAAACAAGGATTTTGTGGTTTGTAAAATACTGATCTACCCCTAACATCAGACTCAGGAATATCCGTTTTCATTTTCTTACTCCTCTTGCAATCAATAGCAAGATGATTAGTATTACCACTGTTAAAACAAGTTTTTCTAAGAGCATTGGGAACAAACTTATAGTTAGAATCCTTAGAGATACCTTGCTTACCATTCCTGTTTCTTTTTGGACTTTTTACTTGAGGTTTGTCAGTAACCTCAGATAATTTCTTTTTTTCAATTGTCTTTTGGACAAAAGTCCTATGTTCTTTTCTTTCTTAACAGCCTTCATGGTCTCCTTGTTTTCCTTTCTTTGAGTTTTATCATTTACTACCTTTTCTTGGGATGCTGAGGTTGAACACTTCTCAAAGGTAGATTTGGGTTCATCAGCTTTAGAAGAGATAAACTTAACAGGAGTCTTAAGAGTAATTTTATTTTCAGTGTCAACATCCTTAACTCCATCTACATAACCAAGACATTCTTTCCAGTTTTTCTTAAAAATAATCTCTTGAACCTTTTTTTCCTGATATTTACTTGAATGTTTAGGAGTGGTTGTGATTAATATAGTTCATGGGAAGCATGATGCTTGTGTGTTTAAAGTTTGGATTGGATTTGTAGTGATTTGGATGATGGAATCTTGTTTATAGTTATTAAAACTTAAGTATAGTTAGTAGTTCATGTTTGTGGTTGAATGAATTGGAAGATCTTGAGGTTTTGGACTGATGTAGTAAGGTTTGGGTGAAATTTGGTTGTATTGGTGGTTGTGAGTTGAATTGTGGTTGTTTGGAGTGGTTTAAAACTTGGTAATCGCGTAAATATAGTCGTCGTAATGCTCGTTTTCATACAACTGCTTGTTCTTAGTGTTCGGTACAGAGAGCTAACTATTGAATATATAACTTTACCATGTTTAGCTAGATAGTATCGTAAGCTTCATTTTGATATGTGGTTCGCTTGAATCCGATGTACGGTTTAGGAGAAACTACCAATTTAAGTAACGGCGTTTCGCGAACGAATTATTTCCCCTCGCCTTACTTTGAAACCTTGGTTAAGGTCCTTAAATGACCATTTGGAGTATGAAAAAATTATGTAAGGTGGGCTAGGCAGTTGGTAGAGTATTCGCAAAATAGTCGCCTTAAAATTCGTAACGGTTAATTTATTAAAATTGATGGAGCCGAGGGTACGCGGGCGATTAACGTAAATCGTTAAGTGTCTAAGCGACCGTAAGCGACCGTTAGGGTATTAGTGAGTTTTGACTAGTTTCTTAAGCGATCGTGGTCTAATTTCGGATTATGTTGTTGTTCATAGGTTACCGACCCACTCTAAGCTTAAGACTATCCCGGAACACTCAGGCAAGTTTTCTACCCGTTATACTATTGTTGTGATGTAAATATATTGATGCATTATCTTGAGATAAGTGCATGACTGTTATTAGCAAATCTTGCGATATATTGGAGCATGTTGATATGGTATATATATGCATGTTGTGAAATCTTGATATCCTATTATGAATTCAAATGCTTATAAATTGCATAATACCTATGCTAGAGATAAGCAGTAGTTCCGTATACCCTTAGTATACGGGACCCAAAGGTGAATATTTTTCTAAACGGGGAGTCGATATTCCCGAGTATAATATATTTATACTTATATATATATAGTTTTCTATAACTAATAATCAAATAAGGTATATTCGATGGTTTTGAATAATAATCAAACTTATTTTCAATTATTCAAATAAGGATCGTACTTTCGTATAAGTATATCTTTTGTTATTTATTATTCATTTCAAGTATGAGTTTTAAAACTTCTACTTCAAATATTTTTATAAAGATTATCCTTATGGGAATATTATTTAAATAATAATATTTAGATCTTTCCTAATATATCGGGATGGATTTATTTTATTAAATCATCATTACTCTAAACATTCTTTAAAATGTTTTTGAGTCTTCAAAATGATATTAAAAGTTAGAGCGGATCCCAAAACTCGTTTTCAAATTTAAGATCTTCCTTTCGAAGGGGATTTAAATACTCGCTTAAAAACCTGAGGGATCCGGCTATGTGGTGTATTTTATGTTCGCAACGAGTTTGCTGTTTTGATAAAAGAATTTGATTACTTTCCCAACGTTCAGGAAGTAAGTCCAAATAATTGAGTCGGCATAAGCGACAGGCCGGGGTACGGTCTATCAAAGTGTAAGTGGCTGGGTGGCAGTCCATCAACGCGTAAGAGGCCTGGTGGCGGTCCAGCACAAGGTCCTAATACGGCCATGGTGATGACCGGTGGGGGATTCATCCATCTACTAGTAGAAAAGGTTACTTATTGGTATCTTTGCCTGATCAGCAAGATATCAGGTTTATGCCAAAATTCTCTTCTTTCCTAATTCATTGGATATGACAACTCTGTTTATACTTGTCATGACAGAGGTTTTCAGGGAATGTAGTGAGATATATATATAGGTGTGTATATATGTTGGGACTTAATGAAGTATCTCATAACTTCATCTGTTTTGGATGATATTTCAAAGATTGAATTTATTCAAGTCTTATCTCGTAATCTCATCTATGTGATGAACTTTTGAAACTGATTATACCTTGAACAGTGGTAGTTCAACTAGTATTCGGAAAAGATATAAGTATATTGGAGTGTCTTGTAAATTCATCTTTTTAACTTATATCTAGTAATTGATTATCTTATGTATGACAAAGATTTTCAGAAAAACGTTGAGACAAGGTTAGATATATGAGATCACCTTGCAACGATATCTTTATGCAGTTATAGACTGGAACTCTGTGTATATCATGCATGGAAGAGGATTTCCAAAATTTCAAAAAGTATATATATACATATATACTCAATATTTTTGCGACTTGGTCGCGTTAAGATATCAAACTTGGTTCATATCTGCTTGACCAAGACTTTCATGAGTACTATGAGAATGCTCATATATTGTAAATCATTATACATATTATTTTGGTGGGCTTGTTGCTCACCCTTATTTTCTTCTTTCAACACACAACAATAGATAGAAAAGATGAACAGGACCAAACTTCCTATTCGTGAGCGGATAGGAAACGTTCCGCAGTTTTCGGTAGGCGTTGATGCCGTTGTAGCTGAGGAAGGAACTACCAATAGGCTAGGCTTTCAACTTTTAATATACCGGACTTATGTATACTTATGAATTGTAATAATGGCAAAGAATATGTAAATTTATTCAAAAACCCTTTTGAGGTGTAATGGCTTATAATTGTGCAATAAAATGACTTGTGTTATTTTTGGATATTCATCTCTGAGACTATAACTTGTGGTGTGTGTGTATATTGTGGGGTCACAGTACGCAGTAGAGGGTTGATTATTAAGATTATGTATTATTAAGAGAATTGGAACTCGTGACAACCCGAATCCCCGACCTCGGATTTGGGGGTGTTACAAAGATGCCCACCATCAAAGCTTATGACGGCACTGGAGATCCCGCTAACCATGTCAGGACGTTCTCTAACGCACTGTTGTTGCAACCCATCAATGACGCTATCAAGTGTCGGGCCTTTCCTCAAACCCTGTCGGGAATGGCTCAAAGATGGTATGACTGATTGCCTCCGAATTCTATTGGGTCTTTCAGAGAGTTAAGTCAGGCTTTTATTAAGCAGTTTATCAATGGGATAGTGCATTAGAAAAGCTCAGCATCCCTAATGAGCATTGGACAAGGAGCAAAAGAGTCCTTGAGAGATTATCTAAATCGTTTCACCAAGGAAGCCTTGAAGGTCCCGGATCTTGATGACAAGGTGGCTGTGATCGCACTACGGCAGGGAACTAGGGACAAATTCTTCAAGATGTCATTGGCCAAGCGCCCTCCCGAAACCATGTTACAGCTCTAAGATAGGGCCGGGAAGTATATCAAGGTAGAGGAAAGTATGAGGAAAATGGTAGTGAGTAACAAGCCTACTGGTGGTAAGAAGCGAAGGACTGATTTGGAGTATATTTCCAAGGAAAAGTATCCTAGAACTGAACAAGGCAATGATTCGACCCTGAAGAAGGGAGGACCTGGAAAAAAATTCACTGAATATGCTAAGTTGAATGCTCCTAGAAGCCAGATCTTAATGGAAATTGAGAAAGATAAAGATATTCGTTGTCCTAAACCTCTGAAGGCTGATCCTACCAAACTAGATAAGAGCAAATATTGCAGATTTTATAAGGATGTATGGCATGACACCGATGAGTGTAGACAATTAAAAGACGAAATAGAGGTCCTCATTCGAAAAGGAAGATTGAACAAGTACACTGGAGATGGACGAGATAGGAACAACAATGTGAGAAATAACTTTGATGATCATAGGAGATATCAAGATGATCAGGGGCGAAATCCCCAGCCTAGGGGACCGGTGATAAATGCGATATTTGGTGGACCGCGACCCCGATGGCCTGTGATAAATACAATCTTTGGGGGACCAACTACTGCTGTTTATCCAAGAACGCAAGGAAAGCATATGCTAGAAAAGTCATGCATATTGTTGGGGAAGCCCCGAAGAGGGCTAGGACAGGAGTGACAATGATATTTGATGATTCTGACTTGGAAGGTGTGAAATTTCTTCATGACGACCCGCTGGTCATAACACCGAAAATAGGGAACAACCCAGTGAAGAGGATCCTTGTAGATAATGGAGCCTCGGTAGATATCTTGCTTCATGATACCTTCTTGAGGATGGGTTACAATGATTCTCAATTGACCCCGACCGATATGCTGATATATAGATTTGCAGGAGTATAATGCCCCGTGGAAGGGATAATTAAGTTGCCAACAACCATAGGTCAGGAACCAAGGCAAGCAACACGGATGTTGAACTTTATGGTGGTGAAGGCTAGTTCAACTTACAACCCAATCATGGGAAGAACAGGGATACAAGCCTTCAAGGCAGTCCCTTCTTCCTATCATTCAGTCATGAAGTTTCCCACCAGGAATAGGATTGGAGAAGAGAGAGAAGATCAAAAGATGGCAAGGAGTTGTTATGTGGCCTCTCTGAGGGAAGATGGAGTTGGGGGGCAGGTTCTGCCTATTGAAGATCTGGATATCTGAGAGAATGATGAGAAAAGAGGGAAGCCAGCAGAAGACTTGATTTCAATTCTTTTGGCTCCCGAGGATCCTGAGAAAGTGACCTTCATCGGAGCAACGCTAGAGGAGCCCCTCAGCAGGAAGTTGGTGAAATTTTTGAAAGAAAATAGTGATGTGTTTGCATGGTCGGCAGCTGATTTGCCAAGTATAGACCCGGAACTGATTACTCACAAGCTGAATGTGGATCCAAGTTGGAAGATAGTGAAACAAAAGAAAAGAAGCTTCAAGAAGCTATTAAACAAGAAGTAGAGAAGCTCTTAGAGGCTGGTTTCATTAAAGAGATTCAGTTTCTGGAATTGTTAGCAAACCCGGTGATGGTGAGGAAGGCTAATGAAAAATGGAGAATGTGCGTGGACTTCACTGATCTAAATGATGCATGCCCAAAGGATTGTTTCCCATTTCCAAGGATAGATACATTGATAGATGCTATTGCTGGTCACGAGTTACTGAGTTTCATGGATAGATTCAGTGGATATAATCAGATCAAGATGCATAAGGATGACATCCCAAAGGTATCATGCATTATTGACTTTGGTGTTTTTTGTTATCTTGTTATGGCATTTGGTCTCAAGAATGCAGGAGCCACCTATCAATGGTTGGTAAATAGGATTTTTAAGGATCTTACTGGTAAGAATATGGAAGTTTATGTTGATGACATGTTAGTCAAGAGTCTAGTGAAGACTGATCATATAACCCATTTGAGGGAAGCTTTTGAGGTCCTAAGATACCACAAAATGATGTTAAACCCTAAAAATGTGCTTTCCGAGTGGGATCTGGAAAGTTTTTGGGACTAATGGTCTCCAAGAGAGGAATCAAGGCCAATCCCGATAAAATAAAGGAGATCTTGGATATGGAGCCACCAAAGACTATCAAAGATGTTCAAAAGCTCACTGGAAGGGTTGCTGCATTGGGGCGGTTCATCTCTAAATCTGGGGACAAGTGTTTTTCATTCTTCAAGTCCTTGAAGAAGGTTAAGGATTTTGTATGGACTGAGGAAAGCCAGAAGGCCTTTGAAGAATTGAAGAAATATATGGCCCAGGCCCCGTTGTTGGCCAAGCCAGCTCTGAATGAATCTCTATACTTATACTTGGTCGTTTCAGAAAATGCCTTGAACGCTGTATTGGTTAAGGAAGAACTTAAAGTCCAGAAACCCTTATACTATGTTAGCAAAATCCTGCACGGGGATGAGTTAAACTATTCAACCATTGAGAAGTTTGCTTTAGCCTTAGTAATGGCCTCAAGGAAGTTGCGTCCTTGCTTCCAAGTTCATAAGATTGAAGTGTTGAAATCAACCATTGAGAAATATTATTCATAGTCCCAAGGCTAGTGGGAGGCTGATTAAGTGGGCAATAGAGTTAGAGGAATTTGACATCAAGTACAAGCCATGAACGGCAATAAAAGCCCAGGCGTTGGCTGACTTCATGGTGGAATGTACCATATCCAACCAAGAAGTCGGGGGGCAGGAATATACTATACCTCCAAACACAGAAGGTGATATAGGGGACAAAGAGAACGATGTTAAGGGAAAGGAATATTGGTTTCTCTATTTTGATGGGGCATCAAAAACTAATTCAAGTGGAGCAGGTCTCGTTTTGTAAAGCCCCGATGGGTTCTTAATTGAATATGCTATGAAGTTAGACTTCCTAACTACAAATAATGAAGCATAATATGAAGCTCTAATAGCTGGTCTTGGCCTAGCAGGGACACTAAGAGTTAAGAACTTGAAAGTCTGTGAAGACTCGAAGTTGGTCATATCCCAGGTAAAGGGGGAGTTTGAGGTAAGGGACGATACGATGGCTAAGTATGTCCGCCTGGTAAGAGCTGTGATGACCCAATTCGATGAATGCCATGTTGAGCATATCCCAAGGGAGGAAAATGCCAAGGCAGATGTATTGTCAAAGTTTGCTTCATCTGAGATAGAGGAAAGTTCAGGAAGTGTATACTTCCGCGTTCTGAAGATATGGAGCATTGATGTTAAGCTTGTAGCCCCTATAGGGCTAGGGACATCATGGATAGATCCCATTAAGGCCCATATTCAAACTGGTTGGTTGCCAAATGACGCGACTGAAGCACGAAAGTTGGCTGTTCGAGCACTAAGATCCACCTTGATAGATCGGATTTTATACAAAAGATCTTATATAGTTCCCTACTTAAGATGTCTCAGGCCCGATGAGGCACACTTGGCTCTTGAAGAAGTACATGAAGGTATCTATGGGCAACACTTGGGGGGCAGAGCACTGGCTCATAAGATAACTCGTTTAGGCTTCTATTGGCCAGAGATGATGGCTGATGCCAAAGAATATGTGAAGAAGTGTGATCGTTGTTAGAAACATGCACCTTTTGTTTGACAACCCCCCGAAATGTTGACTTCCATTAACTCTCCCATCCCCTTTGCTCTATGGGGAATGGATATACTTGGGCCTTTCCCCATGGCCACAGCACAAAGGAAGTTCCTGATTGTAGCCATTGATTACTTTACTAAATAGATTGAAGCCAAGCCTTTGGCCAATATCACAACTAAATAGGCTGCACAATTCCTGTGGGAAAATATCATGTGCCGATATGGAATTCCCCGTATCCTAGTTACCGATAATGGAAAGCAGTTCAACAATGAGGAATTTAAGAAGTATTGTGAAGAGAATGAAATTGAGTTGTGGTTTACCTCCGTGGATCACCCACAAGCCAATGGACAAGCGAAAGTGGCGAATCGAATAATCCTGGATGGACTAAAGAAGAAGATCGAGAAATCTAGGAATAATTGGGTGGATGAAATACTCCCAATACTATGGGCTTATAGAACTACTTGTAGAGTCACGACTGGAGCCACTCCTTTCATGTTAGCATATGGGACAGAAGCGGTTGTTCTTGTAGAAGTATCACACTCATCTCCCAGGATCCAAGCTTTTAATGCTAAAGAAAATGAGGAGGGCCAAAGATTAGCCTTGGATCTAATCGATGAAGTGCGAGATGAGGCACACGCGAAGATAGTGGAGCATCAGAAGAAAGCCTCATTCTACTATAACCTAAGGGTTAAAGAAAGGTTCTTCAGGCAAGGAGATTTAGTCCTTAAAAAAGTGCAAGCCTCTGGAGTAGGGCAGAAAGGAAAGCTCGCTCCAAATTGGGAAGGGCCATATAAGGTTAAGAGCGTTCAAGGAAGAGGAACCTACAAGTTAGAGACTATAGATGGTTTTGAAGTCCCGAGAACTTGGCATGTACAAAACCTGAAGGTTTACTATGTGTAAAGCAATTGAGCATGATTATCACTTGTCAATATGGCAAGTAGGTTGAAAAGCACCTTGAAGCTTTGCTTAAGTAGGATTGTGTATTTTAATTCCAGTGGGATTTACATTTTAATTCATAACTGTTAAGGGTCGAACCCATACCATGTAAGGTTTTGGAAAACCAGACTTTATATTAATGAGTTTGAAGTTATTTCAAACTTTGGATATTCAAGTTGTGATAATACTTTGATCATTAAAAGAATAAGACTTCAAGAATTCTTCCATCATAAGGAGTGCTTGCTATACAACTAAAAGGACCAAGTAGTTCAAGTTATTGAATGTCCTCCTTAAAAGCAGAATACTTAAAAAAAGATGAAAAACTAAAGGGGAAGGATATGAAGAAAAAAATAGCATAAATAAACCTCGAAGGTTAACAAGTTTCAAAAACAAACGAGTTAAGAATACAATAAGTTATGAATAAAGACAACAAACATAAGGAAACCACTCCTCCACGTGGGAGCCTTCTTTCCCTTGCTCCTTTTCAGCACCTTCCTTATCAGCATCCTTTGCGGGAGAAGCAGGAAGTGAGGTAGCGCTGGGATCCAGGATGTGATCATCAGGATGGGGGGAATTAAAGAGGGCATCCAAGCTATCCTCCGTCTCAGGGTGCTCAGGACTTATAAAGTCCTTAGGGTCAACTAAGCCTGGATGCTTCTCTGAAACCGCCTTCACGGCGGCATCTTATCCCTGGGTAAACTGTAGGGAATAAAGACCCTCATCATGAATCTCCATGAGATTCTTGAATTTATCAGAGTCCATGTAATTATCAATGATGGTTACCTTATCGCTCCTAAGCTTAACCAGCTCAGAATGAGCCTTAGACAGCTCCTCCCCTTTCGTCTCCAGCTTCTTCCCCAGGACCCCGGCTCTCTCCTTCCATTTCTTCATTTGTCTCTCAAATTCATCTGAATTTCCCTTCCAAGATCTAGCCTGATGAAGGGCCGCCGGGAGGTAGGTGTTGCTCTGCACAAAGAAACATGAGTTAGCACAAGTTTATCAAAATAGGAAAGTTGGAATTTGAAGAGAAAAGAAAGGGATGTTACCGCAGCTTGGGCCTGAGAACCCAGAAGCTCAATGGACTCAATGTCACTCCCCGTGACAATGTCATTCAAGTCGTGGGGAGTGATAGAGTGATACGACCAGTCCTTGGCATGTTTGGTGGATCCAACCACCGTATCACTCCTTCTAAAGCCCCAGTTGGGCCTAAAGGAGTGTGCCTTAAGTGGAGGATCAACATCATCCCCCAGCTCCACCACCGGGACGTGGGGCCTAAGAAGGAGCATCAGGCTTGCTCCTGGGGTCTTTATTCTGTTTGGCCCTCTTCTGGCGACCAGATTCCCCCCTCCTTAGGCCTATAATGTTGTTAATGGCCTCGCAAGCTGAAAGAAGAAGAAGAAAAGTGTTAAAGTTCTGGAAGTAATAAAGTTACAATAAAAGAAGAAATGAAATAGTTGCGTAGATAAAGTTACCCTTATCACTGGCCTGAGAGAGACCAACTTTCTTCAACGAGAACTCCTCTAAAAGGGTCCAAGTGTCTGTTTTTCCGTCATCTAAACTGAGGGCTTGATAGGTCACCTCCTCCTCATCAGTTAGCCTAATGCTACCAGGACTACCATCTGACACTTTGCAAAAAGGCCTACAGAAGAGTGTGGCCCAATCACCCCCAGCCCAGGTCAGCCTAACAAACTCGTCTCTCCACTTAGGGTTATTCTCAACTATAGAGTTACCATAAAAAATATGGGGAATTTTGGGTCGTTGACGAATTAAAACCCAGCCCGATTGAGATAAAGAACTATTATAAAATTGGAAAATTTTCCTAAAGACAGCTACGGAAAGAGGAAATTTATTTCTAAGACAGAGAACCATAAAACAAATAGTATTCCTCCATGCAATAGGAGGGAGCTGACAGGGGTTTATTTTTACATCTACAAGCAAACGAGGAATAAATTCATGAAATGGAAACCTAAGACCTGCGGTCAGGGCTCCTCGATAAATAAATAGAGTATCGCCCTCCCAATTACATGTCTTATCCCCAGGGGCATCCGGGGTAATCCTAAGGTGGGGAGGAAGCCTATACGTGGTGTTGAAAGCCTCGATTCTACCCTCAAACTCGTGAAAAGTGTTACCGTGGTTGTATGAATTTAAGTCAGATAAAGAGGGATATTCATCACCTCTAGAGTTTATCATATCAATTAAAGAAGTGTAGGGAGATTGGATTTGAATGGCAGTACCTCTCTTGGAAGTGTTCATCTTCCCCAAATGAGCTAGATCACGATCCGCCATTGATATTCTTCGGATGAAGGCTTGAAACCCAGAAAAATTTGAAGGTGGTGGAACTACGGTGGCTGAGGTCACCGGAAATTCCCTTTCTAGAGAGGAAACTTGAGAGAGAGTTGATGGAGTTTTGAGACAAATATGAGAAGTGAGAAGTGAAACGAAGATTCTCACTTCTCATTTCTCTTTTAAAGCCGAAAAGCTCGGGATACGAGGCGCCTAAAGCCCATAAGGCAAGGCCCAATTTGAGAAAAGCCCACCAAGAGGGAAGCTTCAAGGATGTTCTACAAGCAGGAAAAGAAACTGAAGGGTCAAAAATCGACCAGAAATTTAAAGAAATAATTCGATCAGAGTCCTGATCGAAAAAGGGAATGTGATCGAAATTTCATTCGATTACAGGGGTAAAAAATCACTTAGTTCGATCAGAGTCCTGATCGACAAAGGGAAGAACTGTGATCGAAATGTCATTCGATTAAAGGGGTAAAAAGTCACTTAGTGCGATCAAAGCCCTAATCGAAAAAGAATAAATTCCTGATCGAATTTATATTTGAACAAAAAGGAAGAAGCATGGCTATTCGATCAAAATCCTGATCAATTTCGACTAGGATTCCTGGCCTACTCTACCTCAGACCTCACTGTCAAATATGTACTCAATTCGATAAGGATCCTGATCGATTCGATCAGGAATCCTAGTCAATTTTGGCACATATTCTGGTCAAAATTCCATCGACCCGAGGGACAGATTTACAGCTAGTTCGATCAGGATCCTGATTCATTTCGATCAGGAATCCTGATCGATTTGGAACATCTCCTGATCGATTTTGAGTCAGAAATTGAAAATAAATCCAGAAATTAAGGATAAATTTTGAAAATTAAGGAAAAATCCCAGAATTAAGGGAAAAATTCCTGAAAAATACCAGAAAATTCCTAAAAAGAGGGAAAAAGGTAAGAAAATAATAGGAAAGTTATAAAACAACCCTGAAGCCGCGTATAAGGAAAATCGTTGTGAAGGTGTAGGTCGCTCCATACTTTACGTAAAAACGATACCCTGCAAGGGAACAAATGAACTTAACTTCTGCAAAATCTTTTACGGTTTCCCAGAAGTTGGGGGGGCCAAATGATATGGGCCTAAATATAGCCTAAAAAAATAATAAATGTTGGATTAATTAGATCTGATATGGTCCGGTAACGATGCCCAGCTAACGAGGCCCAAAACCCTGAATATTAATTAATTTTGTAATTAATTAATAATGGAGAAAGATAGCTATTAAGATGAGTCCTAGTGGGGATATAAATCCTTGTAGATTGGCCTCCAAGGAACCTCATGGGATAAGGAATCAGCTTCCTACTTCCTAGGACTCCAAAGTCCATTCTAATTCAGAGACTTGCCCACCAAGTCTCCTAACCCATGTCCAATTCAAGGACTCCCAACACCTATATAAGGGTCTCACCCCACCAATCAGAACTATGTTTTTGGCTTGATTCTCTAATTCACAGAGATATGTAGGCATCTTATAAAGACAGAGTTAAGCTACGAAACACTAGAGCAGCCATTAAAGGCCTTGAGCTCCCGAACCATAGCAATAAATACATCAGTTAATATATCTTAGTTTTTAATCCATAATAATATATTTAACTGAATACATAAAAGTCCTATCACTCAGAACGTAACAGATATCCATCCCTAAAAATAAGGAACAAAATCAATCTTCATAACAGAATGCCTTCATATGCTGATGATATATAAATACTGATGATACATCAAATCCTGACGATACATCAAATACCAATGACATCTAAAACACAGTCAGATCCTGAGCTTCTTCTGATCATTGAGAATCGGCACGTAACAATAGGGGTGAACCATAATTGCTCAACAAGCCTGCAACATATATATACATAGTATAAAGAGAATGTGAGATGAACCAGTAATCTGATTGTTTGAGTATCCATATATTTCTGCAGGGAATAATGAAGGCCACTATCGTTGATTACCAATGAATTAGACTGGACACAAAAACTAACTGTATAGACCCACCAACATATAGGGTACCCAGGCACTATGGACTAATAATCATGGGTTCGGTTCATACGCGGCCCACATCGTAACCATCCAGTTCATGGATCAGCATCCGGAGTAATCAGTATGCTTTGTTGTTTTCCAACATCAGAATATATTAGAGTATATGTATACGTATATTAACTGTTGGAATATGAATAGAGGATTTAATGAATTAGGAGAAATCATGAATCGAAATGAATTATAAATAAAGTAACAATAGTTGTGTATCAGTGTTTGTGAACAGGAGTTATCAGTGTGTAGTTGCCATAGGAATTTTAAAGTTGTTCACTATTCTGAACTTAGAATAGGGGAAAAACTAGTCGGTATACAATTTACTTCGGGTAGTTCACAGTTTCCTAACTTTGGCTTGATTCTCCTTGCTGGTGTTGAATATATCAAAGAAAGATATTCATTTAGTTGACTCTCATCGGAATCGAATTTTAGACTGAGGCCACGTAGCCCTTATTGTCTACCCAAACAATTCTATCTAACCTGTATATAACTATCCAACATTTAGGACTCATGTACTCACATAAATCACATATCACATATATAGTTAATTTAGACTCAAAAATATTTTTAGAATCAAAATCGGATCTATACCCGCATTAACAAACAATATCTGGCTCATTTCCTAATGTCCTGGGGTTCATTAGACTCGTATTTACAAATAAAAAGGTCTGTAATTAAATAGATATCGTAAGCCGACTTGTTCTCGAAAGAAATTAAGATTTAAACTATTTTTAATGGCTACAAATCATTTTTCTGAGTCTATGGGCTTTCGTTTCGATTAAATCGGATAAACGGTTCAATTATTACCTAATAAACAAGAATAAATCAATTATTAGTCAACATAATTAATTATTCAAAAATAATTGAACCTCAAATATATTTTTAAATAATTATCTAGGAAGAATCAAATTTAAAAATGATTTTTCCCTATTTTTTTGGATTAAACGGAATTTATTATAGATTATTCAAATAAATTGATTAATTGTAAAATAATTAATAAATTTAAATAAATAATAAATAAATTAATTAATTAATAGATAAATAAAAAAAATTCCGGATTTTCTAAAATAAGAAAATAGTTTAATTCAGATATAAAATAAATCAAATAATTAATCAATTTACTAAATAAATAAAAATTGATTTTCTGAATTTTATAAAATAAAAATAAAATAAAATATTCAGAAACAGAACTCGAAATCGGAATTGGGGTTTAGAAGATCAAGGTCGGGTTTCGTAGAAAACGAAATTGGTCGGGTCCGGGTTGGCAAAAACAACCCGCCGGTGTTCTTCACAACCCAGAACCCGGCGAGGTTCCGGCCACCGGAGCCCAACTCCGGTGAAGCTCAATCCCTGCCCAAATCACTTCGTTCGTTGCTGGTTTTGTCCCAAACGATTACAAATCGTTCCTGCTATCCAGAAATCACCACAGTCATGCCTACGCATCCCTAGAACTCGTTTGTCGGCCAAACTTCATTAAAACCGGCTTTAAATACCGATCTCAACAAAAACGAACCCAAACTCCACAGTTTAGGTACCAAATTAAAGCCCTGAGTGTTTACAATCATCTCGTATAAGCAAAATCAATCACAAACGTCTATAAATCCTAAAAAACGAAATCAAAAACCGAAAAACCAAGAACATGGTCATACTATTCAGGGGATCAAACAATCATTATAAACATATAAATTGATTCCTCAGACTCAAGGGAAACTATATCTAACATCAAAACAAATAAACGATTACTTAAAATCAAAAACCGAATTTATGCTCAAGAACAGTAAAAAATGATTTTAACAAAGACCCAACCTCGATTGATGATGTTAGTATCAAAAGATCCGTCTCTTTGAGATTAATTTGGTTACTCGAGCAAAATCAGAGGTTGTGAATCTCCCACAATTACGGTTTGATTCTCAGGCAATCTCAAGAACACAAGCTTTACCCCTAAACTAATTTCTGATTTAATTTTTTTTTTAATTTTTTATAATTAATTAATAATGTATCAGATATTTATAGTAGCAATAACAATACTCCTAATTAAAATTAAGGCCTTAATTACACATCTAATAAAATTAATTGGCCCTTCATTTTATAATTTTTGGGTATAAATTTTGAATTTTTAAATATCCAATAAATACAAAATATAATCCAAAAATTCCCAAAAATTATGTATAATGCAAAAATACAAAGAAACATAATACTTGATAATTTTATGATCCTAAAAAATAAAAATGTGATTTTTGTGGGGCTTTTGACACCCGAAAGGGCCCGGAAAAGTCGTTTTTTGCGAAACTAGAAAATTTATAAAATGACTGGATGTTCAGAATATTGATATGGTATAAGCCATACTAGGAAAAATAAGGCCAATGATTTTGTATGAATTATAATTTATTAAAACACTGTTTGGGCCGTACAACTTTTGATATAAAAGAGTTTGACTCATAATAAAACACTCGATAATTACCCATAACACATTCTGACAAAGCAAAATACACGTATCATATAACAGTTAGGGTTTTATAACTCAACACACTTAATAACATATTAAAACACATAATTCACCTTAATTAGGATATAAAGCACGCGTAATTTCTCCGTCGTTACCCTTCCCCCCTCTCTCTCTCTCAGTCTCTCTCTCGCTCTCACCCTAATGGTGATCTTGTTTTTCCGATCATCTCCGGCCACTATCACTAAAATTGACCACATATTCATGATCATCTCATCAAAGTACATCGATACATATAAATTTTATTCGATTTCATTTTAAATCGAAACCTTATCTTTTCGATTGAATTCAAATCATTCTAAATTCGATGATATCTTAAGCGGTTCTTGCTTCTCTCGTCTTATTTTGTTGATTCTACATCTTATATATCAAAAGGTCTTTGATTGGCTTTCAAAAATTTGACCCGTTCATCAATTTGATATGGATTTTTATTCTCTTATTATTAAAATCCATCTATTTGATTGTTTAGATGTGGTTAATTGAGGTGGTTTGGTCGTATAATGGTTATTTTGCGATCGTTGTCATATTTAGTTATATCTAAACCCTACTATCTATTACAGTTTATGCATATATGATATGTTATATTTCATGATTTAGTAATCTTTATGTGTATGAATGATTCAGTTAATTTGGGATATTCACTTGAGACCATTTAGTTTTCATTATAAGCGTTTTGGGTGATTAGTTCGAATTAATCGAGTCATATTGCTAGCGATTATATGTTGGTACAATTATGTTTTTATCATCTGAGATATGCCCTATAATTTAGATGCTTTTAGATATCTCTGTTGTTTGAGATTGATGCATTAACTGATGTTGCTTAGTTCTTGTAATTTCTGGCCATCATTTTATACACACTCACATATTCACTTGTTTTGTTTAGTGGTTCTTAATTGTGAAATGCCATGTTTCAAATATCATTGCAGTTTTATCCTTGTTTCGATCTTTCCCCTATCTGCTGAATTGAGTGATATATTTGGTGTTTTAGTTGCTGTTAAGGTCTAACTTGCAATGTTGTTTAGAATAAGATCCTTCTAAGTTAGGTAAGATCTTGTATGAGTTCCTAGAGTCATCTAGTTGGGCACATAATGACATGTTGCCTAACAAGTACGGATCCTCATTATTTTGATGTTGATTTCATTTAAGTTGGTAATATATGATTCCTTACTTAATTATATATGTTTATGTTCCTTACTAACTTGTCTCTATGAGTTTTGTGACACTTGTGATCTGAGCTAGACTATTGAATCTGGTTCTATTGCTTGCTTGCTTGATTACTTGCTTATTGCTTGATGCACTGTGCTAAATGCTTGTTTATGTATTTGGATAAGCTATGTGTATTACCACCATAGCCAAGGTACACAATTTCTTACTTTGGTATTATATTATCTCTATTTGTGATTGAATAGATTGTGTGATGTTATCTTGATTGCTTGTGTTTCTTGAAGATTAGACTAACTGCCTTTAATTAATGAAATATTGTCTATGATTGTTTATGACTGAGTACTTGGTTGATCAGTAATATGAGTAGTTTATTATTGATATTGATCTTGCTGAGTCTGTAATTTCTCTAAATTAACTGAGAACTTGTTTTATGCTGACTTAATTTTGTTCAGTCAGTTAAATTGCCATGATGCATTATTCATATTCATTTGTTTGTAACAATTAGAGATGCTCTGCACCTCATATTGTTGGTCAGTGTAAACTTAAGTCATTCAGTTTCATGTTTAGTTAATATTTATACTTGTGCATCTGTGACTCTTAACTTTCCTGAGTTATTGATTAAGTGTATTATATACTTTATATGTATGTTCTGTGCATTTGTCAAGTAATGAGTCTCGCGTTCAGACTATGCTTGCTCAATTGTAACTATAAGCTTACATTGAAGCTAAAAGAGTTGAGTCTATATGTGTATTATGTGCTTTCTTGATTAAGTTGCATTGTCCAAAACAGACTTGAGTTCACATCTGCTCTTGTGTCTTTATTTACTTAAAGTTGCACACAAAAGTGTTACACACAATCTGACAGTTATATATGTGTTACATGAACCATAATTTCTTGTCTAAGATTAATTGCATTTTAATGTAAAAAAATTTTGGTACATTTAGTATTAGGACATCCCTAGCTAGTCACATTTATCCATGCCTTTACTTGGTTTATATGCATGTAGAAGGCTTATTTGATTTACTTATATATTCATATATGTAGTCATATAATCCGGGTTGTAGAACTGTATTTCTTGCATCTCTTGCATATATGTAGCATGCTTATGAGTTGTTGCATTTTATTTGATTTTAAACCATATATTGTGGTAGTATGATATGACCTACTTTGCTTACTTTATATTTGTTCAAATGCAATTCTAGTATTTCCAGCATGCTCATCAACTTTACATTAAATGCATTCATTGTTATCCTAAATGGTATTGTATTGTATCTGGTATCTGGGCGTTTTTAGTAAGTTTATTTGTCAGCTTTTAGTTAATGAGAGATTGATTTGATATTGGTACTTGATGTAATTTTATGTACTTTCCTAGGATTATGATGTCCTTTCACCTCATTTTGTATTGTGCTTACTGTTCATGACTGTTCATTTTCTTGATTTATGCGCCGTATTTACATATTTCAGAGTATGTTTCCTACAGAGTTTAATTCACTTCTTGCACTTAATTCTCTTGCTTTTCTTGCTATATAAACACACTCTTGCATACCATGTCAAACCCATAAATAGATACCACTCTCAACTTGTTTAGCTCCTCTTTGCCTGTCAATCCTCCGTTGCCTGTTGTTCCTCCTATTACTAATAAACCTCTTATATCTAAGTCTAGAAAGTTTAAGAAAAACAAAATGTCTACTGATCTTAGTGTCAAGTTTTCAAAAGGCAAAATTTTTCCTGGAAAATTGATTTTAACTAAAAACGATTCTGAGTTGTTTGATCTTTTTTGTGTTGCTAAGTGGGATTCTTTACTTACTCATCCCTTTAGTAGTCATATATGACTATGTTATTGATTTCTATAAGAATTTAGGAATTGGTTGTGGGACTGACAAGGTTCCTTACCTAATTTCTATGGTTTCTAGCTAGCTAATTATTCTTGACCATAAAAACATTTGATGAGATACTCAAGTTGGATCCTGAGGCCATTGCTATGAGTCTAGTGGACATGTACAAAACCCACACATTTAACCTTGATAAACCAAGGATGCCCATCTTTGTTTTATACGGAGTGGGTTTTCCTCAAAATATTTTAAAAACTGACAAAGGCATAAATATTGAACATTTTTCTCTTTTTTATCAAGTCATGGCTGAGATTATCAAGTTTAATTTCTCTCCTTCTCACTACTCAACTAAGATTGTATCTTTTTTTATTATTATTTTAAAGATCATGTACAAGTTGGCTAGTGGGAAAATTGATTTTAACATACATTTCTACATCATGACTAAAATGATTTCAGCTGCAAAAATTGGTTTCATGCCTTATCGTCCTATTCTCACTCATGTGTTACAATACTTCCACATGGAAATCACTGCAAACCCTCACTTTCTTATAAAATTATTCAATATGTGATAGAGTTCCTAGAACCCCTTTCCCCTTTCCTGATTATTACGTTCAATCTCCTTCTGTGAATATTACTTTTGGTACTATGCTTGTTGTGTATGTGCCCGTTTCTTCCATGCCTTCTCAGTCTATTGATTTAAATGATTATACTTCTATGCATGCTCCTGCTTCTGTGAATGCTTATGCTTCCATGATTTCCATGCCTATTAAAAATGCTTTGAATTTCACACCTGCTATTATTGATTTTGATGCCTTGCCTGCAAAGACTGATATGCCTGCTTATGTGTTTCCTTCATCTACTGTGCCTCTTATTGCCCTTACTTCCAACATATCTCATGCTCAACTGGTTGCATACATCTCATCCCTTGTTAAAATCTCTTCAAAATATGATGAACTTGATATGAATTACAAGGTTTTGAAAGAATAATTTGATGAGTTAAATGGGAAATTCCTTCAGTTGGTAGGGTAAGTTCACTTGAGAACAAATTGTCTCAATTGGTTTAAAATCAAATTGACTTGAACACTCCTTCCACCCAAACTTCTCAGAACATTCATATTAAGGATATGAACATTGAGATTGTGGAAGCAGTTGGGAAAAATGAGAATCTTGTTGGAAATAGAGATAATGATGGAGTTGTTAATCTTGCTAGTACTGATAATGTTGTCATGATTGATGCTTTTATCAACTCTGATTCTTATAATCAAGTTTATTAGTTGGTTGTTTAAGTTGTTATGATGTATGCTTTATTTTTGCTTTCTTTAGTTGCACTATATGTTGTTTGAACTAGAATGTCAGTGTTTCCTCTTTTGGTAATAGTACCAAACTGGCTATGTATTGTTGTTTTAGTTGATTTAAGTTGTTGCAGTTGGAAGTTTTAGTTTTCTTTGAATGAATGAATTAAGTCTTTTGCAAATTATGTCTAACATTAGTTACTTTGCTTGTACTGTTGAGTATGTTTGCATGAGCATTATAGGATCATAACACACACAATGCCACATAACTTATGGACTTCCTGGGGGTTCATGTGAGACTCCCTTGATCTGTTCCCAGGGGGAACTAGACACTTCTCGAAAGCATGGGTATTATTGTGTTCTTCCAGGTTCCAAACAGTTGTATTTTTCTCTACACTTGTATTTTTCTCGAAATTGGACTCTTGCCTAAATATTGCACCATTTGTATCTTCAAACTCAAACTAATTGTACTTTGTTATTTCTGGTTTTATATTTAAAGACAAGTAATAATGTGTTTTTATTTAGAAGGGTAGTGATGTTGTGATGGCCTCAACCCCGAGGTCAGGGGCTAACGTCACCAAAATATATCAAACTATGAATATAAATTACTAATTAAAATTTATTATAAAACACATCCCCAAACCAGGAGTCGATGCAGGTTTAATTATTATTTAGGTTAAAAAAACAACTAACTTATTCCATAATCCGACACCCTAACTTATTACAGCAACTCATCAGACCTCAGGTTTGATACAACTACCTCAGAGGAGCCGGGACCGGAGCGGGCTGACACTCTACCTGCCCTGGTCTTCTAGACATCTGCAATAAATAAGTACAAAACAAGTTGTAAGGGTGAGCAATTAACTGCTCAACAGTACCACTATATGAATAACAAGTAAAATAGTGTGTATAAAAATAGTATAGGAACAGATATCAGATCTCATTTATGAAAACAAGTAGAACAGGTACAAACTGGATATCAAAACTAGCATGCTCTGAAAAATAATATCATCTATAGTGTGCTGTGTAAAAATATCAGAGTCCAATTTTAGCATGCTATTGTCTTTTTGAAAAATCACTGTCCCATTACAGGAACTATAAATCATCTATCCCGTTACGGGGATCACCAAAACCGTTTGTTCTATTACGGGAACCACTAAACTAAAATCAGATATATAATTGGATGAATCCTAGGGACAGGTTATCAGTCTATCCCACCAAAATTTGTTCCGAAACTCAGAGACTAGCTAGGTCTGTGTCATGCTGGACTAAGCGGTCTAAATAGGGCGTGCAACCGACCAAGCCTTTTACGCAACCATGCTGGGCCGTTACGGGCCTCTTATGCAACCATGCTGGGCCGTTACGGGCCTCTTACGCAACCATCCACTATCTGATTCGTTTTAATCCTATTTTTGAAATTAATTACACCTATCTCTTTATAAACAATTATCTCACAACACATTTAAAAATCTTTTCAATTTAATCACAATCTAGAGATAGGCATTTTCAGAAGTTACTTTTTCCCCAAAACTTCAGTTAATAAAATATATTTAAATATGGGGAATACGTAACTTAAAATGTTTTGTTCCAGTACGAAATTTAAATCAACAATCATTCATATATACCGAACTATAAAAGATTTGTTCAGGGGTACTTGCCTTGAAGCTTTACACTAACACTAGCTTAACTCTAACCGACTTTAACTACTGGGTTCTTTGACTTGAACCTACAGAATCGAAACAACCTGAGTTCAACGACCGGTTATGCTTGACTTATCGTCACTAAAAACATTACCCAGTGATACGATTCCCGACTCGCACAAATATGCATAGTAATAATATACACGTAATAATGCATGTAATAATACACGTAGTAGATAGGGTTTGATTATATTTATTTACATATCTATACTCGATTCGTATTTAAAAGTAATTTTTAGAAAAATTTTACAGCGACTCCTCTATTTATAGTCCTATCCATCGAAACATCAATCGACATCAATCCCAATAATTTACAATTCGCAATTCATACTCCATACAACTCGTCACTCAAAAATTTATTTACGTTTTAAAAAATAATTTATACGATCATTTGTTTATTTAAAATATTTAGGACTCAGAACGTATCATCACGGTCCACCGTCAACTCGCCGAAGCTCATCGTCGATGATGGTAAAATTTGCGGTTACCCGATTATTTTTGGGTTTCCAACGCAAATTCCACCGATTACGAAATTAATTCTGGCACGAAAGAAATTTATTTGTTTCATGAAAGTAGTCAAATTATCCTGCAGAGGAAAAAAATAATTAATTGAATCAGCCTAACTAGAACCACAACACAGACATCAACATCACCACATAACCATCACACACAGCAACCACATCACACATAGCACAACCGCGCACACACAATGCACACACGCACATACTCACACACACACATACACACACACACACACACAGAGATATATACACATATATATATATGCATGTATATATATATACATAATTAAGAGGAATAATATCGGAATCAATCGAAGCAAGCAACCGAAACCACGGTCGGAAAGCTCACTGGAAAATAAGGCGGCCACCGGAAACAGAACAAGGAGGGGAAGAAGGGGAGATACAGAGAGAGAGAAATTAAGAGATAAAAACGAGAGCACAGGGGAGAGAGGAGGAACAAAGAGAGAACCGAGAGAGAGTTCAAAGAGAGAGATTGAGAAGGGATGGTGGAGGAGGTGAGAGACGGGGGGGGGGGGTTATAAAATAATAAAAAAAATCACAGCCTGCCACGAGTTCAATTAACAGACTTGTATCAACACTATATTCTAAGTATATACACGTGTCCCTGGCCCAGGCTTTATAATATTTGGTTCGTTTCTGGTTACTATAACGTACCAGCTGCGCACTAAAACATATCAAAAAATTACAAACTTTATACCAAAATTCTCAAAATATTTTGAAGTTAATAAAATAAAATTTTCAAGATTTTTACACCATTTTTGAAATGCAACTAATATCCGCATTTAACAATTAAGCAAAACAACGCACGGGTAAAATTTATCTCGAAAATTACCAAAATAACTTTAAAATTCTCAGAATATTATGAACTTAATAAAATATGAGTTTCATAATTTTTGAAGAATCCCGAAATTAAATATGGATTTTACAGGTGAACATAATTAGAAAATCATTTAAAAAATAAATAATTAACAAAATATTGATCTATAAATTTTATAAAATCCCAAAAATACTTATTGAAATTATAAAATCATAAAAACAATTTTAGAGACAATCCAAATATTTTTGAAAATAATTTTACCATAAAATCACTTTTAAAAGCGAAAAAAAGTAATATATTGCAAAAATAATCATACAAACAATCCACGCAACCGAACAATTGCATAAAAGTAATAATAAATAGAACACCGAGATCAAAATTAATATACAATTCTTTATTTAACTAATTACGTAATAATTATACATTTAAATATTACAAAAATGTACGAGTCGTTATATCCTTCCCCCCTTAAAAAAGATTATGTCCCTAGAATCTTAGCTAATTAAACAAGTGAGGATATTTGTCAAGCATATCTGACTCCAACTCCCAGGTAGACTCTTCTACCCTAGGGTTTCTCCAATGTACTTTAACTATAGGGATAGATTAATTCCTAAATACACGCTCCTTACGATCTAATATCTGGATTGGGCGCTCCACATAGGACAAATCTGATTGAAGCTCAATCGGTTCATACTCAATTACTTGATTCGAATCAGTGATATATGGTTTCAACATGGATACGTAGAACACATTATGAATATGCTGCAACTGTGGCGGTAATGCTATCTCGTACGCGACTTTTCCTATTTGCTTCAAAACTTTGAATGGTCCTATATACCTTGGACTAAGTTTACCTTTCTGTCAAAATTGAACCAACCCTTTCCATGGCAAACTTTCAGCAATACCAGTGACCATGTCTTAAAATTCATATCTTTCTGATGTAGATTTGCATTCTTCCTCTGTCTATCTTGGGCGGCTTTCAATCTTTTCCGAATTAATACCACTGTATCTCTAGTCTGCTGCACTAACTCAGGTCTTAACACTTTCTTTTCTCCTACTTCGTCCCAATACAAAGATGATCTGCACTTTCGTCTATATAAGGCTTCATAGGGTGGCATTTCAATGCTGGCATAGTAGCTGTTATTATAAGAAAACTCAATCAACGGTAGATGATCATCCCAATTCCCTTTGAAATCCAAAGCACAAACCCTTAACATATCATCGATCATCTGAATCGTTCTCTCACTTTGGCCATCGGTCTGAGGATGATAAGCAATGCTCATATTTTACTTAGTTCCTAAGCACTCTTGAAACTTGGTCCAAAACCTTGAATTGAATCGTGGGTCTTGGTCTGATACGATGGACACGGGAACTCCATGCTTGGTTACTATTTCATCCAAATACATTTTAACCAACTTTTTCAGAGAATATCTCTCGTTAGTAGGGAGGAAATGTGCTGACTTGGTCAGTCTGTCAATGATTACCTAAATAGCATCATGTTCGACTTTGTCTTTAGCAATCCTACGACGAAATCCATGGCAATCTCTTCCCATTTTCCACTGTGGAATCTCCAAAGGTTACAATAATCCACTGGGCCTTTGATGTTCTGCCTTTACCGTCTGACACACGTGACATTTGCTGACCCAATCCGCAATCTCCTTTTCCATTCCTGGCCACCAGAAATTTTTCTTTAAATCTTGATACATTTTGGTACTCCCAAGATGAATAGAGAATCTAGAATTATGAGCTTCCCGCAAAACTGACCTCATTCTTCAGTTCGCTTACGTTGGGGATCCATATTTTCGAGGAAAATCTGAGCATACCTTTGTTATCCTTCTGAGTGCAAACTTCTTCTCCTGTCAAATCGTCCAATCCTTTATTCATAACTTCCTCTTGACACTTCCTTATTCTTTCCATCAATTCTGGCTGAAAGGTGATTTCATATAATTTCTTCTTGTTACCTTTTGGCATGTGAATTTCAATTTTCATCTTTTCCAATTCTCTGGCTAGTTCTTCAGAAACTTCGATCTCATTTAATATTTCCTTCCTACTTAAGGCATCTGCTACCACATTAGCTTTGACCGGATGATAGTTGATTGAATAATCGTAATCCTTTATTAGCTCTAACCATCTTCACTGTCTCATGTTCATATCCTTCTGGGTGAATACATACTTTAAGCTTTTATGATCTGTATAAATGTCCCACTTCTCTCCGTATAAATAATGCCTCCACAGCTTTAACGCGAATACTATCGCTGCCAACTCCAAGTCAGGCACTGGATACTTTTGTTCATGGGGTTTTAACTGCCTGGACACATACACAATAACCTTATCATGTTGCATTAACACACAGTCTAATCCTTTCAGAGAGGCGTCACTGTAGATCACGAAATTCCCTGTCTCATCTGGTAATGCTAACACTGGTGTTGTCACTAATATCTTTTTCAGCTCCTGGAAACTTTCTTCATATTTCTCGGTCCAAACAAACTTTTCATTTTTCCTGGTCAGCTTGGTCAACGGAGTTGTAATCTTGGCAAAGTCCTTCATGAATCTTCGGTAATAACCTGCTAATCCGAGAAAACTTCTAACTTTCGTTGGAGTCTTCACCTGTTCCCATCTGGATACGGGCTCAATCTTCACGAGATCCACCTTAATACCATCCTTACCCACTATATGACCCAAAAACTGAACTTCCTCCAAACAAAATTCATATTTTGAAAACTTAGCGTATAACTGCTTTTCCCTCAGTCTTTGCAGAGCAATCCTTAGATGTTCGGTATAGTCGTCTTTGGTCTTTGAATAGATGAGGATGTCATCAATAAATACAATAACAAACTTATCCAGATACTCCTTATACACCCGGTTCATTAAATTCATAAAAGATGCTGGTGCATTGGTCAATCCAAATGACATCACTAAGAACTCGTACTGGCCATACCTAGTTCGAAATGCAGTCTTCGTTATATCTTCAGGCTTGATCTTCAGCTGGTGATAGCCCGATCTTAAATCAATCTTTGAAAAACAACATGCTCCTTTAAGCTGGTCAAACAGATCATCAATCCTGGGTAGGGGATACTTATTCTTGATGGTTAACTTGTTCAGTTCCCGATAATCAATACACAATCTCATACTTCCGTCTTTCTTCTTCACAAATAACACTGGTGCGCCCCACGGGGATACACTTGGTCTAATTACTCCTTTATCCAAAAGTTCCTGAAGTTTTTTAGCTAGTTCCTTCATATCCACTGGGGCCATATGATAAGGAGCCTTGGAAACCGGTTCTGCTCCTGGAATCAGGTCAATAGAAAACTCAATCTCACGATCAGGTGGTAATCTTGGCAGCTCATCTGGGAAAACATCTGAAAATTCACTAACTACTGGGATCTCATCCAAACTGGGTGCCTTATTCTCAGTTTCCATAACATGGGCTAAGTACGTGTCACGTCCTTGTCTCAATAGCTTCTTTGCTTTCAGTACCGAGAGAAATTTCTTTTCCTGCTTCTCTCATTGGTAAGTTATTCTAACATTATCTTATGTATAACAAAATTTTCTTTTTCTTACAATCAATATTTTCCTTATGCTGGGACAACCAATCCATTCCTAGAATCACATCAAATTCTCCTAGCTCAAAAGGTATTAGGTCCACTGAAAAGAAACACTCACAGATTTCTAATTGACATCTAGGGAAAAATTGGCTTACTGGAACTTTATCTTGGTTGGCTACTTATATAGTCAAGGGCTCAGCTAAATCTTCCAACATCAAATCCATATTACTTACACATTCTTTAGATATAAAAGACTTAGACGCTCTGAGTCAAACAAAACTTTAACAAGCATGGAATTTAGAGAAAGCGTACCTGAAACTACATCCAAATCCTGAGCATTAGATTTTTTGGTCATCTTAAAGGTTCTGGCTCTTGCTGTGCTGGTTGTCGGTCCTTGAGATTCACTACCTCCTACGCTGCCTTGAGTAGTCAACTTGCAGTTTCTGGAAATGTGCCCAACCTTACCACACTTAAAGCAGGTGACTCCGAGGTTCCCTGAGTTACATTCTGACGCATAATAACCCTTTTTATCGCATTTAAAGCACTGAACATCCTTCCTGCATTGACCACTATGCTTTCTACCACATTACTTACATTCCACAATTGGCTAGTTGAGTGAACTGGGGCAGAGGCAACTGAGGTGACACCGGAACTTGTCTGAGTAAAGCCTTGCCTCCTAAATCTCTTGTTCATGTTTCGTCCAAACTTCCTTGGGAACTTCTGACTGGACTCCTCTCGATCCGCCTTATCAGCACCACTATTAAACTTCCTCGTCTTATCACTCTTCTCCTTGGAGGCCAACTTCTGATCACTTTCAATCACTAGGGCGGCTTGAACTACAGAGGTAAACATCTTAAGCTGCAGGGCCACGACTCCACTACGAACTTCAGGGTTCAATCCTTGATGAAACCTTCTATTTTTCTGAATCTTGATATTCACATATCCAGGGGCTAATCGGGCCAATTCCGTAAACTTGGCCTCATATTCAGCCACACTCTTCTCTCCTTGATTTAGTTCCAAAAACTCTACTTCCAACTGACTCTGCAGACAATCTGGAAAATACTTTTCTAGGAACAATTCAGCAAATCTAGCCCAAGAGACAGGGCCATCTCCTTCTAGTGCACGCGTAGATTCCCACCAAAAATTTGCTTCACCCTTGAGAAAATAACTGGCATAATCTGTCTTGGAATCATCACTGACCTGGATGAGGGTGAAGGCTTTCTCCATCTCCTTAAGCCAAACTCTAGAAGCAATCGGGTCTACCTTGCCCTTAAACTCTGGGGGTTTGACTGACTGGAAAGACTTGAAACTAACAATTTGGTTTGGCTCCCTTGGCTGGGGTTGTTGTTGAAGCTGCAATTGTTGTTGGATTTGTTGGTGCTGTTGTTGTATAAATCGATGTTGTTGTTGCTGCTGTTGCAGGAATTGCTGTTGTTGCTGCTGGAATTGTTTTTGCTGCTGAGCCATCTGGTTAGACTATTGGTGCAGCAAATCTAGTAATCCATCCATGGTTGGGCCCCCATCAGAGTTCCTGCTGGAGGAATTGGACGGGATATTCTTCTTGGGAGGCATTCTCCTGAAACACAGCAAAAATGTTTTATATGAAAATTGTGCCCCCGGGTAGCAACATTTTTATGCATCATGAGAATGCTGTCACAATTAAATATTCCCTTCCTTGTTTACTTGCGGTCCATCCACGGTGCATAACTAAATTTAACAAAACCAGCAACAAATACAACAATAATAGTAACAGTAATAACAACAGTGCAACAAAAATAAAACCAACAACAACAGTATAATCAAAAGAACGATAGTACAACAACAGTATAAATCCATCCAACAATTATAGTACAACACACGAAAAAAACCGAATACATAAAAAAATTGGCTGTCATAGCAGCCTCCGCCTAATACAAGCTACATCAACATAATATATATACATAAAGAAAACACCTACAGAACTCCTACAAATCAACTCTGAGCTCTGTATCTCACTGCAGCAACTCTGATCTAACCACTGCCACTGCCACCGATAGATCCTAACTCATATACCAACTAGTTCAGAAGATCCTGATACTGAACAGCTCTAAACTCGGAGCTAATGAAACGGTCGATGGTCCGGGCTCTCTCAACAACAGCCTGAGTCAAGGATCGCACTCTCTCCTATACATCGGGAGAAGGGGCAAGGATGCTCTGAAAAGGCCCAAACGGTATCTGGTCAAGCTGTGCCGCTAACCCTGGGCTCTGCTCTCGGATCAAAGACTGGTTCACCGCTCGGTGAGCATGGTAGGGGATCGGGGAAGATGCACCTGAAGGAACGGATGGAGGGACATGTGGTCTCGGGGTGGATAACTGGGACCATATCCTGGAGGGAAATCCCTAACAGCCGACACTGACCTTCGTACCCAACGAGGACGGGCACCAGGTCCTGACACACCTCCTGGTACAACTGGAGGAACAAGTGGGGGATGCATGGGAGTCTCCTCAGCTATGACATCCAAAGTCCTCTCAGAGTTTGAATCATCTGAATCTGACTGGTTTTCCCGAGATGGAGAACTAGAAATCTCTATGGGCCATTGACAACAATATAAATATACAGAAAGACATAACAAGGTTAAGGCATGTCTATTAAAATATTAATAGATGTCAGGGTAACGCCTTCGGAACCCTCGACTGACACTTAAGGTTGCTCCTCTAAATGAGTTGCTGACTCACACTATAGGACACACATCCTACACCTCTCTGACTCAATCCTTAACCTAAATCAGGGACTTGAACCTAGCTCTGATACTAACTGTGACGGCCTCAACCCCAGTGTCAGGGGCTGACGTCACCAAAATATATCAAACTACGAATATAAGTTACTAATTAAACTTTATTATAAAACACGACCCCAAACCAGGAGCCGATGCAGGTTCAAGTATTATTTAGGTTACAACACAACAACTAACTTATTCCATAATCCGACACCCTAACTTATTACAGCAACTCATCAGACCTCAGTTCTGATACAACTACCTCAGAGGAGCCGGGACCAGAGGGGGCTGACACTCTACCATGCCCTGGTCTTCTAGACATCTGCAATAAATAAGTACAAAACAAGTTGCAAGGGTGAGCAATAAATTGCTCAACAGTACCACTATATGAATAAGAATTAAAAAAGTGTGTATAAAAATAGTATAGGAACAAATATCAGATCTCGTTTATGAAAACAAGTTAATCAGGTACACACTGGATATCAAAACTAGCATGCTCTGAAAAATAATATCATCTATAGTGTGCTGTGTAATAATACCAGAGTCCAATTTTAGCATGCTATTATCTTTTCCAAAAATCACTATCCCATTACAGGAACCATAAATCATCTGTTCCGTTATGGGGATCAGCAAAACCATTTGTTCTGTTACGGGAACCACTAGACCAAAATCGGATATATAATTGGATGGATCCTAGGGACAGCTGATCAGTCTATCCAACCATAAATTGTTCCGGAACTCAGAGACTAGCTAGGTCTCTGTCATGCTGGACTAAGCAGTCTAAATAGGGTGCGCAACCGACTTAGCCTCTTACGCAACCATGTTGGGCCGTTACGGGCCTCTTACGCAGCCATCCACTATCTGATCCGTTTTTATCCAGTTTTCAAAATTAACTACACCTATCTCTTTATAGATAATTATCTCACAACACACATTTTAAATTCTTTTCAATTTAATCTTAATCTAGAGATAGGCATTTTCAGAAGTTACTTTTTTCCCAAAACATCAGTTAATAAAATATATTTAAATACGGGGAATACATAAATTAAAATGATCTGTTCTAGTAAGAAATTTAAATCAACAATCATTCATATATATACTGTAACGACCGAGGAATTACGCTTGTATTATATTATAATAATAATAGATTATGTGTATAATTATGTGATTAAATGTGTTAAGTCATTGAACCCTAACTGCTATGTGTTATGTGTTGGTTGTTTTGATCCAAACGTGTTTTGGATATTTATTGAGCGTTCTATCGTCAGTTATATATATTATATCAAAACCTGTACAGCTCAAAACTATGTTTTAAAAGCCCGTATTTCAAACAAAATCATTGGCCCTATTTTGCCAAAAATGCCCTATACCGTATCGCTATTCTGAACCCTTAGACGTTTTACAAATTGACCTTTTTCGCGAAAAACGACTTTTTCCGGACCCCTTCGGGTACCAAAAACCCCACAAAAATCACATTTTTATTTTTATATGATTATGAAATTATCATATATCATTTTTCTTTGTATTTTTGTATTTTTCACAATTTTTGGGAATTTTTAGTATTATTTTGTATTTATTGGATATTTAAAAATTCATTATTAATACCCAAAAATTATAAAAATTGGGGCCAAATATTTTATTAGGAGTATAATTAGCCCCTTAATTTTACTTAGGGGTATTATTTTCATAAATATAAATACCTGAATTACTATTAATTAAATCAGTTAATTATAATTAAAAATCAGAAGAAAAAAATAAAAAGAAAAAGAAAGGGGATTAGGGTTAGGGTTTTGTGAAGAACAGCAGCAGAATCAATCGGACTTTTGAAGGTGATTCCGGTGACAGAAATTGAAGTGTGAGTAACCGATTTGAAGCCCAAAGTCTGTTCTATCAGATTATCACGTCAAAATCATCAACCGAGGTATTAATTTGTGTTTCGTAATTTCGGATTAATTTCTCGAATTCGGGTTTGAAGTTCTGGTAATTGTTTGATGATTATGTTAGTATAGATGTTTAGATCGTCGATTTTGGAGTCGATTGACACCGGTTTTGTCGAGTTTGGCTTCGAGTTTTGTCTCGCCGGAAAAGCGGCGCCGCCGCCGCTGTTATCGGTGGTTTAGGCGGCGGGGACGGATAAAACGAAGGAGGAACACGACAGGGGAGGCCTGGGAACGAAAGGGAACGAAGCAGCAGAAGAAACGAGGCCGATTGATTGCCGTTTTTGCTTCGTCGGAAGTTTCCGCCGGGCCGGAATCTGGGCAACGGCCGGCTGTTCTTCCCGACCCGATTGGGTTGGGGACGACCCGGTTTCTAACCCGGTTTCGACCCGGGTTTAATCCTAATAACCCAAACCCTGTTGATGTTTTTGTGTTTTTAGTTAATTAATTAATTATTTATATTTTAGTATATTAAAATCAGTTTTTAGTAATTCTAAAAAGTAAATAAAAATTAGTTTTAAATTCTGAAAAATAGTATTATTAATTTCTAAATTATTTTATTAATTTATAAATTCTAATTTAATTATTTAATTATTTAATTATTTATCTAATTATTTATTAGTTATCTAATTAATTAATAATTAGGTAATTAATTAATAATTAGGTAATTAATTAATAAATAAGGATTAAACTGATTAATAATTTGATAATTAGTTAATATGACGAGTAGTGATTCGATAATGAGAATTATTATTCGAGCGTTAGTTATTCGAATAATATTACAGTAATTGTTCGTATCATATAATTAAATACTGATAGTTAATTGATTAACGAATCGTTTAAATTCCAATAATAATATATTAGTTCGGTAATATTCGAGAATAGTGTGTAGCTCGTATTTATACGAGTGATTAATCGTTGAGTTGGTTTATAATTTGAGTAATTCGTAGTTATTCGTTAAATAGCGTATCGGTTAATTAAGTTGATTGATTATTTGTAAATAATCGATCTAATCAAATAAATAACGATGAGTTGTAAATATTTGTAATAAATTGTGATTAATCCTAATAATTAGGGATTAATTATTTTAAATTAGTAAATAATTATCTATTAATTATTTATTAGTTATTTATTTATTAAGTGATTAATTATTTCAATAATTAATCACATAATTTTCAATAAATCGTAACTTCTTCGTTTTAACTCCAAAAATTATAAAAAAAATTATTTTTGACTTTGATTTTTATTAAATAATTATTTAAAAAATTATTTTAGGATTTAAAAGGTTGTAATAATTATCTATATTGAATAATAAATTGAATTATCAGTGTTTAATTCATAACAATTCAACCGTTAGTCCGATTTAAGTGAAACGAAGACCCCTAGACTCAGAAAAATGAGACGAATCCAATAAAAATAGTTGTAAGTTATAATTTATTCTGAAAAAGAGTAGTTTGGTGATAACTGATAGTTCGTAGGTCCTAGTAGGGATATAATTGAGCCGAATAAATCCCGAAAAAATTATAATAAAATCAGATAAGACTAGTAATGCAGGTATAAGCCTAGAATTGATTCTAAAAATAATTATAAATCTAGAAATTAATTGTGTGCTTTACGTGTTACGTGTTATATGTGATTATGTGCATAAATGTGTTGTGTAAATATATGTATATATATGCGAGTCAGATAGAAACGCATGGGTAGACTGATAAGGTTGCGTGATATCAATTCAAGATACACGTATATAGTAAGTTATCTAAACACCTATATTTCCATGATTTGTTCAGTGTTAACAAGGCAGAGCAAGCTAGGGTCAGAAGGCAGTGAATTAAACCAGGTTAAGGACGCACAAGGCAAGTTTTTCCCCTATTCTAAATTCAGAATAGTGAATTATATTTCTTTTCTATCATATCAATTCTCTTTGATAATCATTGTTCATATGCACTGTTGTCCATTTATTATTACTTGTTCCAGTTTCATTTCAATTCTTGATTTACCCAATTTATTGAATTCCCTGTTCATATTTCAATTCTTTTACCCTACATATATTCTGGTATATCCTAGTGTTGGGATATATCAATAGCATACCGATTGTTCCGGATGCTCAGCCTTGGACTGGATGGTTACTATAAAGGCTGGGTTTTTCCCAGACCATTAATTAATAGGCCATAGTTGCCTGAGTACTCCTTATGTTGGTTGGGTCTATGCAGTTGGGTATAGATCCGCACTATATTCTGACTGATCAGCAGATTATAGTGCATATGTTGGTTCTTGTTTCCAGTCTTGTTCATTTGGCACTCGCCATCATTGGCAAATTATTATCATATACAGATACAGATGGTTGTTCAAACCAGCAGCTTATTGGTTCATTTATTTCTCTCTCTTTATAATATATATATATATATATTGTTGCAGGCTTGTTGAGCAATTTTGGCTCATTTCTTTTATTGTCACTCCTATTGTTTTACAGTTAAGGTAGAGAATGAAACCCATCAGGACCCGCATAGTCAAGAAGCGAGTCAAGCAGCGGGACCCTCTTATACCAAGAGTGTTCCTTCCTATTCCCGAAGAGAGCTTTGAATTGCCAGATCAGGTGTAGCAGGATAAGTAGTAATGTTGGGTTGAATAAAAGTTTTGTGTAGTTTGAATAAAAGATTGCGTAGTGAAACTGTAGATAGAATAAAGTTTTGTAATAAAGAGAGTTCTTGAGACATGTTTTATTTAGTTGGGTTTGTAATAAAGTGTAGTGCATGATTCTTGTTTCCAAACTCAACCCTTAAAAGATCCTGAGTAGTGATAGTTCGGGGTAATTATTATATTAGTATTCCGCTTGTGCAGGTATAGTTGGTAATTGTTGTTAATAATGCCCCAAATCTATACCCCGGATTTGGAGGGTGTTATACTCACCCTCCTTATCGTTAGGGTTTCTTTCATTTTCACCCTGTCCCTCACCTAGCTCACCACCCTGCACACTCCCCTCTTGATGTTTGGTAGATTTTAAAACTAATTTCTTTTGAGAGAGACTAGAATGGGTTTTCTTTGACTTGGATTTAGAAATTCTTGATTTTGTGGCTTGGGTAGGCACCTGTTTGGTCACTGTCACAGGTGTCATGGCCACAGCTGTTTGCAAAGAAATTTGTGGTTGGGTAGAAATTGGAGCAGAAGAAATTATCTTATTTACCTGTTGTACCTCCATGATTGGCAAATAGATGAGGGGAACCTCACTGTGGTGATTTGCCCTGTTTAGATCAGCAATAACTCTCTTTTCTTGAACCCAACAATCAAGCTTGTTGGTTGGGTTCTCAATGACAAGATCTTCCGAAACAAAATTAGCTAGCAACATAAAGAATCTAACATAATATATGTTTTTAGACCTTTCTTAATGTCTCTTAGTTTGTACCCTAGCTATACATTATAGAATTACTGAAATTAAAATACTTATCACTCAGAAGCATGTAAAGCTGTTAATAATAGAATAGCTAACAACATCAAAATTACTAATCTTGCCAGAAAATGCATTAACAAAAGAATCACAGAGAAAGCTCCACTCCTTTCTAAGGCCCATTCTCCTAACCTCGCCTAACTTGGAGGGATTAAGAGAATAACCCATAGAAGTAAGCATGTTGCTCATATCCGTTTCTGTGTGTGGAAAAAGAGTATTATTTTCAGGCAGTTTAAAGTATGCTTGTAGTGTATCACAATTAATGCAGTAGTCCTTACCTTTGAGAGAGAAGGTAATGGTCTTATCTTTTGAATTGAACACTGTTGTAGTCCAAATTTCCTCAACAACTTCTCAATAGATGACCGGAGATAGCATAACTCAGTTTGCAGCCTCAAACAAAGTCCATCATTTTGTGATAGTCCTCGGAAGCAGTAATCTCCTTGTTCACCAATGCTACAAAGTTGTTCTTCTCATATACAAACCCAGTTTGAGACATGATTTTGACTACTGGTGCCATTGTTGTAATTGGAAGTAGTTGTAGAAAGAGGGTTTTTGCTTTTGGAGACGAAGATAGTTAGAAGAAATTGCTTTGAGAAAGATAAAAGTAAAAATGAAAATGAAATAGTCTTTTATACTTTCTCAAAAATAAATGGTTAAAAGTTAAAAGTAAAATAAACCAATGAAATTTGCCCAAAATAGTCGTTTAAAAAAAATAAATAAACTGTCGAAATTCTAATGATTATCCATCGAAATATACTTACAGGTTGTAAGTAAATTCGACGAATGATACATAGAATTAACGGCTATGAATGAAGCAATTCGACAAATGAGGATTAAACAAATATCCGTCGAGAAAAAGTACCCAGAATAATACTTGATTTTTGAACAGATAATGAAATTCAACGGATATTAATTTTTGACGGATAATGAACATCCGTCGAGATGTAAACTTTGACTTAACCAAAATTTCATCCTTGATAAGAAAAATCAAATTTGATTATGGCTGCATTTCAAATTGCTTAGATATCAAAACAAATTAGGAGTAATTAAGCATACCTAACTCACTTACCAACCTAGTAAAGGTGGATTCATCAAGTGGCTTGGTAAAGATGTCTGCAAGTTGCTTCTCACTTGGAACAAAATGAAGTTCCACAGTACCATTCATGACATGTTCTCTAATAAAGTGGTACTTGATGTCAATGTGCTTTGTCCTCGAATGTTGTACTGGATTTTGAGTAATTGCAATGGCACTAGTGTTATCACAGAAAAGAGGAATCTTATCCACTTATAGACCATAGTCCGACAGTTGGTTTTTCATCCTAAAATTTGAGCACAACAACTGCCAGCAGCAATATATTCAGCCTCAGTTGTAGAAGTAGAGACTGAATTTTGCTTTTTACTGAACTAGAATACTAGCTTATTTCCTATAAATTGACAGGTTCCTGTTGTACTTTTCAATCAATTTTACAACCTGCATAATCTGCATCTGATTAACCAGTTAGATCAAAACCAGAATCTCTAGGATTCAAAATGTCAAGTTTTGGTGTTCCTTTGAGATATCTGAAAATTCTCTTAATAACTACTAAGTGAGATTCTCTAGGATCAGCATAAAATCTAGCACAAGATAAGTAGTAAACATTATATCTGGCCTACTGGCTGTTAAATATAAAAGTGAGCAAACCATGCCTCTTTAACTTGAAATGTCCACAGAATTTTCAGTAGTGTTCAATTGAAGTTTAGTTGCAGTGGTCATGGGAGGTTTTGCAGATGTGCAATCCATTAAGTCAAATCTTAAAAGATCATAAATATTTGGTTTGATTAATGAATATTCCATCACTAACTTGCTTAACTTTTAAATGAAGAAAGTAAGTTAGTTCTCCTATCATGCTTATTTATATTTACTTTGCATCAATTTGGCAAACTTTTTGCAAAGTTTCTCATCTGTAGAGCCAAATATAATATCATCTACATAAATATGAACAAGTATATTAGGGCCATTAACAATTCTAAAGAATATAGTTTTATCAACAATACCTCTTGTAAAATGATTTTCTAAGAGAAACTTTGACAAAGTGTCATACCAGGCTCTAGGTGCTTGCTTCAATCCATAAAGTGCTTTCAGAAGATAGTAGACATATTCTAGAAAGTTGGGATCTTCAAAACCAGGAGGTTGACTGGCATAGACTTCCTCCTCTAAATCTCCATTCAAAAAAGCACTTTCAACATCCATTTGATAGACTTTGAAATTAACATGGGCTGCATAGGCTATAAAAATTCTGATGGCATCAAGTCTTGCAACAGGAGCAAATGTTTCATCAAAATCTATTCCTTCTTGTTGACCATAGCCTTTAGTAACCAATCTAGCTTTGTTGCTGACTACTATGCCATTTTCATCCATCTTGTTTATGACTACCCATTTGGTATCAATAGGATTTTCGCCTTTAGGTTTGGGTACCAACTTCCATACTTATTTCTTTCAAATTGGTTTAGCTCTTCCAGCATAGCTAAAACCCAATCAGGATCCAACAAAACTTCTTCTACCTTTTTAGGCTATTCCTGAGACAGGAAGCTGCTGTATAGACATTCTTCCGAGTTACTTTCCTGGTTTGCACTCTTGAAGTTGCATCACCAATAATTAATTCAAATGGGTGATCTCTAGTCCATTTTCTTTGTTGTGGAAGATTAGCTCTAGATGGAGATGTTAGATATATTGATAATGTCATGTCTAATATAATTTATGTTTAGTTTTCAGATCTTACTTGAATAGGACAAATCAGTACTTAACTGAAATCAGCACTTATACTGAAGTCAGAACTTAAGTGATCTGTACTTAAGGTTCAGGAGATATTATCGGGAGATAATATCAGGACTTAAAGGAAACTTTCAGATAAGGAAGGTGGCTGATTGAAAGGAAAGAAGATCAAGACCAACGTAAGAAGAAATATGCATGAAGAAGGAATTCTATGAAAAATGGAATACTTGGAAGAAAAGATAACTCATTGATATATTTTAGGAAACAGAATTATATTCCATATCAATTAGCGATTATCTTGTAACTGTGTAGTATATAAACACAGACATAGGGTTTACACTATAAGTGTTATCATTATCGAGAATATTATTCATTGTAACCCTAGCAGCTCTCGTGATATTTGTTTATCACTGAGAGAGGACAGTTCCATATTGTAACAGAGTTTATTGCATTGAATAAAGTTTGTTTTCTGTTACTTGTGTTATTTGAATTCGATTTGATTATGCTATACACTGTATTCAACCCCCTTCTACAGTGTGTGTGACTATCAAGTGGTATCAGAGCAGATCTGTTAACACACAAACAGTTTAAGATCCAAAAACAATCATGTCTGAAGCAGAAACTCCAACCAAGCCCACCAAAACTGAAGAACCTCCAAAGACTCAAATCCACAGTCGATATGAGACCATTAGAGTTCCCATACTGAAACCATCTGAATATCCCATATGGAAGGTGAGGATGACTATGTTTGTGGAAGCTACTAATCCAGAATATCTTGACAGAATCCATGAAGGACCTCACAAGCCAACCAAACTCGCTGTTGTAGTTGCAGGTGAAGCAGTAAAGTTTGTACCAAAGGAGAAAAGTGATTACACTGCTGTGTTGGGAACCACGGACTTAGGGTGTTACCACGTTTTATGATAAAGATTACGAAAAGAGGATTACCTTGTTAATGGTTGATTCCACGCTCTTCTATTGTATTCCCAAATTCCCTTGAGCGAAGTGTGGCCTCCGTCTTCTCAAGTTATCCTCTCTTCTTGCTCCTTGGTGGCTACAATATGTTTTCACACATTCCAAGCAAGAAGAGAATAAGAATATATATAGGCTACAATAGGGACCATGGATAATTAGGTTGGGCCTTCTAATTACATCTTGAGCCTAGCCCAATGTAATTAAATATTAATTCAATCCACTAAAGAATTAATATTTGCACTACCTTTCCTAATACCGTAATTTAATTAATTCGGTTCCAATATTATTTGCTTATTAAATTCCCCATGTTTAAAATATCATATGTCCATTAATTAAATAAATTACTGATAATTTATTTAATTAATATCTTTTATCCTTGATCATCCACTCAACCTTTATTTAATTATGCCAGAATAAATTCCACCTGCAGGGTTTCACATAATTAAATCTTTTTGAGCTTTCAAGGGGACATCATTAACCCGAATATTATCAGGACATGGATTCCTTCAATAAATAATATCCACCATGTATATAATTCCATCACCCAAAATATAATGATATAATTCAAAAGAATTATTTCATATATAAATCAAAGCATGTAAATAATATACACGTGTCAATTACTATTTCCGGATTAAGAACCTAAGCATTAATAATAACATAGAATCTTAGTTCTCCTTCTTAATCAGTATTAAGGGAACAATTCTAAATTTGATCTGTTCAATATACACAAAGTATACTAGTATTATTTATTAGTCAATATAAACTAATCTAAATAATACTACAGCCATACCAGTGGATTGTCCAACACCACCTGTGCTGTGAACCTTATTATATTATATAACCGTATTTAACAATCTAATATTCTGTATCCCATTTGATACTAGATTGTTCACAATATATAATATTAGACAACATGTAAACATTCAAATGATTCTCAAATAAACTGGCCAGAAATAAATGTACATACTTCAAATAAATATTTTCAGTATACACTAACAATCTCCCACTTATACTCAAAATATTCTATGTGTACATCAGTGTTTATTTAATCCACTATTACATAAAATCTATGTGTCCATCCATCTGACTCCTATCGCTTCCACATGCTTGTCAAAAACCTTGGTTGGCAAGCTCTTTGTGAAAGGATCTGCTCGGTTGTCTTCTGATGATATGTGAGCCACAACTATATCCCCTCGCTTTACGATTCCTCGTATGAGATGATACTTACGTTCAATATGTTTAGCTTTGTGGTCTCGCGGTTCCTTTGAATTTGCCACAGCACCAGTGTTATCACAATACACCGTCAAGCTCCTAGGCAAATTAGGTACCACATCTAAGTCCAAAAGGAAGTTCCTGAACCATACAGCCTCCTTGGCAGCCTCAGAGGCCGCCACGTACTCGGCCTCCATGGTGGAGTCTGCAATGCATTTCTGCTTTACACTCCTCCATATAACGGCTCCACCTCCCAAAGTAAAAACATATCCCGAGGTTGATTTCCTCTTATCCCTATCTGATTGGAAATCTGAATCAGTATATCCCAAAGGAAATAGATCTGAGGCCTTGTAAATTAACATATACTCCTTAGTCCTTCTCAGGTACTTGAGTATAGTTTTTACTGCACTCCAATGTTCCTGACCTGGGTTCGACTGATATCTACTAACCATGCCTACAGCAAAGCAGATGTCAGGCCTCGTACATAACATAGCATACATTAAGCTTCCACATGCTGAAGCATAAGGAACTGCTTTCATGCTCTCTATATCCTTAGGTGTCGAAGGACACTGCTTCTTAGATAGAGCAACTCCATGCTTAAAAGGTAAAAACCTTTCTTGGAGTTCTGCATGTTAAAACGAGCTAATACTTCATCAATGTAGGGCTCTTGAGATAAAGCCAACATCCTTTTCTTGCGATCCCTTATAACTTTGATCCCAAGGATGTATGCCGCTTCACCTAAGTCCTTCATGTCAAATTGTTTGAACAACCATGCCTTTACTGATGACAACATCTCAACATTGTTTCCAATGAGTAAAATATCATCTACATATAGTACTAGAAAAACCACTGCATTACCTTCACTTCTCTTATACACGCACGATTCGCTTGGACTTTGATCAAATCCATATGACTGGACTGCCTGATCAAAACGAATATTCCAGTCTCTAGAAGCTTGTTTAAGTCCATAAATAGACCTCTTAAGCTTACATACCAGATGCTCTTGGCCTTCCTTAATGAATCCTTTTGGTTGCTGCATATAGATGGTTTCTTCAAGACTTCCATTAAGAAAAGCTGTCTTGACATCCATTTGCCAAATCTCATAATCGAGATGAGCTGCTATAGATAAAAGAATACGGATTGACTTAAGCATGACTACCGGTGAAAAGGTTTCCTCATAATCGATACCTTCTTTCTGAGTATACCCTTTCGCAACAAGTCTTGCTTTCCAGGCTTTCACCTTTTTATCTAATCCCCTCTTTTTCTTGTAGATCCACTTACATCCAATAGGTTTTATACCTTTGGGTGGTTCCACGAGCTCCCAGACCTGATTAGAATACATTGATTCTATCTCAGATTCCATCGCCTTTTGCCAAAGATCTGCATCTTTGTCTTGTACTGCCTCTTCGTATGTACGGGGATCATCATCATGTTCACCAGGGACCAAGTCTGAAGACTCTCCCAAAAACATGAATCTATCAGGCTGTTGAACAACCCTCCCACTACGACGAGGCACTGGTGCGGTATTAGTGACAGGTTGTACATTATGTTGTGGTTGTTCTACTTGTACTACAGCTTCATGGGTATTATTTGTCCCTCCCACTAGTTCCTCTAAAACGACACTACTCATGGGTTTGTGATTCATTATATAGTCCTCCTCCAAGAATCTTGCATTGGTGCTACAATGACATCCCGATTCTTCGGACTATAAATAAATATCCTTTCGTTCCCATGGGGTAGCCTACAAACAACCTTACTTCTGTACGAGATTCTAACTTAGTCGCGTTCTTGTTCAGCACATGTGCTGGACAACCCCATATTCGAATATGTCTTAGACTCGGTTTATCCCCGGTCCACAATTCTAAGGGGGTTTTAGGAACCGACTTAGAAGGTACTAAGTTCAGAAGATAAGCTGCTGTCTCTAAGGCATGTCCCCAAAACGACTTGGGTAAATCCGAATAACTCATCATCGATCTAACACTCTCTAAAAGGTTGGTTCCTTCTCTCTGCTACACCGTTCTGCTGGGGTGTGCCTGGTGCAGTTAACTGGGATTCTATCCCATTTTCTGATAAATATTCCCTAAATTCTCCAAGCAAGTATTCGCCACCACGATCTGATCGTAGTGACTTGATACTTTTATTAAGTCGCTTCTCCGTTTTAGCTTTGTACTCTTTGAACTTATCAAAGCACTCAGACTTACGGTGCAACAAATAAACGTACCCATATCTAGAATAATCATCAATGAAAGTGACGAAATATTCATAACCACCTCTTGCTTGGATATTCATGGGTCCACATAAATCAGAGTGAACCAATTCTAACAGTTGTTTGGCTCTATTCCCTTTGCCTTGAAAGGCCTATTAGTCATTTTACCTTCCAAGCAGGATTCACAAACTGGAAATGGCTCCACTGCCAATGAGCTTAAAGGCCCGTCTACTACCAGTCTTTGAATCCTCCTCAAGTTAATATGACCTAATCTCAAGTGCCAAAGATATGTTTGGTTCAAACTAGAAGGTTCCTTTCTTTTAGTAGAGTTAGAAGATGTGTTGTTCAATTCCCTAAATTGCAGTTGCAGTGCAGGTTGACTAGGATTAATTATATACAAATTGTCTTGCAATGTACCAGAACATATAATTCGTTTATTCATCATAATAGAAACATTACGATCCAAACAAACATTATAACCATCCAAAGCAAGTTTAGAAACCGAAATTAAATTCCTTCTAAAAGAAGGTACATAAAGACAATTGTTCAAAACCAAAATCCTATCAGAACCAAAAGATAAATGAATAACTCCTACTGCTACTTCGTAGCATCTCCCATGAACACGTATATCTCACCATCTCTAAGCATTCTGGATAGTTGGAACCCCTGCATAGAATTACAAACATGATCAGTGGCTCCTGTATCTACACACCAAGTGCTCGTAGATATAGCCGCTATAAATGTTTCTGTAACTAGAGAAAGAGACATACCAGTATTGTTTGTCTTCTTAGGAAGAGGACAATCCTGTTTCCAGTGACCTGACTGTTTGCATCTGAAGCACTTTCCCTTAGGCTTTTTCACACCACCCTGAACTCCCACTGCCTTCACAGCTTTCTGTGTCTGAGCCTTTTTTCTTCTTAATACCTTTCGGCTTAGAGGAAGAACCTTTCTCAGCCACATTCACTTGAACACTCTGCCGAAATAATCCTTCAGCTGCCTGAAGTTCTGTCAGCAGTTCCGCGAGACTATACTGCCTCTTGTTCATGTTGTAATTCAAGCGGAACTGCTCAAAACTCTTGGACAAGCTCATAAGGATAATGTCAATCTGGGTTTCCCCGTCAAGTTCAGCACCAAGGATCTCTATCTCATTCAGATGCGACATCATCTTGAGAACATGATCCCTTACAGGTGTGCCTTCAGCCATCTGAGTGTTCATTAAAGCCTTCATGGCTACTTGCCTAGCAGCCCTATTCTGATCTCCAAAAAGTTCCTTGAGATTAAAGAGCATATCCGAAGCAGTGGCCATAGACTGATGCTGATGCTGCAAAACACCCGACATTGCTGCCAGAATGTAACATCGCGACATCTCATCAGCCTTAATCCACCGTTTATAATACTCTTTCTCATCTTCAGGAGCATCACAGCAGGCTGTTCAGGCTTGGGTTCATAAGTGCAAAACTTGTACTCCTCAGCAGTCAACACAATGTCCAAATTTCGTTTCCATTCAATATAGTTAGGTCCGGTAAGTTTGTTATCCTTAAGTATGGTGAATAGTGGATTAAAGCCCATTTTATCCTGAGAATCATGCATAAAAACATCACATAAATAAGGGTGCATTAATTATTAAGATCTATTGATTCCTCTAACAATTATTAAAATTTAATGCACTAACATCTAAACACCATAAGCTTCTGGTACGCCACGATGTGTGACATGTATACCACCTAATTTTGTTTAAATGTTACTTCGGTCCTATTACTAAACAATATGCCACGTTGGGGTGGACTATATTATTTTTCATAGCTAAGTGTATACCATCATCAAATCTTAAATTATTGAAATCTATGGAACTTGGTACGCCACGATGGGTGGCGTGTATACCTTCCAATATTCGTAATTTTGCCTTGAATAGAATACTTCAATTCAATATTCATCAATGGTTTGATTTCCAGGTAGTGGAGGAGTCACATCGGTCTCGCTTAAAACCCACAGCCTTACAAGTTCGATGAACCCGTTTTTGACAAAATCGCCCCAAATCAGAAATAAAGAAAATCCGTATTTATTCCTTTAAAATTAATTTAAGAAGTTTGTTCTAGTAATTTCTATAACATTCTAGACACCATAAATTACATGCCACGATGGGTGACGTATATATAATTTATATTCGTCTTTATGTTAAATTACCTACAACCAATAATGGAGACCATGGGATTTAATTTCATATTAATTCCCTCTCCCACTTAGAATTTTTTTATTAAAATTGAGGAATTTTAAAATTAAATGGGGCCCTATGTTGTTATAATTATGTCTAATCATGCATTCAAAATACACACATAATTTTAGCAACATATAACATTTAATTAAAGCAATAAATAAAATTTATGTCCATGTCGTCCTAATTAAGTTAAACATGCAATTTTAAAAGAATTACACACATAATTAACGACACACATAATCAATAAATTAAAGCAATAATTAAAATTTAATGGAAAAAATTAAAATAAATTTTCCACTATTATGGCCCTTGAAAAAAAATCCAGCTCTCAAAAAAAATCTGCCCCAAGCGCGCCCCGACGCCCCAGCAGCCCCAGCGGCCGCAGCGCGCGCGCCTGTTGCTTTTCTGTGAGTTTTGTTTTGATTTTGTTCGATCCAAACATCAACAGCAGCCCCTTGTAATCGCACAGCGGAACAAAAAACTACCGGAATTGATTTCCGATCGCACATAACTATTACAAAATACCCGGAACAATTAAAAAAAATAGATCTAACAAAACTAATTTTGTAAAATCTATTCTAACACGATCAACCCTCGTGTAAATTACAACCACGATTAAACCACGTGGAAACCAAAACAAAAATTAACCACGATTAAACCACGTGGGATCCAAACACATAATTAAAATATACATGGCCATAATAGTGGATTAACAACCTGCATCAAAACCAATACAAGCAAAACACTATATACACGCATATATAATTACGACATGGACATTATATCATAAAACGTAGAACCCATTACCAGGCTCTTGATACCAATTTGGGAACCACGGACTTAGGGTGTTACTACGTTTTACGATAAAGATTACGAAAAGAGGATTACCTTGTTAATGGTTGATTCCACGCTCTTCTATTGTATTCCCAAATTCCCTTGAGCGAAGTGTGGCCTCCGTCTTCTCAAGTTATCCTCTCTTCTTGCTCCTTGGTGGCTACAATATGTTTTCACACATTCCAAGCAAGAAGAGAATAAGAATATATATAGGCTACAATAGGGACCATGGATAATTAGGTTGGGCCTTCTAATTACATCTTGAGCCTAGCCCAATGTAATTAAATATTAATTCAATCCACTAAAGAATTAATATTTGCACTACCTTTCCTAATACCGTAATTTAATTAATTCGGTTCCAATATTATTTGCTTATTAAATTCCCCATGTTTAAAATATCATATGTCCATTAATTAAATAAATTACTGATAATTTATTTAATTAATATCTTTTATCCTTGATCATCCACTCAACCTTTATTTAATTATGCCAGAATAAATTCCACCTGCAGGGTTTCACATAATTAAATCTTTTTGAGCTTTCAAGGGGACATCATTAACCCGAATATTATCAGGACATGGATTCCTTCAATAAATAATATCCACCATGTATATAATTCCATCACCCAAAATATAATGATATAATTCAAAAGAATTATTTCATATATAAATCAAAGCATGTAAATAATATACACGTGTCAATTACTATTTCCGGATTAAGAACCTAAGCATTAATAATAACATAGAATCTTAGTTCTCCTTCTTAATCAGTATTAAGGGAACAATTCTAAATTTGATCCTGTTCAATATACACAAAGTATACTAGCATTATTTATTAGTCAATATAAACTAATCTAAATAATACTACAGCCATACCAGTGGATTGTCCAACACCACCTGTGCTGTGAACCTTATTATATTATATAACCGTATTTAACAATAATATTCTGTATCCCATTTGATACTAGATTGTTCACAATATATAATATTAGACAACATGTAAACATTCATATGATTCTCAAATAAACTGGCCAGAAATAAATGTACATACTTCAAATAAATATTTTCAGTATACACTAACATGCTGAAGATATCGCATCAATTGCTAAGGATGTTAAGGTACGACACTTGTTGCATAGTGCCATTGATAATGTAATTTCAAATAGGGTAATTAACTACAAGACTGCAAAAGAGATATGGGATGTCTTAGAGACAAGGTGCCAGGGAACTGATTCGACTAAGAAGAACAAGAAGACAATACTCACTCAAGAGTCTGAACACTTTGACTCAAAGCCTAATGAGTCATTGACCGATCTATATGACAGATTTGTCAAACTCTTGAATGATTTGTCACTGGTTGATAATGAGTATGATCTTAAAGATTCAAACCTTAAATTCCTGTTAGCTCTTCCTGAAATTTGGGATTTGAAGGCAACAATTATAAGAGACAACTATAATCTTGAAGAAACAACTCTTGATGAAATTTATGGGATGCTCAAGACTCATGAACTTGAGATGGAACAAATGAGCAAGAGGAAAGTCAAGGACAGTTGCTCTTAAGGCTGAAGAAGAATCCACCAAGGCAGCTACCTCAAGGAAAGGCAAGGGAAAAGCGTTTATCACAAAGTCTGATACTGAGTCATCAAATTCTGATAGTGATGATGACTCAGAAACTGAAAGCTTGCCTGAGATGGATGCTGATGAAGAGATGATGAAGCTTTGTGCTCTTATGGTGAAAGGAATCACAAGGATTGCATACAGAAAATTCAGGAAGGGAAAGAAGTTTTCCAGGAAAGGTGCAAGTTCTGATAAGAAGAATTTCAGAAAGTCTGAAGGCAAAGGAGGAAAGTCTGACAGAGGAGATTACATAAATGTCAAATGCTACAACTGTGGTGAGAAAGGCCACATATCTCCTGATTGTAAGAAAGTGAAGAGTGACAAAGGAAAGGCTCTTGTCACATAGAAGAAAAGCTGGACATACACTTCAGATTCTGAAAGTGAGGAGAACTATGCCTTGATGGCAAATGCTTATATGGCAAATGCTGATAGCAGTTCTGATGCTGCGGAGTTAAAGGTACCTCAAACCACTTATGCCTTTCATACTGATGATATTAATGAGTTGAGAAGATATCTTAAAACCATGTTCATTAGTTATAGAGATCAGACTTTAACATGTGAAAGATTAACTTCTGAAAATCTTGCTTGTAAAAGAGCAATGATTATTTAGAAAAAGAGTTAGTCATGTTCCATCAAACTCAGAAAGATAGAGATGATGTTTTCTATGTTAGGGATGAAGTACTTAAAATGAATGAATCTCTAAAAACTGAGTTAGAAAAGGAAAGAGAGATTATCAGGACTTTGACTAACTCTGGCAGAACAACTCAGAATTTGTTAAGTAGTGGAAACTGGAAAGAGGGCTTAGGTTATGGAGATGATAAGAATGATAAAGGAACTGTAGAAATTAAGCCTATAGTTGTTAAACAAAAGCCAAAGTTAAAACCTGTTAAGTTTGTAGCTGTAAAGTCTGATACTGAGAAATCAGAAGTTAAAGAGGAATTAACTACTGACAAACTAAAACAGGAAAAGACAAATGAAGTTAACGTAGGCTTAATGACAAAGAAGCTGCTTAAGCATAAGCTGAAAGATGTTAAAAATGTAAACAAGGTAAAGTCACCTAGGAAAAATAGAAATGGAAAGGAAGGTGGGAATAAAAGTAATGATTATAAACTGTTCCTAATGCTCCCAGAAAAACATGTCATAACTGTAAAATTTCTAACCATCTGGCTTCTTTTTGCAGGAAGAATAAGAACATAAACTCCTTACCTTCAAAGTCAGGAGTTAAGAGTCAGTCTGTTAGATATAAGCCACAAAATCCTTGTTTTCATTGTGGTAGTTTATGGCATTCCATCTATACTTGTAAGGAATATCATAGTTTGTACTATGATTATTATCAAATAAAACCTTCTTTAAAGAAAGTTAGCATTGTTCCTTCTAGTGTAAGTTCTGATACAAATTCTGATAGTGTAAATGCTGATAAGAAAAATGTTAACATAAACTCTGATGTTAAATCCGCTGCAAATGTTACAAACTTAATAAGGCCAAAGGATCCAAGAAAGTCTGAGTCCTTAAAACTAATCATTAGTGGTCTTTGTGATTGCAGGGCAATAGGAAAAACATCCTAGTTCTGGACAGTGGATGCTCAGGACATATTACTGGAAATAAAGCCCTGTTATCAGACTTTGTGGAGAAAGCTGGCCCAAGTGTTTCTTATGGAGATGGCAACATTGGAAAAATACTGGGATATGGAAATATCAATCTTGGGAATGTCATCTAAAGAAGTAGCTCTAGTCTCAGGACTTAAACACAATCTGCTGAGTGTTAGTCAAATCTGTGACAGAGGTTATCATGTGGATTTCTTTGAAGAACACTGTGAAGTTGTAAGAAAATCTACAGGCAAAGTTGTTCTGAAAGGATACAAACATGGTAACATTTATGAAGCCAAGCTTTCAACAAGTACTGATGGTTCTGCAATATGTTTGATGAGTAGAGCATCAATTGAAGAAAGCTGGAACTGGCACAAGAAACTCTCTCATTTAAATTTCAGCAATAAAATGAACTAGTCAAGAAAGATCTTGTGAGAGGACTGCCAAAATCAGTATTTGCTCCTGATGGCCTTTGTGATTCATGTTAGAAGGCTAAACAAAGAAAATCTTCATTCAAGAGCAAGACTGAATCATCAATTCTTGAGCCTTATCACCTATTACATATTGATCTATTTGGTCCAGTGAATGTCATGTCTATTGCAAAGAAGAATATTCTATGGTCATAGTGGATGAGTTCACCATATACACATGGGTGTATTTCTTGCACAAAAAGTGAAACTGCATCTATCTTGATTGATTATGTCAAGCAACTGGATAAATTTGTCAAAGATTTTGTAAAGATCATAAGAAATGATAATGCCAGTGAGTTCAAGAATTTGACAATGGAAGAGTTCTGCAAAGACCATAAAATCAAGCAGGAATTTTCTGCTCCTGGAACTCCACAGCAAAATGGAGTTGTTGAAAGAAAGAATAGAACTCTTATTGAAGCTGCACGAACTATGCTTGATGAAGCAAAGCTACCAACCTATTTTTGGGCTGAAGCTATGCAGACTGCTTGTTTTACTCAGAATGCAACACTCATTAACAAGTATGGAAAGACACCATATGAGATGGTGAAGAAAAAGAAGCCAAATCTGAAGTATTTTCTTGTATTTGGATGCAAGTGTTTTGTTCTTAAGACTCACCCTGAACAGCTATCCAAATTTGATTTAAAAGCTGATGAAGGAATTTTTATTGGATATCCACTTTCCACAAAAGCCTTCAGAGTCTACAATTTAAGAACAAGGGTTGTCATGGAATCTATCAATGTCTCCTTTGATGATAAGAAGATTACTGGACTTGAAGATTTCAATGATCATGATCAGCTGAGATTCGACAATGAAGACTTAAATTCTGTTACTGAAAATCCTGACAGTCTAAATCCTGATACTGCAAACTCTGATGGATTAAACTCTGATGTTATTGAAACTGTGATGACTATGCCAAAGAAAGATGCACTTGTGCAGGGTGGGCATACTGAAGATACAACCACATCTCAAGAAGCATCAGAACATACAACTGGCTCTTTAAGTTCTGATTTATCAAGTTCTGATAAGCCAAGTTCTGATAGTTCTGAAAACTTAAATTCTGAAGGATCCAACTCAGAGAGCATAGTTTCAGGGGGAGCATCAGAAAATGTTGATGAAGATGGCATGGATCATGGGGGAGCATCCAGTTCTAGAGAAAACCTTCCATCTGCAAGGAAGTGGACTAAATCACATACACCTGACTTAATAATTGGAAATCCTGATGCCGGTGTCAGAACTAGAACAACCACTTCAAGTGAATGTCTTTATAATTTTTCTTTCTCAGACTGAACCAAAGAAAGTGGAAAAAGCTCTTCAAGATGCTGATTGGGTGCAAGCAATGCAGGAAGAGTTAAATGAATTTGAAAGAAACAAAGTCTGGACCCTAGTGCCAAGACCAAATAACAGATCTGTTGTTGGTACAAAGTGGGTGTTCAGAAACAAAACTGATACTGATGGCATAATTACAAGGAATAAAGCAAGGTTGGTTGCAAAAGGATATTCCCAACATGAGGGAATTGATTATGATGAAACATTTACACCAGTTGCTAGATTGGAAGCCATAAGGATATTTTGGCTTATGCTGCTCACAAAAAGTTTACAGTCTTTCAAATGGATGTGAAAAGTGCTTTTCTCAATGGAGAATTGGAAGAGGAAGTATATGTTGAACAACCTCCAGGCTTTGTAGATCCCAAATATCCAAATCATGTCTACAGGCTTGATAAAGCACTTTATGGCCTTAAGCAAGCTCCAAGAGCATGGTATGAGACTTTAGCTCAGTTTCTTCTAGAAAGTGGATTTAACAGAGGAACTATTGAAAAAACACTGTTCTAACTCAACCATGGAAAGGACTTACTTTTGGTTCAGATATATGTTGATGATATCATCTTTGGTTCTACAAATGACAGACTTTGCAAGAAGTTTGCCAAACTGATGCAGTCAAGATATCAAATGAGTATGATGGGGGAACTTAGCTATTTTTTGGGCCTTCAAGTCAAGCAGAATGAAGAAGGCACTTTTATTTGTCAAACCAAGTACACCAGAAATTTGCTAAAGAAATTTGGAATGCAAGATTGTTCAAGTGCATCCACTCCCATGGCCACTGCAACAAAATTGGATAAGAATACTGGTAAATCAGTAGATATTACTGATTACAGAGGTATGATTGGCTCTCTACTCTATCTAACTACTAGTAGACCTGATATCATGTATGCTACCTGTCTTTGTGCAAGATTTCAAGCAGATCCAAGAGAACCTCACTTAACAGCTGTGAAAAGAATTTTCAAGTATCTTAAGGGAACAGATGATCTAGGATTACGGTATCCTAGAGAATCAGATTTTAAACTAATAGGTTACTCAGATGCAGATTTTGCAGGTTGTAAAATTGACAGGAAAAGCACAAGTGGAAGCTGCCAATTTCTTGGAGGCAGATTGGTTTCTTGGTTTAGCAAGAAACAAAAGTCAATTTCCACATCAACTGCAGAAGCAGAGTACATTGTTGTAGGAAGCTGTTGTGCACGGATTCTTTGGATGAAGAATCAGTTACTGGATTATGGGTTAACATATTTTAAAATCCCTATTTACTGTGATAATCAAAGTGCTATTGCTATGACAGGTAATCTAGTTCAACACTCAATGACAAAGCACATCAGCATTAGGTACCACTTCATAAGGAACATGTGGATGAAGGTACAGTGGAATTGCACTTTGTTCCACAGATCAACAGCTAGCAGATATCTTCACAAAACCACTGTGTGAAGCTACTTTTACAAGATGGGTAAATGAACTTGGAATGGTTTCAGGTTCTTTCTCTAAATCTGCTTAGCTTTTGTTCTGATGCATCAGACTTTATGTTCAGTAATTACAGATATTACTATTTGTGTATTCTGTGCCTAATTGAAAAATTGCTTAAGTACTGATTGTTGTCTGATGTGAATTTCTAAACTCTGATAGTGATATGAATGTTTCTGTAATTATTCAATCCAATGAGGATAAATATGCTAGATGCTGACCTAGTAGTCTTTAATATTCTACCAAATCACATGCTAGAAGTAATTATTTATGTGGAAGTCTATTGACACAAGCAAATTCTGATATGGAGCTTAGTTAAGTTTACTTTGTCTATCTTATTACTAAGTCAACAACTAGAATACTGCTTCTCATCTGTTAAGTTCTGATGTTAGTAAATCTGGTGAATGTACTAAGTGCTGATAAGCCTCACTTATCAAAAGAAAAGGAAAAGAAAAAGAATAAATATCAGTTACTCATTGAGATCTAGAGTAAAAACTGTGAAAGGGACGACCCAAGTGCATTGCTGGTATTAAGTAATATGCATCCGAAAAGTAAAAATAAATATTTTTCTTGGTGACTTTTCACACTCTATGATTACTGGAGAATACTCTGAATAGCATAAATTCTGATAAACAGTCGTGACTCACTTACACTGAGAAGCCACTGTAAAATGGAATTTCAAAAGATGCATAAAATGAGCACAAAACAGTTGAGGTGGACTCATGCATGAACTCATTCTAAAGTAGACTTCAGAATCATGACAGATTTTGAGCAAAGTTCTTAGTTATGCCTTATTTTAAGATAAACTGAAGTGAATCAGACTTTAATCATTATCTGATATTTAGCTTACTGCACACACATACACTCCATATGAATGATGAAAATTACTGTGGTGATAAATGATGTTTTAGATGAACAGTTTATGTGTCAGATTGCATAAATTTTGAGGACAAGTTATAATGGAAGTTCTGATGATTAAGTTCTGAAGAAATGAAATCAGAATTTGTGTGAAGAATTGCAGAAATAGGCATTCATTTTTCAAGTTAAGAAATCATGTTCTGATGACTGTTAAGTTCTGATATAAGTCTAAGTTCTGATATTACACTCTGATTCTTTACTTGACTTATCTGTGTTTAAAATCTGAAACAGTCTTATTTAAAATTAGAATATGTTTGGGTGAGATATTAACAGTCAATACAATTAGGGTT